>NC_133753.1:1123314-1427689 GCF_036562045.2 Rhinolophus sinicus
CACTGAGACGGCCCTGGCTCCCAAGGCCCATCCATCTGGGGACCCTTGAGGAGGGCCACACCCCTGCCTCCAGGCCCTCACCCTGCAGGGGGAACTGAATTCAAATGAGGTCCCTGGGAGCCCAGATGGAATTGCCCCCTGGGCCTGGCGGCTTCAGAGCCCTGCCCCTGCCCCCTCCCAACCTTGATAACGACCCTTGATCTCCTTGAACCTTAATACCCTCATCTGCAAAATAAGAAGAAAAACCGCAGGGCCTGGCACAGGTGAGACCCCAGGCCATTCACTGGTCACTCAGGCCCCTCCCCAGAGAGCCCTCCTCTGGCCGTCCCCATTCCTGTCTGTTCCAGCGGGGCACCCCAGAGTGGTCTATCATGACCACCCAGCTAAGCCTCCCCAAGGCCTCATTTCTCTCTCACAGCCTTAGCCTGCTTCACAGCCCTGCCCGTGTGATGTGACCATACTGTGACACGGTTCCCGCCACCAATGGGGTTTCAGTAAGTGTCTGAAGGGAGTGCATGGCTCCCGTGAGGACATCCACAAGCATGCCACCGTCCGATTCCGACTGCTGCCCGTTGCCCAGCTGTGCCCCCAGGCGTGGCCCCTGAGCCTGCGAAGGCAGGGCTCTGGGTGGCGTGAGGCCCTGGCATGGGCAGAGTGCCCTGCATGCCCTGCCTGGCTAGTGGGACAAAGTGCTCCTTGGGCACCTGACACAAGTTGTGGGGCACAGACAGGGACCAAAGCAGGCTAGGACACTGCAGGCGAGAGCCTGGGGCTGGGCCTGGGAGGCCAGCAAGTTAAGGATGAGCCAGGGAGGAGAAACATCCCTGGGGGAGGGGACCGTGGGAGAGAGGCCCTCTGTGCCTCTCCAGTCACAAGGTCTGAGTTAAGCCCCCCTGTCCTGCTGCACCCCGAGAAGGGACTGTCCCAGACAGCCCCAAAATGGCACTCTGGAGCTGGCCACCACATGGCCCTTGGGTCCCCTATCTGGCCCAGCAAGGTCTCAGGCACAGGGATGACAGGAGGTGTCGCAGTGGTGCAGGCAGAGCCTCCCTGGATGCAGTCAGCCAGGCGGCCATCTGGCCTGGGAGCTGCCTTGAGGCCCCGCCCTGCAGCTGCTGCCCAGACTAGGCAGCCGGGGGCACTGGCCCAGGAGTCCTGCCTGATGGCCGGCAGCTGCAGAAGGTGACAGGGCTGGAGGCCCCTGTATTCAGGGAGGGGTCAGGCAGCTGCCCTCCCTGGGGCCGGTGCAGCAGTTTTTGTTGGAAACATCTGGCCAAGGGGCTCCCCAGAGGTTCCAGCAGTGGCCAGGGCTGGCCAACAGGGCTCGTGCTCTCCTTGCCATTCTGTTTGGGGGGCGGGAGAGGAGTGTTCTTGGGGAGAGGAGCTCGGCTTTCCCTCCTGGAGTCCAGTGGAGGCGGGGGGAGCACTGCCCACGGGGTACGCCAGTCACAGGGCAGGCTCACACAGAGGCCAAGACAGGACTGGGTGCTGCACAGACGGAGTGGGTGCGGGGCTCACAGCGATTCCCGGGTACCCACTGTGCGCCAGAGCTCCGGACGGAGCATGTGGAGAGGCCCCTGGAGACGAGGGGCTTTGGACCACCTCAGCGCAGCCTCCTGGTCAAGATGCGGGTCAGCAGGCCCGAGAGAAGCCTGGGGAGTCGCCACGTCTTTCATGAGAAGGCACCTTCCTGGTCCCCCAGTCGCCACTCGCTGACACCTCACCATTCTCCTCCCATCTTCTGTCTTCTCCAAAGCATTGCTGAGTCCAGGATGGGGTGTGGATATGGAAACCCCACCTGGGAGAGCAGTGTGTAGGTGGGACAGTCCCAGAGGAGGCCCCAGGCACCCACGGGAGGATTTGTGGGGTGAGCGATGGAGAGACGTCAGACATCTGGGGGTACCCTTAGGTCAGGGATCTGGCCCAAGCAGCACAGACTGGCTGGGCCTGTCACTTGGCCCCTGGAGGCAGGGCCCTACCTGGGGGTACACAGTAAAAACTGAGACAACTGTGCTGGGGTGGGGACACGAGGGCCAAAGGGAGCTGTGTGGAACAGGGGGCCCCTCCCTAAGGAGCAGGTGTCCCCTGAGCAGGGGAGAGAGTCCTTCCCTGAGAAGCATCCTTCTTTCAGTCAGCCTGAGAGGCTGAGACAGAGCCCTAGTTTCCGCTGTAGACGCTGTCCTGGGGGTTCAGCTGGGCTGCACCTGCTTCTGACCCAGATAAAGTGTCTATACACCCCAGGCTGAACTCTGACCTTGGATGAAGAACAAAAATGTCCCCCCCCCAAAAAAAAAAATAAAAAGCAGAAACAAACATACCAACCCCAGGAAGAGAGCTCACAGTGGTCTTCATTTCACAGAAGGATTCCTATCAACTTGGAGGCCTCAGGGCTGGGAGGAGGGGCAACCGTAGGAACCTGAGGCTCCCGCGGAGGGCCAGGGCCAAGGCCAGGGCCAGGGCCAGTGAGGGCTCGGGGTGGGGCACAGTCTGCAGTGTCCTGGGAATCTGTAGGAGGAGGGTGCTAGACCCCCTCTGCCTCTGGTCCCTTAGCTGCCCCCCAGTGGACTGTGGGTGCCCAGGGCCCATTGAGACAACAGGGAGGGGCTTGGGTGGCCTCTGCTGTCAAGACCTTTCTCTTGAGCCTGCACCCAACCCTGCTCCCACTCTGGGTGTCTGCTCCCAGCTCAGAGAGGACAGTCCAGGCCAGGTGGATGCCCCTCCACTGGTTCCTGTGCCCTCTTCTCCCTCTGTCACCGTGGGAAGAAGTCCCCATCCTCTTTGTAGCTGCCACGTGTCAGCATCTTCCTTCTGGGGGAGGGGAAGTTTCTGGAAGCCCCCTGCCAAGGAGGCAGGGCTCAGAACCCCTGTCTCTCCAGGGCCTGGCTTTCCCTCTTCTGTCCGCATGTCCCTGATGGCCCATACTTCCAGGCCCACCTCCAACCTGACCTCCCCAGCCTCCTGCACCGGTGGGGCAGGGACCTCTGATTGGGTCTTTCAGGACAATCTTGGCGCCTCTCTCCCTGGACCCAGCAGGGTGCTACCCACTTGGGGCACAGCACATTCTGATATCAAACTAACCTACAGCCCACCCCACCCCCATCCCATGGAGACAGAAGCCCGCATTCGTCCCAGTCGCCGCACTGCGAGGCCGAGAAGTGCGGCTCACCGGACAAGCCGGGAAACTGAGGCCAGAGAGGGCGTGCCCGGGGACTGGCAGAGCAGCGGGCGCTGGGCGGGCGCTGGGCGGGCGGACGGGCCCAGCCCCGGCCCCCGCCCTCTGGGCCCGGGTGGGGGCGCAGGGCCGCGGAGGCGGATGTGGGCGGGCGGCCGGGCGGGGCGCGCGGGGCGGGGACGGGGCGGGCTGGCGGCGGCGGCGGCGGCGGGACGGAGCGGCGGTGGCCGGCCCAGCGCGCGCTCAGCAGGCACCGGAGGACGCGAGCCGCGGCCGCGCACGAGCACCGGGCCCGCGGCGCGAGGCCCGCCGGACAGCGCCCGCCGCCGGCCCGCGCCGCCCCAGCCCGCCCCGGCCCGGCCCGCGGGGATGCGGAGCGGCGCGCGCCGGAGGCCGCGGCCCGGCTAGGCCCGCGCTCGCCCGGACGCGGCGCCCGGTGAGTCCCGCCCGCCGCCGCCGGGGCCCGGATTTCCTCCCCGCTCCGCCGCTTTGTTCCCGGCCGTCCGGGCCGGGGCCCGGGCGGCGCGGCCGGAATGGAGGCGCGGGAGCAGGAAGTGGCCGAGCGCGGCCTGGGCGGGGAGGGCGCGGGCTAGGGGTGCGGGCCGCCGGTCCCGGCCTCCCTCATGACCTTGGAGAAGTGGCCCGCCGGCCGGCGAGGCCCAGGCTGGTTTGGAGGGGCGCGGCCGGGCCCGGACGGGGGCGTCTCTGCGTCGGGGTCTCCCCGGGCGCTCCCTGGGCGCCTGGCCAGCGCTGCCCGGAGCACAGGAGGCTAAGGGGCCTTAGGAGAAGGCTCGCCCCAGCCCTCCTTCCAGTTTGTGGGTGGGCTCTTGGAAGGAGACCTCATCTTCCCATAGACAAAAAGTTGTCCCTGGTGGCGAGGGGCCCAGGCCAGCCCACAAAGGACTACTATCCCTCCTGGGCCCTGAAACTGCTTCCTGGTCTGAGTGGGCTGTGGAGGTGCTGCCCACCCATCCTAGAGGCTGGGGTCTGGAGGGCAGCTAGGGCTTGGGCCCCAGATTGGAGGGTGGGGGCCGATGGTGAGCTCAGTGGGTGGGACTGGTTTCAGAGTACTGCCATGGTGGACAGAGTGGGGGCATGGGCCTGTGATCTCTGGCCACAGGGCCTCTTCCTTCACTCCTGGGCCCCTGGCCTGCCTCTAGGCCACCCCTGACTGCTCTGAGCCCCTGGTTGGAGTGAAGGCCCTGCAGCTTGGTTCCCTGCCCCCCCACAGCTGAAACATACAGTTTACAAACCAATGTTGGGAGGCAGAAGGAGAGTTTCATTTCAGAGCACAGACTACTTTTTAAGAAGTTGTGGCTTTGGTAATGACAACAGTCGCGTAGTGTCTGGTGAAGGCACTCAGTACCGGGCAGCAGGACACAGGTCCCCTTGGTCCCGCCAGTCCTGTGCAGAGAAGCAGCCTGGGTGTTGGGCTGTGTGTGTGTGTGTGTGTGTGTGTGTGTGTACAGATGTATTTTTACACATGGGCTCTCGACAGCTGTCTGACTCTATCAGCAGCAGGCCCTTCTTGGGCCTGGGTGGGGGTAGGGTAGGGGGACATCCAGAGGCCTTGGAGTCCTGCCCTCTGCCTCCAGGCCACGCCCACTCAGTGTTACCAGAGCCCCCAGTGCCCACTATGCTGGGGCTCAGAGCCCTATTCTCACACCGTCATATCTTCCCGCTGCTGTCCATGGGCCTGCTGAGCACATCGGCACTTTCTTTCTTAGGCAAAGTGTGTCATCCCTGTCCTGGCATCACACACAGGCAGTGAGTGGGGTCTAACCACCCTCCTAAATTTAGCCGCAGACCATCAATGCAAAGCAACCTTCTCTGGGTGCCCAGCCCCTGCCTCAGGAGGCTGGTGAGGTGGTCTGTGGGAGACCATCTTCGTGGCTGTGGGAAGACCCATATTGGGATCCATTCCAGTGGTTCTCAGGGCTCCCTACCTGGCCCGGGTGTCCCAGAGTGGAGTCTCTTGGGCCTGCCCTCCGATTACCCATTTGGAGAGTAGCAGAATACTGGGATGCCCAGAATGGGTGATGTGAGCACTGGGTTTTGAGGGATGTGTAGGAGTTTATCCAGCAGGGGAGCCATGGGGAGGGTCATGCAAGATGAATGGCCAAAGTGTCTACTTGAGAGAGGGCCACTGGTGGGCCATTGCGGGCGGGTGCCAGGACCGCTGTGTTTGTACAGCGCCCTCCATTGACTGCCTCTTGGATGCTCTAATTACAGACCTGTAACCACCCTGGACTGGGTACTCCTTATAGATGGGCCTGTCTGAACCCCTTTGTCCCCAGCGCCCAGTGCTGAGCCTGGCAAACCAGAGGTATCTGGTCTACACTGGCTGAATGAATGAACCAGATTGAGGCCCGCAGGGGCACTGTCGTTTAGGAAGGGCCGGGGGAGGGGTTCAGGTCACCCTGGAGGGCTCTGGGCTCCCATGTACGCCAGCCGTCCATACTTCTGGTGCTGCCTTCTTCCTGTTTGAATGTCTCTCCCAGTCTGGGGCAGGGAGGAGGAGCCTGTGCCCTGCCCTGGGGCCCCCGCCTGTGGGTGGGAAGACTGGATGGAGAATGGGGCGCCCTCACCAGCAGCTTGGGGAGGTTGAGTGGTGTGCGCTGAAGCAGTCGAGCTGCCTGCAGGAGGTGGCCTGCTGGGTCGGCTGGTTAGGGAGGCTGGGATACACTGGGAGGGCCTTTTGGGGATGGAGTGATTTGTACAAAAGCCAGGGGAAGTGGGAATGGGCTGGGTGAGGGACGGAGCTGTGAGGGCCTTTTATTAGGTGTCGTGGTGGGAAGAAAGTGAGGGGCAGCAGTGACTCAGGGCTGAGGGGAGCAGGCCACACGGGAAGGTGCACCCAGGCTGAGGCCCCAGGTGGGGCGAGCCTCCTGGGCTCATCACCAGGTCGGAGGAGTGGCCCCTAAGCGAGACACAGCCTCACACTTCCCTTTGCTTCTTCCAGAGGCTGTGGGTGCTGGCTGGGCTCAGGGAGACCCTACTGAGAGGAGTGTGAGTGACGCCTGGGCCGCCTTGGCCCGTAGCAGCGCACAGCATGACCGACGTGGCCATCGTGAAAGAGGGCTGGCTGCACAAAAGAGGTCAGTGCCCCTGGGGGCGGGACCTGGAGCCGGGGCGGCCTGAGCTGGCCCACAGGCCTCCTTCAGGTGGCAGGTGCTTTGGTGGCCTGCTGGATGGGAGGGGCCTCCCTGGGGCTCCCAGACCTGCCCAGGTGAGCCTCCAGGGCCCAGTGTGTCCCACGGTGTGCAGGGCATGGCCTTGTGGGTCCCCCTGGGTGGGGACATGGGGCCCGAGGCCCGGCCTGTAGCCTGTCTGGCTGGCGGTAGAGTGACCGGCTGGCTGGGCCTGGTTGGCAGGGAGAACTGCTGCTGCCTCCCTCCCCACTTTCCTGGAAGGCAGCAAGGGCGCTGGGGCTGGTCCAAGGCCTAGCTCACTGGTGGCCCAGGGCACTGCCTGAGGGCTCCTGAGGGCAGGGCAGGGCTGCTGGGCCTGGGCTGTGGGACATGTTTGTGTTGGAACTGGCTGACCCTGATGCCCGCCCAGCGGGCCCGCTCCTCACTCACGCAGCCCTGTGCCCAGGGAGGGGCTCGGGCAGGAGCTGTTGGGAGGGGGACTGAGGCTTTGGCCCTTCACCTTCCAGCCCTGCCCCCACCCTCTGTTGCTCAGGGACAGGCAGTGGGGGGATGGACAGGCCTTTCCTCCAGGTGCCCTGGGCGAGTCACTCCCTCCTGCCCAGGACAGGGATTGGTCAGCTATCCCCCTCACTTCCTCTTTTTCCAGACCTGTTCCCTCCCAAAGTTCTGGTGACCCCATGCTCGCCAGACTTCCAGCCACCTCTCACACTCACCCTCCCACAGATGGTGTGTGGGCGTCCCCCTCCCCACCCCAGGATCCCACAGGCTGTTGAGAGAGGGAACCTCAGAGACAGATGGAGCAGACAGGGAGGTGTGGCAAAAGCGGGTGTCAGGAGCTGGGTTTTGTGGGATGCATAGGAGTTCCCCAGACGAACAGGGAAGCTGCAGGAGCTGGGGTGGGAGGCAGAGGAGTGGCGGAGATGAGATGGGGGCTGCAGAGAGCTCGAAGCAGGGGATCGAGGATGTGGTCAGTTGTGTGTTTTTAGAGCTCAGTCTGGCAGCTGTAGGGAGGACTGCACTGGGCCTTGACGGAGGCGAGGCGGCTGCAGGGGCTTGTGGTCATGGGAGCCCTGGCTTCCCCCAGGCCTCCTGCACCCCCTCCCCCAGTGCCTACCCTCTCCTTGCCCCCCCCCCCTTCCCACTTCCTGTGCTGGAGCACCCCTGCCCCGCCCCCAGTCAGGTCCAGCTCCCGCCCCACCGCCCACCCTGGCCCTTGTTCCTCTCCTCTGCGCCTGGCAGCCACACAAGGACACGGTCTCCCACCTGGGACCAGGACCTCTTAACCTTGGCAAACATTTGTTGACTGAATGTTAGACGAAGGACTGACCCAGAATGCCCTGCGATGCCTGGGTGAGCTGAAGTTGTCAGTCAGGGTATGTGCCTTCTGAAGGGGCGGGCGACCAGAGAGCTGGCTTTGGACTTGATTTGAGTGCCCTGTCATGGGTCCCTCTGCAAAGGGCAAGTCCGTTGAGCTCCTTGGGCCTTGGTGTTCTCATCTCTAAAAAGGGGGGGGGGGTGTCGGGAAGGCCTGGAGGAGTACAGAGTGTGGTTTGTGGGGGGCCAAAGTCGGGCTGCAGCCAGGCTCCCCAGCCTCTAGGCCAGGAGAAAGGGTCCTGTGCCCCCACCGTGTCTGCTCTTCCTCCTCTGTCCCCAGCCCAGGCAGTGTGTGCTGTGGGGTGGTGGGGGTGGGGCAGGGGTGCTCCTTGCGTAGCCCAGGAGGGGATGTGGCTTGTGTAGGTGGGTGTCGTGCTCCGGCCCGGGCACCATGTCCCACCTGGCTTGCCCGTCCCTGCTTACCAAGGAAGGCCTGTCCTCATGGGTGCCCCTCATTCCCCCAACTCCCCATTCCTGGGGCCCGCCCCTGTGCTGCAGACGTGTTTGACTGCCCCCGGCCCGCTGCCTCCCCCACAAATGCCACTGTCATGTCCTCTGCCGACCTTGCGTCCATCCTTTCACTAGTCTGCTCTTCGCCACAAATGTTTGGGCTCTTCCTGTGTGCTGGACTTTGGGGTGACGGTGAGGGACACAGGTCACGGCGCGGGGAAATGGGTGGTTTTGGGTTAGCTGTTGGGAGGAATCAGGAGCACTCCTGATTTGGGGCTGGTGGGGGAGTGTCAGGGTGACATCCTTGCTTTGCGTACAGCGGCAGGTCCCCGTGCACTCAGCAGACAGGAGGTGAGGGCTGGAAAACTGCTCATGCCTGGCAGCAGGGGGCCCTCACCACGTTTCCTTGTCTCACCCAGCCATTCCCGAAGGTCCCACCTCCCTGCCACTCTCCGAGAAGCTGCCCCAAGCTTCCCTGTCACGTCTTCCTCCTCTGGCTCCTGGCTGTGGCCTCCGGTTTTGTCCTCAGGCTGTGTGCTCTGAGCTAAGTCTGTAGGCCCGAGTCTGGGCAGCTGTTTTGCGGTCCTCCCGGAGGCTGCCATCTCTGCCCACTTTCCCTGTGCCTGATGGGCTGGCAGTGCCTAGGCTACAGCCCAGTTCATGGAGAGCTGCTCTGGCAGAGCCAGTGCTGTGTCCCCAGGCCATGGACAGGCCGGCCGGACCAGGTGGGCTAGGAAAGGGGAGGAGGGCAGCGAGATGAAGGGGCACAGGGTGAAGGAAGGGGCTGTGGGCTCTTGAGAGCAGGTTGGGCCTGGGACGGAGTGGGTACCTACCTGGGCTCATGCAGGCTGACTGCTGGCCGGGAGGGACCCAGCACAGCAGAAGGCCTGGCTGTCCTCAGCAGGCAATGGTCCAGCAAGCGGGGTTCCCCTGGCCCTGGGACCTGCCTGGAAGTGGCACCTGTGCGGTATGTGGGTGTCTGTGCCATGTTTGTGTAGGAGGTGTATCCGAGCCCTGGGTGAATTCCACCCCAGGAGCTGCACGGGGGCGGGTGAGCTGTGTCCACAGCTCAGCGGGTTCTGGTGTGTCTCAGGCCTTGCTGTGCACCCACCCTGAACCTGTTCCTGGCCCAGACCCTCCCCCAGCTCCAGGCCCAGAAAGGGGAGGCCCTTGCCACCCTTGCTGACTAGGTCCCCAGTGTCTGTTCAAGTGGGACGCGGGCTGCTGGGGCCATGGCTCCTGCAGTTGTGGGTATTCCCTGCAGCCCTCATGTGGCTCCGACATGGGGACAGCGTGGTTGCACATTGCTGGCATGACCCCACCCCAACTCTGGCCCTGGGGTCCCTATGGGGAGCGTGGAGTGTGCAGCCTGGCCCCCTTTGGAGGAGGCAGTGGCTTTGCTGAGCAGACCCCAGGGGATGCAGCCTGTGGGTGCCTGTGTAACCCATTTGTGAGCGCAAACTGCTGTGGAGGCCCCACAGGGCTACTCGGTGTCACATGGATGTGCCCTGCAGGGAAGGGCTCAGCGGGAAGCTGGGGAAGGGAGCCTGCTTCCCTCGCCCTGTGCCCCTCCTGCACCTCAGTTTCCCTGCTCTCAGGCAAAGGGCAGCCCTAGATCTCATCCAGGTTGCACGCCTGTGGCTATGGCTTTGGTCCCAGCAGTTTGTTTGTGGGCTCTGCAGCTCGTGCAATGCCCTGCGTCCAGGACTGCCCCCGAGGGTGGCAGCAGGGGCAGTGCCTGGGAGGGCAGGCACCTGTTCCTCCGGCGCGGTCCTGGGCTCCTGGCCGTGGCGTGAGGCCATGCATGTGGCTGTGGCCGAGGCCGGGCTAGCGATGTGGGGCTGTTTCCTGTTTTGTGACTGTGTTGAGTTCTCCCTTCAAAACAAACAACAAAAGAGGAAGCTTGGGCCTTGCGCCGGGGGTGAGGGGTCGCTGCCTGCCCAGCCCTGGTCCCTGGGCCCTTGCCTGGTGGTCCCAAGTGGGCAGCGCTCCAGCCTTCTTCTTGGTTGCTGGGCGCTCTCTGGACACAGCTGCCCTGCACTGGGCCGGACTTGATGGGGGTCACAGAGGGGAGGGCCTGGGGCCCTGGGACAGCCTTTGTTGATACCCCAGCCTCCCTGGGTAGCACAATGCGTGTTGTGCAGAAGGGAAACTGAGGCCTGGAATGAGAGGGGTATGGGTGGCATCGTCCTGAGCCCCGTGCCCAGATGCCGCCACTTTCAGCTCTCGGGAGCCCTGGCTGGGTTGCATCAGGTCTGTTCCTAGAAGTGCCGTGGGAGGGTGAGGGCAGGGAGCTGGCTCTGTCGCGGCTGGCGTCCCCTTTGCCTGGGCACACCCGGCCAGGCTTGGGGCCAGCACCCTCCCCGAGGGCCATCCTGTAACTGAATCTGGCGGCTGTCTCTCTGCCCGCTCCCCAGGGCCACCCCATAGTGGGCAGAGGCCACTGCCCCTGCCCAGTCACCATGCCCGGCCTAGGCCCTGCCCGGTGGCCCCACCACAAGGCCCCCCAACCCAGACCGGGCCCTAGAAAGGTTGGCAGAGAGCCCTGGAGCTCTGGGCTGGGCTCGGCCTGGTCAGGGCGAGCCCTTGGCCAGCTCCCGGGAGCGGCGTGCCCCCACTCAGCCCCTCTCACTTCCTTTCTGCCCTAAAGCAGCTCTAACACACGAAATAACAGCCTGTAGTTCAGACGTGTTGGGGTTGGTGTGGGGGGTTCTTTGGTGCCGCTGCTACCACCTCTGGGGGCTCTGGGTAGAATGCCCAGCTGGGCCCCAGGACTGCAGCCCCCCCACTCATCTCCCGGGGGTCCCGTCTGCCCAGAGGCCTCAGCTGGTGGTCCCTGTTGGTGGTGGGGGTCCCAGGACACTGAGGTGCCTTTGATGGGAGCCCCGTGCCCCTGGGAGACCCACTCGGGCAGGTCACCAGGGCCTGTGCTGGTGAGGGCTGACGCCCCTCTCGGGCTGGGGCATGGGGGCAGCAGACATGGTGGAGGGCATATGGTGAGCCTGAGGCTGGGCGAGATGTGTGGGGGGCAAGGACAGGGATGTGAGATGACAGGGCTGGGGGCTTGGAGGACACAGCCTCCACCAGGTCACAGGAGGGGCTGAGAGCACATCCCCCCACCACGTGGCTCCGGGTTAGGGCAGAAATAAATGAGAGAGGGCGGCTGTGGGGCGGAGGCCCCTTCTGGAGGGCACATCCCATGGCTGGCATGTCTGCACCCCCACCCATGCTTTCTCCTGGGGGTATTGAGGCTTAAGGCCCACGCCCCCGACAGTGCCTGGAGCCCTTTGCCCCAGCAGGAGAGGCTGGGGCCACTTAGACGCAGGGGCTTGGCTTCCCGCTTCTGAGTGTTTGCAGAGAGGGGCTGTGGGTGGGGCCGCCACCCGTGGGACTCGCACATGTCGCTGTCCTGGCCGCAGGTGCTCACGGCAGCCAGAGCCCTGGGTGGAGCCTGTCCTCCTCAGGGCTGTCCCTAGGGGAGCTGCGCCGTTTGCTCCTGTGCGCCCCCTACTCTCTCCTTGTCCTGCCCGGAAACCCAGCGCCTTTCTTGGCACAGGAGTGACAGGCATGTCCCTAGGGACATTCTGAAAACCCCAAGTCTGTGTTATGTGGCCTCGGGCAGGGGCCACCTGACAGCCTGGGCCAGGATTGGGGCTCTCAGGAGTCCCCTTTCCTGGGGCCTGTGATCTAAGAGTCTAGCAGATGGGGAACCTGGGGGACTGGCAGGCTCAGGGTTCCCCCTGCCTCTCCCGACCCCCCAGGACACCCTTCAGAGGGAGGTGTAGCTGTGGCTGCCCCTGAACCCCAGTCCCAGCCCAGGTCTTTGAAACCCAGCACCCCCGAACCCCACCGTAGTGAGGCCTGGCACACGTCCGGTGGGGAGGGCAGGTGACCCAGAGGCTGGCTTGATAGGATGGCACTGAGGCATGGGCTGTGGGGAGAGTGCCCGCATAGCCCACCTAGGGAGGCCAGACAAACCCATGGGGCTGGTGCAGGGAGAGCGGCTGGCGGCACAGCCAGTGGGCACAGCAGGTGGCACCTGGACACTGGGGCTGTGGCCCGAGAGGGTCTCCACATAGGCGGTGACCTGGGTGAGGGCTGTTGGGCTCTGGCGCAGGAGACTCAGCGTAAGGCTGTGGGCACAGGCCAGAGGCCACTGGACCAGGGCGGAGGCTGTGCGGACGGAGCCGGCGGGCAGGACTGGGGGTACCCAGGATGCAGCAGCAGCAGGGTGGGGCCAAGGGTGCCCTCTTTTTCTGGCCTGCAGGGGGGTGGTGACGTGTGGCACCTGAGGAACAGGTGGGGTTTGGGGGAGACAGCCAATGGGTGGGGTGTCCAGGCAGACGTGCTCCAGCTGGGGGTGGTTGGAAGGGGAGGTTGTCCTGAGGCCCAGATCCGGGTGCCATCTGGGGCAGCAGGAAGGAGAGCGGCCCCCCAGCTCACCCACTGTGCTCTGTGCCCCTGACTCGGCCCTCCCTCCTACCTTCCCCACACATGCCTGTTCCCCCTAAGTTGACACTGGGCTGTGGCCTTGGGGCCCGGCCTGCGTGACGGCAGAACCGAAGACCTGTGAAGGGTTGTTTGTGTCAAGGAGCGAGCCCAGCCTGGGCATCAGGGCCTGGGTCCCTGGTCACCACCTGCCTCTCTGTGACCTTGAGAGTTCCCTCACTTGAGCCTCAGTTTCCCCAGGGAGCTGGTGGGTGTAAGGATCCACCATGGGTCGGGGGAAGGTCCGGGGACTCGATGCTGTGTCAGAAAGCATCAGTCCTCTGCTTGGCCCCCACGAGGAACCCGCGAGTGCTGTCCTTGGATTTATACCCACAGACCTGGGCTGTGCTGGGGAGGGCGTGCGGCCCCCCCTTCCCCTGACCCTGTTGGTGGGACAGGGACCATGCCTGGCCCAGGCAGAGGCCCCTCGAGGTGACCCGTGCTGCTGCCTGGTGGGCGACGATGGATGGGCCGCCGTCAGCAGGGCCATTTGCTCGCTGTGCTGGGGAAGGTAAATGGGCGCCGGGCAGCTGTCGGTGCGATGGATGTGTCGTCGGCAGGGAGTGTGCGGTGGCCGCTGCTGTCAGCTGGCGGCGCTCCCCAGGCCTGCTGGGGCTCGCTTTGCTGTGGAGAAACAGCTCGGTGCCGCCTGGCGCCCTGCCAGCCACCGCCTGCCACCGCCACCACTGCTGCGGCAAAGTGTTTATCCAGCAGTTTCCCCGAGAACTGGGGACTTGGGGAGAATGCTCACGGAGCTCAGGGCGTGGTGGCCGGTGGCTGTGGCCCAGGTGCCATGTGCTGGGCACGGGAGGGGCCGAGACTCCTGGCAGCATGGCAGGACTGAGCCCAAGCTGCCCACGTCCCCTAAGTCTGCTGCCTGGGTGCCTGGGACACGTGGCTGGGAGGTGTGGTGACGAACCCTTGGCCTCTGCCCGGTTTGTCTTGCCCCCAAGCCCTGGCTAGGTGGCCTATTAGGTGATGAGGGCTGTGGCAGGTCCAGGCTGCCAGCCAGGAGTCTCCTGCCTTTGGGGGTCCTGCAGCCCCTTATTGGGGTTGCGCTGGCTCCTAGGATGATCAGGACAATGGAAGGGACCCCTGGTTAAGGGCACTGGGGGATGCTGAGAGGGCTGCGAGCTGAGGGGCCCTGGGCGGGAGAGCCCTAGTCTGGACACAGGAGCCTGGCTAAGCCCGTGCTCCCCCACCCCACCCAGCTGCCTCCTGGGACCTGGAGCCCTCATTGTGGGTGTGCTGGCCTGGAGGTTGAGGTGCAGGGGGCACAGCCCCTTCCCTGGTGCCTGGCTGGGAGGAGGTTTCAGAAGGGCAGTGCGGGCCCCTCCGCACCTCAGCCCAAGTCGGGGTTCTGAGAACCCCAAGGGGGCACCACTGAGTTTTCACCTGGCTTGCCTGCTTGCTGGCGGGTGCTGGTGGTCCCTCAGGGTGGGGTGAGCACCGGAGCCCCAGTGCTTTCCAAGGCCTTGGAGTGTTTGCACGGGGCAGGACTGGGGGGCCCTCTGGCATCCAGGGCTGAGCGTCGGGTGTGAGTGGCAGGCAGGGAGGAGACATGCCCTGGGCCTGGTGCCAGCCAGTTCCGAGTGCCCACTGCTGGGCAATCAACCTGGTTGTGGGTGGATGTCTGGTCCTGGGGGAGCAGTGGGGACCCTGTTTAGGGAGCAGTGCCCTGAGGGTAGACGAGTTTCTCTTTTGTCATCTGCCTATGTCTGTGCCTGGAGTGAAGGCTCCCATGGCCAGCACTGCTGATGTGTCTGTCCCCTGCCCATCAGGACTTCAGGGCAGGTGCCTGCCCACAGGCATCCTGTGGCTGAGAGGATGGTGGTGGCTGGGCACGGGTGGCCACCTCCAGCCCTGGGAGTCCGTGGGGCCCTAGGGCCCCTGTCTGTCTGGCCCGATGCCTGCCCGGCATCCTGTCTGGGCTGGACTCATTCAGACACAGGCCACGGCTCAGGTTGCAGCTGGTGCGGCTGATGGCCCCTGAGGGACTGCCTGGCTGGACCTTTGTAGGCGGGAGCATCCGAGACACTGAAGAAAGGGGTCTGTATGTCTGGGACCCTTGGCCCTGGCCTCCCCAGGGCTCCGGCTCCTTCCTGCTGAGCTGCCAGCGGTGAGCAGCCAAGCTAGGCCCCCATTCCTGGCTCTGGGGCTCAGCCCTGGGGGCTGTAGGCAGGGGCAGCGCGGGTGACCCCGGCCCCTCTGACCTTAGCCTCTTCTAGCGAATGTTGCTCCCTTGGGCCCCCCAGTTCTGGATTCTAGAACCTTCCCAACCCTGGAAGTGGGCTTGTGGGGTGCAAGCTGGTGGAAGGCAAGTGCAGGGTCACATGGCTGGGTGTGTTCTGGGTGCCCAGCAGCTCTCGTACCCCCTAACTCACAGTGGGGAAACAGGCCCAGTCTGGTGTGCAGGTCCCACCTAGTGCAGGCACAGTGTGCCGACTGCACACGCAGGGCGCGGCACTGGGGGGCCGGCGGCAGTTGGTGCATCAAGATGGATTTTGGGGGCTGCATGGTGAGGCGCTCATCACTCTCCTCGCTCAGTTAGCGTCCTGGGGAGCGGCAGCTGGCGGGATGGGAGGTACTCCATCAGGGTCCGACAGCTCCAGACTGGCGCGCAGGCGGGTGGGAGCAAGCGGCGGGCGGCTGGCATGCCCCTGGAGCTGGCTCTGCTGGCGCCCACCCGCTGCACAGGCAGGGAAGGGGAACCTAGGAGGCTGGTGGGGCCGTCCCAGGCCAGGGCAGGAGCCAGCGTACGCCTGAGGGTGGCTGGACTGCAGCCTTCCCAGCCGCCCATCCCCAGGGGCCTGGAGGGTGGAACTGGATGAACGCCCGCTAAATGCTCAGTGCTGCTGGGGTGGGAGCAGGTGACTAGCCGCTGCTCAGTCCTTCCTGGGCCTGTGGTGTCTGGGCCAGGTGGTGACCCCCACCTGGAGCTGGGGACGCAGCCTGTGGGTGAACTCCCTGGGAAGAGCGCTGGGAGTGGCTGGAGCCCCCATCTCCCCAGTGGCCCTGGGTCACAGCAGTGGGGGCAGGGCCTCAGAGGCCACACCCAAGGGCATTGGGTTAGAAGGGTCCTGCGGGCCCTTTGGTCCTGTCCAGGCCTCAGCTTGGCCCCGAGTCAGCGACCCCACTCCCTCCCTGACACTGCCCAATAGCTCCTGTGAGGAAGGGCTGCCTCATTAGTAAGTTCTCTGCTGTTGTTCAAACTCCTTGCTCGGCAAAATGTAAATGAAACATTTTTTCTGGGTGTCAGTATGAAAAATGACAGTCACTCGAATATCACAGAGGACATCTGCTCAGTTCCCTTGTGAATGCCTGTTTATGGCTGATGTCGCAAAACTTTGGGGGAAACTTTGCCGTGGACCTGGGTGACCTGTGGGTGGGATGCTGGGGTCCAGGGTGGCTGGTCTCGGCCTGAGGACCACACGGCTGCCCCCAGGCCTGGCTTCACCGTGGTACCCATGATGGTGCTCTGTTGTCACACTGACGGTGAGGGCTCTGGCCCGAGTGCCCAGCCCGGGGACGTGCTGCAGGTGGGCAAGCCCAGGAGTCCCACTGAGTGTGGTGCTGCCCTCACCACTGGATGCCAGGCTCCATCCTCAGCCAGGGGTCAGCCATGGTGAGCTGCCCACCTGCCATTGTTATCCCAGTAACTGTTTCGGCCAATATCTGGCTGGGGACAGCTCTTGGCTTTGAAGCCCTGAGTGGGTGGCTGTAGCTGGTACCTGCTGGGGACACGCTGGCTTGGTGCCACCTCCTCTAGGTGGGCCCCCTGGATTGGGCCAGACGCCCGTCAGTTGTGCCCTTCCCCCCTTGTCCAGGTGCCCGCCTGGCCACTTTCCAACACAGGTGGAGGTGGGCTTTTCATCAGAGGTGGGTGCTTTCGCGGGGTGAGCCCCGCCATCCCTCCCACCCTGCCCACCCCCGTGGGAGGTGGTAGTGGTCGCACATTTGGGTGTCCTGGGCGCAGCTGTTGGGGGCTTGTGTGGGGTGGAGACATGGCGTAGCAGCACAGCCCCTCATGGTACTGTGTCCCCAGGGGAGTACATCAAAACCTGGCGGCCCCGGTACTTTCTGCTCAAGAATGACGGCACCTTCATCGGCTACAAGGAGCGGCCGCAGGACGTGGAGCAGCGCGAGTCACCCCTCAACAACTTCTCGGTGGCGCGTAAGTGCCTGCAGGGCCGTGTGGGGACGGGAGCACTGGCTGGGCGGCAGGGCGGCAGGAACCACGCTGAGGTCTTCTGGGCCTCTTTGCCTGGGGCCGGCAGCTGCCAGGAACCAGCCTGGGCAGTGCTGGCTCCGAGTCACCTTGGGGACAGGTTAGCAGCCAGCTCTGTTTGGTGGGGGTCTCTGTGCTGAGTCCCAAGGCTGACTACCCTGGAGTTGTTCTGGGGCGCTCTTGCTCTGGGACCAGAAGGCCTGGCCAATGGGGGACAGCCCAGCGTGGGGCAGCCAAAACCAGGGGCCCCTCCAGCAGGGGTGAGAGGGAGCCCTCCAGGGCCTCTCTGCCAGCCCCTGGGTAGGGAGACAGGAATAGAGTACACAAGGGCACCCAGTGTCTGGGACCTTCGAAACTCCCAAGAAGAGCCTGTGGCTGTCCCCTGGAATTCTCAGAGGCCATGGGCCCTATGGTGGTACGTTTGTTTTGCCATTAGCTGAGGTGGGGGCTGTCCCACCTGAGGGACGGGCAAGGGGGCATGGTTGGCCTGGGGCATCTCACAAAGCTGGGTAAACTGGCACTTTTTCTAAACTATGTGCTGCTGTATCCTCATTGTCTACCTGTGAGGACGACAGGCATGACCCTCCCCATGGGGCTGGCAGGCCAGGCAGGCGGGGAGATGGGCCCTGTCCCGTGCTCTGCCTGGGGGCTGGCCCGTGACAGGCCGGTGGGTGGGTGAGTGACCAGCTCAGCTGAGCCCCAGGTCTATCCTGAGCTGCTGTCTGCAGTACTGGGTGCCGTACCCCCCATGGGGGGTCCGGGCTCCACCCCTGTTTCCTTCTGATGTCCCTACCCTTGGGCCAGCTCTGCCCTCTGCCATTCAGCCCCATACCTCGCCAGACCCCAGGTTCTGGTCCAGGGTCTCAGGAGGATGTAGCACAGCTGGGCTGTGCCCAGGCTGACGGGGAAGGACTCCTGTAGAGGTAGGGCCATCCTGGCACTGTGGCTGCCCTGCCGGGGCATTGCCAATGCGCTCACTGAAGGCCTCTGGAGGTGGGCGGAACGCAGCTGCTGCCGCCCAAGGCCCCAGGCAGAGGGGCTTATGGGGAGCGGCTCTTGTGAGCTCTGGCCCCCCACCCCTGCTCCTCATGCCTCTGCAAAGCAACTGGTAGAGTAGGGGCCCCAAGTGAGGAGGAGCCAGGGAGGCAGACACCCCCATCCTGGCATCCTGGCGGCTGTTCAGGCCTTGGCTGGCCTGGGAGCTCCAGGGCTCCAGAAGGAAGCTTGGCCCTGGTGGGGGCTGCCTTGCTGGGGGTGAGACCCCTTGGGAGTGCTCCCCAGGCCGAGCGCATGGGACTGAGGAGGCACATGGGACGGCCAGGGGCTGTCTGAGCGGTGTGTGTGTGTGGGGGGCACGGGGCCTTGAAAGCAGCCCTAGGCTGCTGGCACCGCCAAAGGACAGAGCTGTGCCAGACGGGGAGGTGGTGCTGCCGGGGCCTGCGGCCAGGGGTCGGGATGAGACGCTAGGCCCTGGAATGGGTGTCGGCGTTTGGGTTGCAGAAGCGGGAAGTGGGTGTGCAGGGACCTAGGAGGCTGGCCTGCCCCTACCCCATGTTGACACAGGCCACCCTCCCACATGGCCAGCCCAGGCCTGGCAGACAGCTCCCCGTGCTTGGCTGAGCCTGGCGGGGTGCCCTTCCCGTTGCTGGGGCCAGACACTGGGATGTCAGAGCCCCTTCGCTGGCCCCACTGCCCCCTCCCGCCTCACAGGCTGGGCCAGAATCCAGCCTAGGAGCCCTCAGTGGCCCCCACACTAATGCACGCCCCTCTCCGGGCCTGGCGCATTCCCAGTTCCTTGGCAGCAGGTATGCACACTCCAGGAGTGTGTGCTCAGGGTGTGTGTAATCCCGATGTGTGTGCTCAGGGTGTGTGTGCGCTCGAGTGTGTGTACTCCCAGGCCTGACAACCCCTATACTCCTGTGCAGCCCAGACTCCCAGCTCCCCCAGTGGCAGGGCTGGCATCAGTGGGGTGGGCCACGTGCTCCAGCCGCCTCCAGGCCAGGCGGCCTCCACCCGGGATCAGCCCTGTGAGAGGCGGGGGGCTGGCAGCTTGGTTGGGGAAATAGTGGGGGAGCTGCTTTCCCACGAGGCCCCTACCCCACCAGCCCTTCCCGAGACCCTCTGGCGAGTCGAGGGCCATGGCTTGGCATACAGTGGGGGCTCAGAGACTAAAGGAGCGGTAGGAGGTTGGCCTCACCCAGCCGACACCTGCTGGGGTGTCTCCAGACCAGTGTCTGAGCGGGAATGGGGTCCCAACCCCATTTTATGAGGGAAACTGAGACATGGAGAGAGGAGGGGGTAGGGCTTTCCAGGACGCGGTGGGTGGGGTCTGGGGCACGCCCACGGCGCTCACCTGCCGCCCCCCCCTCCCAGAATGCCAGCTGATGAAGACGGAGCGGCCCCGGCCCAACACCTTCATCATCCGCTGCCTGCAATGGACCACGGTCATCGAGCGCACCTTCCACGTGGAGACGCCCGAGGAACGGTATGGGGGTATGCGGGCATGTGCTGTGCCCTCTGCTCATGGCACCCTCGCTCTCCAGTGCTCCCAGGCTCTGGGGTGGGGCCTGGGTCTCAGTGTCCCCAGGGTCCCAGCTCCTAAGTGGCTGTGGCCAGCCCAGGCAGCCTTCTGGGGCTGTGGCCTCACCTGAGCACTCTGCAGGGAGGAGTGGACGACCGCCATCCAGACGGTGGCCGACGGGCTCAAGAGGCAGGAAGAGGAGATGATGGACTTCCGATCAGGCTCGCCCAGTGACAACTCAGGGGCCGAGGAAATGGAGGTGTCCCTGGCCAAGCCCAAGCACCGCGTGGTGAGGCCCGTCCCACCTCCTCAGAGGCACAGCACTCACGGGTCCCCGCGGGCTGGTCTCGGTGCCCTGGGACCCCCTCCATCTCCCTCCTGGGCTCCTTCCCGGTGGACAGCAGTCTGACCATCAGAAGCCCGTGTCAGAAGGAAGGCACGGACGCTGGGGTTTCAGAAGGCCTGGGCGCTGTCACTCCCACCGTGTCCCAAAGCCCAGTGCTGACTTGGGGTACATAGCCCCACATTGTCCCGTGACCTGTGGACTCCCAGCTGCTCTGGCCCCACCTGTGTCAGCCCAAGGTTGGTCGTGGTAGCCCTGGGCCCATCACCCTCTGCCCCCTGACCTGGCCCCTACCCCTGCAGACCATGAACGAGTTTGAGTACCTGAAGCTGCTGGGCAAGGGCACGTTTGGGAAGGTCATCCTGGTGAAGGAGAAGGCCACAGGCCGCTACTACGCCATGAAGATCCTAAAGAAGGAGGTCATTGTGGCCAAGGTCGGTGCAGGGCCGGCACGGGCGGGGCACGGCGCCGGGGGTGGGCAGGGGCTCACTCAGCCTGTCTTCCAGGATGAGGTGGCACACACGCTCACAGAGAACCGCGTCCTCCAGAACTCCCGGCACCCCTTCCTGACGGTGAGTGGTCTCTGCGGTCACCTGGGCCTCTGGGCAGAACTTGGCCAGTGTGCTTGCAGGAGCCAGGCACCGGATCAGGTGGACACTCACCAGCCCGTATCTAGGACGGAAACGGGGTGTCCTGGGCTCCAGCACTCCGGCAGTGGTGGGCAGGGTGGAGGTGCCTGATGCAGGGCTGGTGGGCCATGCTTGCTGACCCCTGTGCAAAAGGGGCAGGTGATCTGGGGTTTCTCTCTGCTCTGAGCCCTAGGCAGCCCCCCAGTACCCGTGCCTGCCCTTCTGCCCACAATCTTCTAGATCGTTCCCTGTGGGGCTCAAGCCAGGGAGGGTCCCTGTTCCTGGGGACTTGGCCCAGGAGGAGTGTGTGCAAAATCCTTAGCCTTTGGGAACAACAGGGAATTAGCTAGAAGTTGGTTTGCCAGGCTCGGCCAGCTCCTCGAAGGCATGGGCAAGCTGGTCAGCAAAGGGCCCCCACTCTCCTAGGGGTCAGGACTCGGGTCCTGGGTGGCGGGGCCAGCCTCCGGGGTCTTGCAGGGCCACAGTCAACCGCATGGCGTGGGGACCCCGCCCCTGCCCAGGACCCCCCCAGGGCCTGTCCCTTCTGCTCGGCACGGTGCTGAGCTTCTCCCTTGTCTGCATTTTCTGTGACCCGGGCTCAGCTCCAGCTGCTCGACTAGATCCAGGGGCAGCATTTGTGGGTGAGACTCTCGTATCCGCCTGCCTTTTTAAAGCAAGGCTGCCTGTGGGGAGGTGGTGGGGCAGCTCTGCATGGAGGTCATGTCCTCCCCTCGTGGGGTCATCAAGGTGCTGCCCACTGCCTTGTCCGGGGAGCCCCCGAGTTCACCGAACTTGCCAGCTTCTAGATGCTCCTGCCGTTCAGAGACTTGCCCCACACCCCACGTTGCTGGTCCTCCGAGCCTGGCCCCTAGGGCAGCATCGCGTCCCTGCCCAGCTGGAGGGCCGCTGTCCCAGCCCTGTGTCCCTCGCAGGCCCTGAAATACTCCTTCCAGACCCACGACCGCCTGTGCTTCGTCATGGAGTACGCCAACGGTGGCGAGGTAGGGCTGCCTGGCGGGCCGGCACGCGGACCCTCCCAGCGCGGGACACTGGGGCGGGGGGGTTCCCGGGCCGCCGCTCAGCCTCCCGTCCTGCAGCTCTTCTTCCACTTGTCGCGGGAGCGGGTGTTCCCCGAGGACCGGGCGCGCTTCTATGGGGCGGAGATCGTGTCGGCCCTGGACTACTTGCACTCGGAGAAGAACGTGGTTTACCGTGACCTCAAGGTGCGCCTGCCGGGTGGGGGCGGGGTCTGAGGGGTGGGGGTGGGCGTTGACCTGAGGCCCCTCCCACAGCTGGAGAACCTCATGCTGGACAAGGACGGACACATCAAGATCACCGACTTCGGGCTCTGCAAGGAGGGCATCAAGGACGGTGCCACCATGAAGACCTTCTGCGGGACCCCCGAGTACCTGGCCCCCGAGGTGCGCCTGCCGCGTGCCCCTGCGGGCCCCGCCCCAGCCCCGTGTCCCCGCCGCCTGTGACCCGTGCCCCGCCCCCAGGTGCTGGAGGACAATGACTACGGCCGCGCCGTGGACTGGTGGGGACTGGGCGTGGTCATGTACGAGATGCTGTGCGGCCGGCTGCCCTTCTACAACCAGGACCACGAGAAGCTGTTCGAGCTCATCCTCATGGAGGAGATTCGCTTCCCGCGCTCGCTCAGCCCTGAGGCCAAGGCCCTGCTCTCGGGGCTGCTCAAGAAGGACCCCAAGCAGCGGTGAGCGTCCTGGGGCAGCCCTGGCGGCTGTGTGTGATGTCCTTAAGCAGGACTGGCCCAGGCAGAGGGGCTGAGCCGGCTGGGCTGACGGGACAGCACTGCTGCCAGCGGCTCCTGCCCACCCAGCATTCTGCGGCGGCTGGGGCTTAGCCAGGGAGCTGTGTGTCCCCACCGCCCTGGACACACATCCCTGCACTGCCCAGGACCGCACTGCGAGCTGTCTGGCAGCCCAGCTGCACCCAGTGGGGGAGGGCCCTGGGGGATGGCCTGAACCCTGGCTGGGCAGGTGGCAGCAGCGTGACTTTGTCCCGTGTCCTCCGCAGGCTGGGCGGGGGCCCCGAGGACGCCAAGGAGATCATGCAGCACCGCTTCTTTGCCAGCATCGCGTGGCAGGACGTGTACGAGAAGAAGGTGCGCGGGCGGGGCCTGCCCCCCACTCACACCCGCACCCACGCATGCGCACACACACACCCACGTACTCACACCCGCACACCCGCCCCCCACTCACCCGCACCCACGCATGCGCACACACACACCCACATACACCCGCACACCTGCCCCCCACTCACACCCGCACACCCACTCACACCCGCGCACCTGTTCACCCACCCACCCATGCATTCACACCCGCACACCTGTTCATACACATACCCAGTCACACCTGCACAAACACTGCTGCACACCCAAACATGCACTCCCTCAACACCTGTGCACACCCACCCACATACATACCCAACCATGCACACACACACCCACTCACCCCCACACTCCCACGCATGCGCACACACACACACACCCATGTACTCACACCCACACTCACAGATGCACACTCCCTTCCACCCCTGCACTCACATCTACCCGCTCACAGCCCTGGGGCTCAGAGGCTCTGCACGGCTTGTTCCCTCCTGAACGCGGTGCAGGGTCCCTGCTGCCGGAGGAGCTGCGTGCGTGTGGACTCCCGTGAGCCACACCCCATCAGGTTTGGGCACCAGGTCTCCCTCCTAGTGCTGTGCGCTGAAGGCCAGAGGTGCAGTCAGGGCACTGCCCCTGCCCTCAGTCTCTCGTGCTCCCAGGGAGAGCCCAGGCCTGCTGTCCGGGTGTGCGGGAACGGGACACCACCTGCTCTACCTCGGGAGGGACACCTCCCAGGAGGGAGGCAGCTGCTTCCCACACACAACCCTGTGCCCTGGCCCAGGTACCTGGGTGTGCTGCGCGCCATCACCAAGCACGCATCTGCCTGGTTTCCAGCCCACCCGTCCTGCAGGCCTGTCGCAGGCCACACATGGCTGGCTAGGCCTCTGTCCTCCCTGGGAGTCCCCCCACCCCTACCCCCACTCCCACCCCTACTCCCTGCTCAGCACGTGTCCTGGTGGCCGGCCCTGAGGCCTGGCCCTGCCCTGCGAGGGTTTGACTCCTGCCCAGCCTCAACCGAAGACCCCCTAGCTCAGGAGGGGCAGCCCTAGGCCAGGGTCTGCAGAATTTTGGGGGTGCTCACCGACAGCACAGTCTTCCCGTATGCACATCCCTTTCCAGTTACCCTCAGGTCCTGGGTGTCCTGCGTCATGAGTCCTCTCTGCAGCCAGACTCAGCCGGGCCAAATGGTTGTCCTTGAGCCGTGAACGGGGCTGGATGGACCCCACACTCAGGACTCACCTCCTTCCTGTCCCCCAGATGAGCACTCTGAAGGGCAAGGCCCCAGAGTCCCCATCCTCATCTCCTGGGTGGGAATATGGGCACGGAGACCCCAGGAGCCCTGTGGGTTTGGCAGAGCGTGGACAGAGCAGTTCCTCTGGTGCTCCAGGGCACTTGGCTGGGGCTGGCGTGGGTGGGTCCTGGGCGTGGGCAGTGGCCTACTGCTCCTTGGGCCTCTCCCAGGGCTGTGTCGCAGGCCCGGAGCCCTGCCCTCCAGGTGACTGGCATTGGCCTCTGCTCCCTGGGCCTGTGGGAGGCACGGCTGCCCCATGGGCCTGCTGCACCAGCCAGGTGGGTCGAGGGACAGTGGGATGTGACTGTCCATCATGAACGAGCCCAGTGGAAGCCCCCAGCAATCTGGTCAGGAAGGAGTGTAAATGGCATCTGCTGGGGGAGTGGGGAGCCCGCCCCATACACCTCGTTCCATGTTGCCCTTTTCGTCACCAAGAAAGCCAGAGGAAAGAGATGGGTTCATTGTCTCCTGCCTGGGGGTATGGGGGTCCTGCTGAGCTGTGACAAGGGCCCAGACCACCGCCCTCCCCAGCCGGTCTCCTTTTCAGAGCTTTGTGGGTGGGTGATGGCTTGGACCACCTGGAGACAGCCGTGGGAATGTGGGGCTGTGCTCAGCCCCCAGCGGGTGGCTGGGGCGTGGTGTCCTGGGCCATGCAGAGCCAGCCTATAACTTCCTGTCCCACCCCGCAGCTCTGTCCGCCCTTCAAGCCCCAGGTCACGTCGGAGACAGACACCAGGTATTTTGACGAGGAGTTCACGGCCCAGATGATCACCATCACGCCACCTGACCAAGGTGAGGGGCCACCTCCCGCTGACTGCCCCTCTCCAGACAGGAGAACTCAGGCTGCCCTCACTGAGGCCTGTGGTGCTCACCTTTCCTCGGAAAGGTCCCCTGTGGAGAATGGTGGTCAGGGTGGCTGTCCCTGCTCCCAGCACTGGGGCTTGGGCTCACTGGGTGCAGATGTGGGGTCCGGGAGGCGAGCCCCGACGCCTGGCCTGGGGTCTGAGCTGAGTCTCCCGCCTGCAGACGACAACATGGAGTGCGTGGACAGCGAGCGGAGGCCCCACTTCCCCCAGTTCTCCTACTCGGCCAGCGGCACGGCCTGAGGGCCAGCCCCGCTGTGCTGGTGGGCGCAACGTGGACGGCCACACTCCTCATGGACCAGGAGGAAGCCTGCATGGACCATCTGTATTTAACGTTTTCCTCACTGGCTGCCTTTGGAGGAACCACGCCCTCCTCAGCACGGCTGAGGACATCTGGGGACATCTGGTGCCACAGGCAGGGCTGTGCGTCTTCGAGGCGGCGGCTTCCCAGCCGGCCGGCAATTGGGAGGAAGGTTGTCCTGCGGTTTTTCTTAATTTATTTCATCCAGTTCTCCAGAAAAGGTCTCGGACTTCAGAACGATGAGATTCACGGAGGAGACGTTGAGGACTCCTGCAGCCACGTGCAATTGGGGGTCCGGGTGGGCCCCGCCCGTGGCCCCTCGATCCCTCTCGCCAGCTGTCCCTGGCCATCACCTTCTTGGCCCAGCCCGGAGGCACCAGAAGCAGCCCGGGCGAGGCCTGCTGGCCTGGTCCCTTCTCTGTCGGGTGGGGGCATGCGGCAGCCCCAGCCCCCGTGGCCCGAGATGGGGCCTGGGGCAGGCGGGGCGGGGGTTCAACCCTGGAGAGGGAGCAGTTGAAATCTTGCTGTGCATTTGGGGGGGGGGTTCATCTTAGAGAAGAAAGCCCCTCCTTCCCTCCCCTTCTTTCCCTTGGGATGTCTCACCTTGATGGCTTCTCCAGTAGCACTTGACCTTTATACAAGCTTCACTCTCCCCAGCGCGCCAGCCCCTGCCCGGCGCTCCTGCGTCCTCCGCACACTGCGCTGCACCATGGCGTTTTTTTTTTACATTCAACTTTAGTATTTTTACTATTATAATATGAGACTTTCCCTCCAAATTCTTCAATAAAAATGGCTTTTCAACTTTGTGGCTTGTTTTGCTCTTGGGGAGCACCCTGTCCTTTGGGCCCTGAAGCCCGAGGACAGCCTCCAAGGGAAGGTCTCCCTCCCCTAGGTCCCCTAGGAGCTGCCCAAGCAGGGTGCCCTGGCTGTCCCTGTCGGTACCGACTTCACCCAGCCCCATGACCCTGAGGACACCACCCAGGCTGCATGGCCACCTAACCACCAGGAAGGACCTCACAGGGCCCAGAGCTGGCCAAGGGCACGACCTGGGCCACAGCCAGGCCACTGCGACCCGAGGAGACCTGAGAGCGGCGTGCTGGAGGTCACACAGCAACCTTGGACAGTGGGGAGGAGGGCGCCCCCAGTGAAGCAGCCCAGCAGGATGTGCTGCGGGCGCCACCTAGTGGCCCGGAGGGGAGTCAGCAGCGCAGCAAGTAACGCGTGGGTGGGGGCCCCGCCCAGCAAGAACCTCACTTCCTCGTCCCTCAAGCAAGCCCCACCCGCAGGTGTGGCGGATGCCAGGGAGCCTGGACATACGGGGCGGCCCCCACCGCACCCCTTTTGTGAGGGGCGCCCTGAGGAGCATGGGGTGGGGACAGTCCAGGTCTGGGGGCGTATATAAAGCAGCCCCATCCTCTGAGTCCCCCTATCGCCCCAGTTTTGACAGGGTGTGAATTATATCACACCAGTGGCAATGTACACAGCTTTTTTTCTAAACCACAAACGCACACACGATGCTTCGGATGGAAGAGACATCCAGGTTTCACACACATTAAATCGTGCATCAGATGGGCCCTGCGCACTGTTGGGAAAGTAAACGGTGCAGCCTGGCAGACGACACTGTGGTCCCTTGAGAGGTTAAAAATAGAACGACCCTGTGACCCAGCAATCCACTTCTGGGCATATCCCCCAAAGAACTAGAAGGGTCCCAAAGACATGTGCCGCCACACTCACAGCGGCACGCGTCACCAGAGCCAAGATGGGAAGCCATCACAATGGATGATGGACACAATGGATGATGGGTAAGCCAACTGGTCCACCTACACACTGGGACGTCACTCAGCCTTAAAGAGTACGGACACCTTGACACCTGCTATGACACGGATGGAC
Organism: Rhinolophus sinicus; assembly: GCF_036562045.2. NCBI lineage: Eukaryota > Metazoa > Chordata > Mammalia > Chiroptera > Rhinolophidae > Rhinolophus > Rhinolophus sinicus. The sequence continues at coordinate 1,150,145 of NC_133753.1, forward strand.
CTTGAGGACATACGCCTAGTGAAATAAGGCAGACACACAGGGACCAAGTCTGTGATCCATTCACCTGAGGTCCCTCGAGGAGCGAGGAGCGGGGTCCACAGAGACAGGAAGCAGATGGTAGCGCCAGGGCTGGGGGAGGGGGGGATGGGGGCTTAGTGTTAATGGGCGCAGAGGTTCCCACGTGCGGGATGACAGGGGTTCTGGGGATAGAGGGAGGTGATCAGTACATAACGGTGTGACTATTGAAGACCACTGAGCTGCACACTTAAAAATGGATAACATAGTAAATTTTGTGTATTTTCATGCAATAAAAAAGACAAAAACATACATTGTAGAAACCAGAAAATACAGCTATACCCTCCCATTATCCCCAAACTTGAAGCAAATGGCTACTGAAAGTGGCAGGAGTGGGGAAGTGCCTTCAAAGCTGGAGCGGGAGTGTCAGGTGGCGGCCCAGCCGGCCAGGCTGAGAGTAATGAGGTGCTCCTCCCCATGGGGCCCCTCGTGATGGGGCAGAGGATGCCTGAGGGGCATTCCTACTGGCCAGGAGAGGCTTCAAGGTCACAGGCATGACACAAGCACGACGTTATTTTGTGTCCCATCTCAGGTGAGTGCACTCATGAGCGAGTGAAGGGTGGGATCCCCCAGTCCTCTCCTGCAGCTGTGTCCAGGGAGAGCAGTGAGAGTGCCAGGAGACAGACACCTCAGAGAGAAAACTCCTGGGTGCCATCCGCCCTGGCCAGCAAGGTCAGCACAGGCAGGGAGGGGCAGGCCATGGCTGGGGCCTGCTGACTCGTGGCCTGGGACTGTGTGGGGGGGGGGGCAGTGAGGGCCAGCAGGCTGGGGGTCCATGGCCTGGCCTGCAGGGCAGCCGTACCACCTTCCAGTGTCCCACACAAGGCCAGCCTCAGGAGGGACAGGTAGAAACAGAAGTGACTTCAGCACTGGGACTGCCCATTTCTGCGCAGGGTAAATGAGGCTCGGATGGGGCGCTGCCCAGGCCCTGGGGGTTGCGGGCCAGGCCAGCAGCATCTAGAGAAGGCTGACAAGGACGTGGGGTCCCGCTGCGGTGGGAACAACCCTGGGCCAGCCCCCCAGGCACCACCCCTGGAATGTCTGCTCAAAGACAGAATCTACCATTCAGTTCAATACATTCTTAGGCCATCCTGTTGCTTTTAACTAGTTGTGTCTCTATACTTAACGTGAGTTTCTTGTAGGCAACAGAGTTGGTTCTTGGCGTGTTGTCCTTGTTTGAAGGCTCTAACAGCCTGTGCCCTCTAATTACAGTGTTCAGACTTACACTGAATTTAACTATAGCTATGGATGAACTTAAATACCATCTTGCTATTATTTTGTTGTGCCCGTTTGTCCTTTGTTCCTTTTCCTCTTTTCCTGCTTTATTTTGGGTTTAATAAATATCTTTTTAATCATCCCATTTTATCTCCTTTATTGGCTAATTTATTTCGATTTTTCCAATTTTCCCACTAACGTGCCTTTCCGGTTCCAGGATCCAATCAGGATACCGTGCTGCCTCTGGAGTACCTTTGGAAGGAACGAATGTGGGCCCAGCCGGCTGCTTCAGGATTCACAGTACACACCACAGGCTATCTTCCGAGTGTCATACCACTTCACACACAAGGACCCTAAACAGCAGACTTTCACTGCCAGTCTTTGTGCTACTGTCATGAATTTTATTTCCACATAAGTCAAAACCCCCAAAATACATTATTATTTTAGCTTTCAATAGTTACTTGTCTCTTAAACATTTTGATATTTTTTATTGGTAAAATATATACAGAATTTTACCACTTTAACCAATTTTAAGTGCACAGCTCAGTGGCATTAAGCACATTCATTGTTGTGTGACCACTCCACCATCGGTCTCCAGAACTTTCTCATCGTCCCAATCTGAACCTGTTCCCATTAAACACTAAGTCCCCATTCCCCCTCCCCCGGCCCCGGCCCCACCATCTACTTCCTGCCTCTGTGGACCTGAATCTTTGCGGGACCTTGTGTAAGTGGATCACACAGCATTTGTCCCTCTGTGTCTGCCTTATTTCCCTTTATATAGTGTCCTCAGGTCCATGTGTGCCATCGCAGGTGTCAGAGTCTGTCCTCTTTAAGGCTGGGTGACGTCCCAGGCTGGGTGACGTCCCAGTGTGTGCATAACTCCACATTAGCTTATTCACTCGTCCGCCATGGGCATTTGGGTTGTTGCCACCTTTGGACCATGTGGATAACACTCTATGAACACTGGTGCACAAATAACTGTTTATGTCCCTGCTTTGTGTACACCCAGAAGGGGGATCGCTGGGACACATGGTAATTCTGCCTAATTTTCTGAGGATCCTTTGTATTGTTCCCATGGTGGCAGCATTAGCAGCCATCCTAGCGGGTGTGAGGTGCTACCAAGTTGTGGTTTCAGTTTGCATTTCCCTGACGAGCGTGACGTTGAGCAAATTTTCATGTGTCTGTTGCCCATGTGTATGTCCTCTTTGGAGAAACGTCTATTCAGGCCCTCTGCCCATTTTTAAAATTGTTTTGTTGTTGAGTTTTCTAAGTTCTCTATACAGTAATTGTCCTTGAAAAAGATTTTAAAAACAAGAAAAAAACGTCTGTTCTACTCACTCATGTACTGACCAGTCAAGTGCTCTCCACAGCTCTGCAGGGTCCTTTTCTCTGGTATCATTTCTCCTTCTGCCTGCAAATCTTTTAGTATTTCTTGAAATTCTTTCAGCTTTTGTATGTCTGAAAAAGTCTTTATTTCACCTGCAGTTTTGAAAGGTATTTCACTGGGTATAGAATTCTAAATTGATAATATTCCTTTCAAAACTAAATTTAAAGGTATGTTCCACCTTTGGCTTGCAGTTTCTGAAGAGAAGTCTGTTGCCATAGTTACCTTTGTTCTTTGAAATGTCAAGTTGTCTTTTTCTCTGGCTGCTTTTAAGACTTTTATCACAATGCTTTTGAGGAATTCATCAGGCTGTGCTTCCATGTAATTTTCTCCACATTTCCTTGCCCCTGAGCCCCGGGCCCCCACCCACAGGCACATCAGGGGGCTCGAGCGTCTCAGTTCAGTGCATTGGAGCTCTGCTTACTTGTTCCCAGCATTTTCTGTTTCAGTCTGGGCGGTTTCTACTGCCATGTCTTCAAGTTCGCTAACACGTTCTTCTGCAGAGTCTAATCTGCCTTTAGTCTCGTCCCGTCTATTTCCTTTTCCATCTTGACACAGTGTTTTCATCTCTGGAATTCTGTTTGGGTCATTTTACGTCCTCCTTTCTTCCCTTAACATGCTCTTTTCCTCGGCCTTTCTGAGCCTGTGGAATGTACTTATCACAGCACTTCTGATGTCCTTGTCTCATCTGCCACCTGTGCAACTTCTGGCTCTATCGCTACTGAGCTTCCTTCTCCCTGTGCATTGTATTTCCCTGGTTCTTTGCATGTCTGGTGATTTTTTTCTTATTGGACACTAAACATTGTAAATCTTATCTTATTGGATTAAAAGTTTTATTTTTGAGCTTTGTTCTGGGGTGTTGTTACATTACTTGAAACAATTCTGTCTTTTTCTTTTTTTTTTTAAAGATTTTATTAGGGAAGGGGAACAGGACTACTGGGGAACAGTGTTTATTTCCAGGCCTTTTTTCCAAGTCAAGTTGTCCTTTCAATCTTAGTTGTGGAGGGTGCTGTTCAGCTTCAAGTTGTTGTCCTTTCAATCTTAGTTGTGGAGGGTGCTGTTCAGCTTCAAGTTGTCCTTTCAGTCTTAGTTGTGGAGGGCGCAGCTCAGCTCCAGGTCCAGTTGCCGTTACTAGTTGCAGGGGGCGCTGCCCACCTTCCCTGCGGGAGTCGAACCGGCAACCTTGTGGTTGAGAGGACATGCTCCAACCAACTGAGCCATCAGGGAGCTCAGCGGTAGCTCAGGTCAAGGTGCCGTTTTCAATCTTAGTTGCAGGGGTGCTGCCCACCATCCCCTGCGGGAGTCGAGGAATTGAACTGGCAACCTTGTGGTTGAGAGCCCACTGGCCCATGTGGGAATCGAACCGGCAGCCTTCGGAGTTAGGAGCATGGAGCTCTAACCGCCTGAGCCACCGGGCCGGCCCCTGTTTGGTCTTTTCGAGGTTTGATTTTAAATTCTGTTAAGAAGAAACAGAGCCGTCTTTAGGGGGAAGTGGGCCTCACTACTGAGGCATGCCCATGAGTGCTGAGGCCTCTCCACTTGGGCTGTGGGGTGGTGCCTTGTGCCTCATCTTCTTCCAATGGCCCCAGCTGCGGGCAGTCTCTGCATACACGTGAGCCTTCAGAGGCTTGTTCTTTCTGTGCATCCACTCCAGCATCCAACTGTGCAAACTCTGGCCACCTTGGTCACACTTCTCAGCTCAGTGAGGCCCCTGAGCCCACGTCTCCCAATGTCGCAGTCTGAGAGCTCCCTCTCTCAGCCACACCCTGGGTACATCTCATTTGCAGCCCAGGGTGCACCTCATTTTCTCTCGTCTGTCAGGGTCACTGTCCTGCAGTTTGCTGTCCGATGTCTGGATAGTTTGTATTTTTTAAAAAGTTGTTTACGGGCAGAGCACAAACCTGCTCCTGGCACTTCACCATTGCTGGAAGCCCAACAAATACTTGTCCTACACAAATGTGCTCTGGTGAAATCCCGGCGCTCACGGAACTCACCTCACAGTTAGGAGACAGAGAGCAGTAACAAATACAGATCATGTCAGGTGGTGAGAAGTTAGGAAGGGTAAGGGGGACAGTGACGGAGGGGTGTCATGTTGGGGGCTGAGGCCAGGCGCACCTGGCAGTGACAGATCCAGCTGCTGTGAGGACACACTTGAGGGCAAGGCAGGGGCTGGGAGTCCAGGCAGGTGATGGAGCTGAGCACACCTGCCAGCACGAGTTGGGCCAGGCTGAAAGAGCTGACGGGTCCAGCTGGAGCTGGGCCCCAGGGTTGGGAGGGCAGAGGAGTGAGGTAGCAACACAAGTGGAAATGAGGGCGTGGGGTCAAAGTGTGCCAGTGGACACCTAAAGGGATGCCAGGTGAGGAGATGACCCTGATGAGGATGGCCGACAATGGCTTGCTGTTTCTGTGCCCACGGCAGACTGCCCGTCAGCCAGATAACCTCAGGACGCTCGCTCTCAGTTCAGACGACCCCAGGCAGTCACATGCAACCCCTGTCCTAATCGCCTCTCCACAGCCCTCCCTGCTCACTTCAGTGGTTCTGTGCTCAGCCCATGGAGCAAACCGGACCTGGGCCTGGCTCTGCCCCATCACCCAGCTTCCTCTAAGAATCAGTGTCCCCACACCTCCAAACTAGCCATGACCCCACTGCTCACCAAACACCGCCCTAGCCCCATGAGCACAGAAGGCCCCATCCTGCCCCCAGTGCCGAGGTGGCCCTGCAGGGGCCTTTCGTGTGGGAACACGCAAACTACTTGTCCGCAACTGTCTGTGCCTCCTGTGAACACCATCACCTCTCCTGTCGACTCCCTCAAACTTCAGGCCACGCAAAGTGCACTAGTGCATCGTCCCCGCTGGCCACTGCTCTTAGAGGGCAGGGCCTGTCAGTTACAGGGCCCCCACCACACAGGCACCCAAAAAAGCAAGCGGACACAGGGATAGGGGCATTACGGTGCCATTTCAGGGACAGTCTGGTGCACTGGGACAATGGTTACCCACTCTGGAGTCAGACAACCCGGGTTCAAATTCTTTCTCACCATGACTGGCTGGGTGGACTGGTAAGTTTTATAGATGGGAAAACTCAGGCTCTGGCCTCAGTTTTCCCATGTATAAAATGGGGATGAGCGGGCATGCACTTCACATGAAGCCCAGAGGGCATTAAATGAGCTGCCAGGACCCACTGTGGGCTGCCCCTAGCACCAGCTGGCCACTCGTCCAGGGGGCAGCACCCTCGGGACTGTCAACACAAGCAAGTCCTTGCGTCCAAATATAAAGGGATTTATTCACTTCTGCCACCAGGAGTACAAAACATAAAACAGCAAGTCCCCCCCACCCCCCCGCAGCTGTTTTCTGCGTCGATGCCCGTGAGGTCATCCAGGCAAGGCTGCCGTCCACTCCAGGCCCTCAGGCTTCGAACATTGCACAGCTGGCGCACAGCACTTTCTCATGAATGTCACTGCAGCTGCGACATCGCAGGGAGAAGGGAGAAGAGCTGGTGTTAGGGAGCTGAGTTGTGTCCCCCCAAATATGTTGAGGGGCTAACACCCAGGCCCTCAACCTTGTTTGGAGATGGGGCCGTTCACTTCATTTGTGAGGATGAAGTCCCCCTGCGGTAGGGATGGGGGGGCCCTGAGAAAAAGAACTACACGTGACGAGAAAGACACACTCAGAGGAAAGGTGACGTGAGGACACGGAGGTCACCAATGTGCCAGAAAGCACCGAAAGCTAGGAGACGCCTGGGGCAGGTCCTTCCTAGCAGCCTCAGAAGGAACCAGCCTTGCTGCAGCCCTGATATAGCACTTCCGGCACCAGAGCGAGGGAACAAAGGCCGCCTGTCAGTGGTGCTCGTTGGAGCAGCTGTGCTGAGACAGCCGCTGAGCCACCTAGGGCCCCACCTGGGTTTCAAACGGGATGGAAGCCCCCAGAGAAACTGCCCAGGTGTCCAGTTGGAATTTCCTGGACTCCGAAGGTTCACGCTGGGAGCACGAAAATAGGGTCAAGAGGAGGAAATTCAGGGACTCGCAGGGACATTCACCAGGAGGGGTCTTGAAAGGACAGGAAATTGGCAGCATGTTATAGGAAACACAAGGAAGGCTGCTGAGTCTGAGACGTCGGCAAGGAAGTCAGAGCTGCAAGCGACCTGACATTTCAGATAAGCCCGTTGTCCGCAGGTGAGCCGGGAACCAGCCAAAGCTCATGCCAGGACCGCCCGCCAGCAGCCGGGCTGTGAGCCCCGACAAGCCACGCTGGAAGCAGCTGGGGAGAGGCAGGAGGCTGTGGGCACAGCAGGCCCGAGGCCTGGCTCCCAAGCCTGGGGACGCAGCTCAGCTTTGTGACCTGGAGCAAGTTGTTTGTTCATAAAACAGGGCAGAGAGCCCACACCTGGCTGTGGCCATGAGAAATGGGTGTGTGCGTCGTGAGGTCGCACCACAAATCCTGTGAGTAGCTGGGGAGGAAGCAGGAAGTAGAGGCTGGGAGGGAACTGGCAGGGGAAGTCCTGCAAGGACACTGCGGGCAGGAGGAAGTTCCCCGCGACATGGGGCTGGCAGGGTGCCCGCTGCCCCTCAGCCTGCCCTTGTGCTGTGTCCTCACGTGAGGAGGCCGTGGCCATGGCAGGCCCTGCCCCGTTTGCACATAAACAGGAGGACAAGAGTTAAGGCGGTGAAATCAAGTTACACTCGTACCTCGCCCAACAATATCACTCCCCAAATGGGTGGCGTGAGTGCCCCCCAGTCCTGTGTCCCACTCCCTGGGACTGGCCCTGGGGCCTGGGTCCTCCCAGAGCTCCCACCTGCCTGGCTTTCTGTCTTATCAGCCGGCCCACCTAACTTCCTGTGCTTGGCTCTGAAGACTGTCAGGGTGAAGGCAGTTTTAGGCAGCTCCCAGTCTGCTTGGGGGAGCGTCTTTCCTACGAGACACTGCCCAAACTGCCACCTGTCAGCCCAGGGTGGCCACTGGGGTGGGACCAGTGCTCAGCGCGCACACACGCACACTCAACTAACAGGCCAAGCAAACACTCTGTTTCCTGCTCGACAGCCGTAACCAGGCACACAGGACATGGTGACACCTGAGGCGCACCTGCTCTCACCTATCGGGCTTTCCTCCAATAAGGAGACACCACGTAGGAAAACCATGTGCACAGTCCCAACGTGAGGGCTGAAAGGACCAAATATGACTGTTTAAGACAGATGGCCTCGGCCAAGCACAGAGATGGCAACCTGCGAGACTGACTCCCCTCAGAAACGACCACAATCTTCAAGGGCCCCCAACGCAGCCGGGGCACCCCACGGTGCGAGCACTTACTCCACGAGGGCGCACGGGGCACAGGCCACGGCTCCACAGCCACTGCAGGTGCGCACACACCGCCCGCACAGGGGGCGTTCGCACTGGCCACACGCTGCCAGCCCGTCCACGACTCGCACGCACGAGGAGCAGGCTCTGGACGCCACTCCGGATGCGTCTGTGAGGGAGAAACGCCACCTGTCAGCCCGGCAGGGACGTGCAGTGCTGAGGCTGCGGGGCCAGCGCCTCCCCACCTGGGGGAGGCCGGCCCTCGCACACCTGGTCTGCCCGGATCATCAGGACAACCCACGAGCAAGGGCAGCAGGGTAGCTCTGTGACTCCAGGCCGTGTCCCTCCCGTTACTGCTCCCCAGACCCCCACACCCTGGATGCAAGGACCAGCTCTTCCCAGGATGCATCAGAACTCTCTTGGCCTTTGTCCTGTGACTGGCATCTATGTCACAGGTTAACAGAGATTCCTGGGCTCTGCCCAGACTCAGGGGTGGGCTGGGGTCTCTATTTTTAACCAGCGACACAGATGACAGTCTGACACGCACACTACACTGCACAGACACCAGACCAGGCCGCTCCCACCCAGACAGGACTCTCAGGAAGCTGCATGGAAAGTGGGCAGGACATCCCAGTGGGTCTCTGCTCCTTTCTGACCCGACTGTAACAAGCCACTTCCCAAGTCCCAGAGCTGGATGTCGGCGGGGGCAGCCTCCACCTGTCAGGGGCCTTCCAGTGTTGCCCCAGCTCCAGACGCTGGGCAGACAGTGTCTCAGATGGGGGGAAGTGCCTGCTGTGGACCTCACTCACCGGCTTCACAGGCCGGGGCTCGCCTCCTGGTCAGCCGGCCGTCTGGTCCGATCAGCATCTGTCCATGTGTGGCCCGCGGGGCCTCTGTGGGGCCGGGCTTCGGGGACTCCGGCAGGTCAACGATGGCGCAGCCTTCCTCCCACATGTGGTCCATGTAGGCCTGGGCCCCGCGAAAAAGCAGCTGCCTGGTCTTCTCTGGGGAGACAGAGCACTCCTCTGGTTAGGCCTTTCGGCACAGAAGCCCTCGCACAGCCATCTCATCCTCCACGCCGGGTGTGTGAGGCCCCTCCGTGCTGTCCGGTCACCCCTGCCCACGCCACTCCCTGGGGAACTGCACCCACCCTGCCTCCCACCCATCCTGAACCGGGCTCAGCTGCTACTTCCTACAGGAAGGTTTGGGGCCGTGCAGCCCCCCTCGGGCTCCCTCTCCGGTCACTCTGCTCATTTTCCACACAGCTCTCTCAACGCGTGGCCTCGCCTCACGACTGCTCCCCTCCTCCCGTGCCCCACCAGCCAGCGGTGTCCAGCAGAGGAGCTCTGAGCTATGGAGCACGGGCTCACAGGCAGAGGCTCAGAGCTGGGCCTCCAAGCCCAGCCGATGTGCACCTCCTTCACCCATTGCACAGCTGCTGGCAAGACACAGCAACAACTGGCTCCTGAACTTTCCAGACCTCTGCAGGCTCTGGACAACCTGCCCACAGAGCTGAATTGGCAGCTCAGCACCCACAGCAGTGGCTTTCCTTCGGGCCACATGTCACCTGGGGACTTTCACAAGATCAAATGCCCATTGCCAGCCCCAGAAGTGCTTTGTTTGTTATTTCTGTCTTGTCCCAATAGAGCCAGGGTGGGGATCCTGGAAGCTGGTGGCTCTACGTGAAATTGACAGGAATAGTTGCTAGATAACTCGAATGGAGTGGCTAATGACAGCCGGGCCACCAGCTCCTCCTCCTTTGGGCTCTCCTGTGCCCTCCCCAACTCACAATGGGATGGAAATGGGGGGGAGGGGGTGTCACATGGTGAGGCTAATGTTTATCTTCAAGGTCTTGTGGTCAGTGTCATAGCCTTGAGCTTGGAATTTGCTACACAGCAGTTCAAATTGGGCGTCCTGCCCTTACTATGGAACGCCCAGGGAGCCCAGCCCCTCTCCCTGGAAAACCTGCAAGTCATGGGGCCCTGCAACGCCTCCCCGGCGGGCGGTCAAGGGAGAGGGTAAAGAGCCAGACTGCCTTGGTCCCCATTTTTAGTTCTTGCTGCTGGTAGTGTTTATTTCTTTTTGAAATGTCCTGCTGGATTACATATGCAGTTCAGCCACAGGCCCCATGGCTTCACTCATTTTTGTCACCTGCATGGCCTTGGAAAGCATTTGCGTTTGCAACCCGAGTGAGCAAGGAAAGAAAGGCAGAGTAGGTGAGGATGGTGGTAGTTGGGGTGGGGGGAAGAGGCAGAAAACTGGGGTCTCCCGAGGCTGGGCTCTTCCCCACGCCCCTAACACGCAGCAGCACCACTTAATTACAAACGCACAGGTCACTTTCTAACTGCTCTGCGGGTGCAAACTTGTGCTTGTGGCCCCGACCTCTCAGTAAGGTGAGCTTTACCTTATACCTGTCCCAGGGTATCAACCACCCCAAATTGAGGAGCAATATCCGTGCACCTGAAACTCTGTATGAGAGCAGGTGAGGACTCCATGGCTTACTGCCCGCTCATGTCACCCGGAAGCGGATATTGCAGCCACACGAATCCCACTGCACTGTTCTGCTTCCTGGCTCTTGCACATTCTGTTCCACCTGCCTCGACTCCTCCTCTCCCCGCTGCCTAGCTCCTGGTCCCCCTGCAGGATGCCGCTTAGGCTGCTCCTCCACCGGACCTCTGACACCCTTGCAGGCGGTCCTGCAGCGACCTGTGCCAGCCGGAGCCTCTCGGGACACTCCTGCTGCCGCTGGTCGCCCACCAGAGCCGGGCGCCACAGGAAGGCAGCGTCGCACGCGCAGCCGCAGCGCCTGGCAGGGAGCGCGCGCTCCTCAAACACCTCTCGACGAGACCGGGTACTTCTGCCGGATTATTCCCGCCAGGCCGCCGCAGTCCCCGACCTCGCGCTGCGCCCGGGCACCGCAGTGCCAGTCAGACAGGGGCTATCACGGCTACGACGCGAGGTCGGCACCCCGCAAACCCAAGCCCGGCGGCGGCCCCACGCACAGGCCGCTCGTTTGCAGCGGGAGGGGCACTGCTTGCGGGTGGTGGCGGCGCAGGTGGACACGGACGCACTCGCTCCGCCTGCGCTGCCCCAGCCCTCGCTCCCGGTGGCCCCAGACCTCCCCGCTCCCGGGCGCGGCCTGCGGAGACCGCCTGCCCAGGCCCCGCACTCACCGAAGATCTCCTGCGAGTAGCGCTCGGCGCACATGCCGCGGCCTAGCTCCCTCCAGCCTACTCGGACCTTGAGTTGTAGCGGGGCCGCGTCCCCGAAGGGGCAGCCCCGCTTGGGCATCGCCGCGGGCCGGGGGATCTTAGCGTCCGCCCCGCGCCTCGCCGGGGACGTCACAGCCGCGCGCCATCCCCCGCGCAGGGCGGGGACGGGGCTCGTGCGCCGCGCGGAATAGGCCGAGGGCGAGTGTGGGGGCGGGGCTCGCGGGCTGTGCGGCGCGGGATAGGCCGGGGCAGATACCGGGGGCGGGAGTTGGCGGAGCGGGAAAGGCCTGGGTCGGAGTGGGCGCACCGGGGCGGGGAGTGGGAGGGCGGTTTCGTGAGCTAGAGGCGCGGGATAGGCCGGGGTGAGGTCGTGGGCGGGGCTCTTGCGCTGGGGGCGGGTCCTGTGGGAGGTGCGCCTCCTGATAGGCAGGAGGCGACATGGGGACGGGAGTCGTGGTGCAGGAGGGGCGGAGTGTCTCATTTTTTGTGTGGGTTTTTTTTTTTTTTTTGGTCCGTAAACTGTTGAAATTGGTTATAGTTCCTCTTTTACGTCACCAGAGTTGGAGGATGATTTCCTTCCTTCTGATTTTTACTTTGAAGGCATTCCCATCCTCACGGAAGTGGACAGTGGCCAGTGCACGACCCGGGTTGCCCTCGGCGCGTCCGGCGCTGTCACGTCACATCCGGCCCGCGACGGCGGCGCGGGAGCCGCGGGGAGAACACGTGCTCCTAGGGCTCAGATTCCTCCGTCGCCCGGAGGTGCCTGCCCACAGCCTCTCCGTCTGGCGCGGCCTCGTCCTGCAGCCGGCTCTTCCGTCACTGCGTTTGCAGTGACCAGAGCTGCTGCTTCGGTTTGACGTGACACGTCGCACGTGACGTCAGTCAGCCGGCTAGCCGCTCCAGGCGGCGGGTACACGGTGCCCTGGGGCGCGGGGGGGTCCTCTGCGGTAGGAGCCCGCCGCCGTGGGGCGCCCACCGGGTCACCTCATGTCGCTGCTCAGTCGCCGGCTTGCCCAGAAGCGTCCAAACCTGTAGAGAAATTTAATGAGTTTGTCTGAGCCAAACTGACTGCCAGTTGCTGGGAAGCAAAATCTCTACGGGTTAAGAAAATGCTTCAGAAAATGCCAGTTTTGCAGCTTATTTTATACCTTACAATCGTAGGTTACAATCAAAGGAGGAGACCTAAGGAGGGTTCATGGAATCCATGCGTGGTAGGTTAAGGGGGCGGAGGAAGCAAAGCGGGGAGATCCCTGGGGTTGGATAAAAAGTAAGATGGAGACACACCCTTCTTTACACTGGGGGGTACAGGGTGGTTAACAGCATTTTACAGCACACAGAGATGGTGATCGGGACTAGAACAACATGAGGGATTCTGTTGTTTCCTGCTGTGGTGTGGTGGGCTGTGCCCCGGGGGATCCGGAAAGGGGATGACTGACATTCCAAGGGTCTGTCATCTTAGATGCAAAAAGATGACAGACAGGCTCACTTAAGGTAGAGTGACCTTTGTCAAGGAAGCTACAGGCCTAGGACGTGACTACCTGCCACGACCCGCTTTTAGTTGGGAATTTTTATGTTCAGACCATCCTGTGTGGTCACTTCGGTCTCAGTTTGTATGGCCTGCCAGGCTGGACACCCCCGAGCTTGTCAGGTTTAGCATGCGGCCCCGTTTTCATCCACACCTGCTTTAGGGAACGGACCTGGTGATCGTACAGTCACTTAATCATACACCATTTGGTTTGTTCATCCCAGGAAGAGGTGCAATTCCTGAAAATATTATTTTTAATCTTAGGAATTAGGAATCGCTGGAGAGTTGTTGGTGTTCAGATTGAAAGTGCCCCAGAGCCTTTGAATACTCAGTGAGTGGATAATGGGAAATATGGCACCACAGCCTGCGGGGCTCACACAAGACAATTGTTGTCTCCAGTCCAGGAGGTGGGAAGTCCCAGGTCAGGTGTCAGCACGGTGGGTTCCTCCTGAGGCCTCGCTCCTGGGCGTGTATATGGCTGTCTTCTTGTGTCCTGATCTTTTCTTGTAAGGACACCAGTCAAACGGGATTAGGGCCCACCCATATGACCTCTAAAAGCTCATCATCTGCTGGTTCCTCTAAACATTGAAATACAATGACTATGTTATCCAGCAATCGACTTCTGGATATGCAGAGGAAATGAAATGTCTTGAGGACATGTCTGCACCCCCATGTTCATAGCAGCGTCATTCACAAAGCCATGGAGACAGCAGATGATGGCGTACGTATATACAGTGGAATACTACTCAGCCATGAAACGACATCCTGCCCTTTGCAACAACCCGGACTAACATTGAAGGTGTTATGCTAAGTGCAATAAGCCAGACAGACAAAGAAGAATACAGTCTGATCTCACATGTGGAATCTGAAATCATTGAACTCAGAAGCAGAGACTAGAAGGGGTTGCCCATTGTTGGGGGGAGGGGGCAGTGGGGAGATGTTGGTCAAAGGGCACAAACTTCCAGTTATAAGACAGACAATTTCCAGGGGTCTAAGGCACTGCATTGTGTACTTGGAAGCTCCTAAGAGAGTAGATCTTAAATGTTGTCTCCATAACAACAACAAAATGGTAGTCATTTGTGAGGTGAAGGATGTGTTCACCGACCTTATTGTGGCAAAGATTTCCCAGTATCAAATCACATTGCACACTATATGTCAAATTATATCTTACATATCAATTATATATCTATAAAGCTGGGGAAAACAATTATCTCCTTAAACCCCATCTCCAAATATGGTCACATTCTCAGGGATGAGGAGTTGGGACTTCAACATGAATTTTAGGGGGACACAATTCAAGGGGCACACAAGCCCCATAACAAGTGCCAAGCTCTGTGCTAGGCCCTTGGGGTGGCGTTGAGCAGAGCCAACAGGGCCCCTGCCCTCTGGTGAGACAGAAGGGGAAACCCAGAGTCAGGAGACCTGCCCTGCCCAGGGTGGGGTCACCGCAGGAAAACTGGCTGGCCAGGACCCGCGCTCATGCAAACCATTTCTGCTTGGCATAAGTGACCTGGGAAAGTCAGACATTCTGCAAGTGAATGTTTATCGGACTGACGAAGGAACACACCTTCTGTTTTCCTGTGGGCAGTGCAGCAAACGTCCTCTCCAACAAACGCACAGAAGCTGAGGCTGGCTGGAAATGTGTTCTTTAAAATGCTTAATCAGAGTCGCCTTGGTCCTAACATTTTGAGTAATAGTCGTCTCAGAGTCCCGAAGCTGTGTAGTGTGGTTGGACTACTTTCAGGAATTTTTAAATTGAGTTATAATTTTCTTACAGTGAAATCGTACACATTTATACCCAATAGGATGCCCAGATGGTACGTGTGCAATTCATCCCTCAGACAGATCCGCACGCCTGGGTGACCCCTCACCCCTCCACGCCCCCGGCAGAAGTGACAGGTGATCTGCCCTCAATCCCTATGGGTGGCGTTGCTACCCTAGACCCTCACATGTGCTTGAGTGTCTAGCTACCCGTCTCAGCACGTTGACTTTAAAGCTGTCCATCTTTTCGCGCCCTCAGTGGCCCATTCCTTTTGTGGCTGAATATGTTCTGTGCGTGGGTCATGTGGACCACAGCTCGCTTACCTGTTGACGGACACCTGGGTTGGCGCCAGGTTTTGGCTGTGATGAAGGCAGCTGCTTGGAACATTCTCATATGCAGCTTTGTCTGGACGTCTGTGTTCCTCCACTGTGGGTCAGTGCCTGGGGCTGGAATGGCTGGGGGTGGGCAGATGAATGCTTAATTCTAAGGAATCTGGCAGCTTTCCAAAGTGCTTGGAAACACAGTTTATCAAACATCACCAAATTCCTTATTTATCTTTACCCATGTAGTGAGCTGAGACCATGCAAGCTCGTCTATACGGAGACTGTGTTGTCGGTGCAAAGTGGAGCGAGCACCTTGTTACAACTACTACGGTCCTCCAAACATCTGTTAGTGAGAAAGGGGGCTGTCCGTCCGAGCCCATCACCACCCCTGGCCATGCGGGAGTGACAGTCGGCGCTGGGGAGCAATGATGTCCCCTCGAAGTGGATGTCCTTTCACCCTGTAAAACGTGCAGATATGTGTGAAAGGAAAGGGCATCTGAGCTGCTCCAGGGGATGGGGTGGGGACAGACAGTGAATTCCTCACCAAGGCCTAGTGGGACTGGCCACGTATACCTTCTACAGTCCCAATTACACAGATAAATGATTATGAAGGGCGGTGTCTCTGCTTTCTACATCTGATGGAAGTTTCAAAATAGTTGCCTCCACACCCCTTCCCAGGGTTCCGGCTCCAGCTCCAGGTGCCTGAGGCCCTCACCCCATCTGCACACTGCCACCTGTCACTGGATGTAAAACTGTCCGAATGCAGGGAACTCTGAGCCGCTACCGCACAGCTGTATGTTCCTGTCCTCCAGCCTCTACGAGCCTCCCCACGCCTTCAAGTTGGACATTGTCTCAAGGCTTGGAGCTCTGTCCCCGGGCATGGTCTCATACGGGCCCAGGGAAAAACTTTTGAAATCTGCAGAGGTTCCAGTCCTGTTTTGGTTGACATGCAGCAACATGGTCTGGGGGTGGCTTCTCAAGATTTTGTCCAGAGATGGAGGAGAAAAAGCCATGGCTTGTGTTGGTGGGAGGGGGGCGTTCAGCAGCCACTGCAAAATCTCCCTCTGAAACCTTCCTGCAGCTCTCATGTGTCCCCCACGCACCTTGCAAAGCAGGCTCATAGCTTTTTATGTAGCACGGTCATGGAAGGTGGACCCCCAGTCGTGGAAGCTGGACCCCTGGTCATGGAAGGTGAATCCCTGGTCATGGAAGCTGGTCCCCCTGGAGACAGTGAGGCCAGGGTCCTAAGAGCTCACCCCTGCTTCGGGCCGCTCTCCTTTTATCTCTCTTGTATCGCGGATCAGAGGGAATAATTCTCGGAAAACTCCGAGACAGCTTCTACATGTGCCTGTTACCCACGGAGCTGTGCAGCTGGTGCCAGAGGCCCAAGGAAGCTGAAGCATAACTGTGTTTTCCTGACTCCCTTCAAGTCGCTGATGTGGTTCGGGCACTGTCTGAGGTGTTTGCTGGCATGGTGAAGTCACTGGATTTTCAGAATGTGGCTGCTTATCCGACACACATCACAGGAGTCAGCGTCCCCATGGGTGAGGGTGGCGGGGCTCATGGCAGCTGGCAACGCTGGCACACACCAATTTCAGCGAACCCAGCCGACCTTCTCAGCGCCAAAAGCCCAGTGTAACCCTGGCTGAATCTGGGCTTCCCCATATATAATAATTCCTTCCCTCTTTAAGTTATACCAAAAAGGCAGTTATTTTTCTAAATTGACCCCAAACCCTGGAGTGTGGTTTAAGGAGCACAGTGTACGGTAGGAACATGTCGCTTGGCCAGTGGGGACAAGCTCATTCAATGCGGACATCAGAGCGCCACGTGGAGCGCCCACTGCAATGACAAGGGGCTGCCTTCGCACCACCATCCTGGCAGGGACGGGCTCAGGGCTCTAGAGTGAGATTTGTTTAAATGTTTGGTTTTGGAAAACATATTCACTGCTGCGGTCTCTCTTTCATGGGCTGGTTCTGTTCTGTGGTCTGAGCAAACAAACTTGGCTTTGTGTCACCGAACACGTCCGTCACCCAGGCTGTTGTCACAGTGAAGTGTCAGTGGTGCCTTTTAGTGTTTAAAAGTCAAAACAAAACAACAAGGTCAGAACAAAACATGCACGAGCACTACTGTCCAGTGGCTGTTGGATATGTTTATTGTCAAACTGCTCCAACCGGACATACAACCATGTGATAATTAAAGGTCTGTGTTTCGAGCACCTCGGCTCATTTCAATAACAGGATTTTGAAAATGTGAACAATGCTGGCTTTCGGGTGTTGAAAATCATCGTAGAAATCAACGGGTTGAGCTGAGGGCTCAAGGAAAAATACAAAAGTCCAGGAAACAGTTTTCATATTTGTTTGTTTATGGTGTTGGTTTTGCCTCCGAGGAACAGACGACGGCTGTGGATATGGGAACTGGTACCTGCTGGGCCGCCGGGTCAGCTCTGTCTTGTCTAAAACAACTGAATGATCGACTCCCTTGATTTGCCGACACCAACCCATTTCACTGAAAGGGAAAAGGGTCGTTGAGGCCGGGGTGCCGCAGGGGTGGGGAGAGGGCAGCCGGACACAGGGCACCCACCTGCCACTCCGACATGGTTTTCCACGAAGCGGATGTAGCTCTGGGCCTGCAGGGGCAGATCCTCCCACTTCCTGGCACCTGTGGTGTCTGCTTTCCACCCAGGCAGGGTCTCGTACTCCACCTCCACCTTCTGCAGGATCTCCTGGTTAGCTGGGGACATACGGGGTGACGAGGTCCATCACCGGGGCAGACGCTGGGTAGCTGGGACTCCCAGCACAGGGCCTGTTTGCCTGGGGGCTGAGTGGCGAGGAGGGCAAGGCACCCTGCTTGGTTTCCTCAGGGTCGGGGAGTGGCTCTTGGATACTGGCTATGCCCCTTTCAGACCACGTCCACCCTGCATGCAGATTTGCTACATGCTCTGTTGCTACGTCCACAGGTGACTCAGCTAAGGCACGCCAAGGACCTCGCTGGGAAATGCTAAGGGCTCTGGGCCCCGAGGTGCTAGGAAATCCTGAGGATCTGTCCCGGGACTCCAAGGGTCACAGCAGATGCCAGCCCTCCCTTACTGACGGAAGGTGCTGGAATGAGCCATCCACTCCGAGGGTCACTGAGCCTCAGCTCCTCTGAGTTTGCATACTCCCCGGGGCTCTGGACCCAGGGTCACACCACTGTCCTGCTGCACCCTCCCGAAGGTCAGGGGTCAGTAGGGCCAGGAAACACTGACAGAGAGGACACATACAGCTCCTGCCCATCGTAGCCAGGAGGCACTGGTGGGTCTACACACCCAGGGGGGCGAGGGGTGGCCCAGTCACAGCTGCAGAGGAAGCTACCAGCGGTAGTGGGGTCAGAACGTGACCCCCAGTCCAGGTGCATAAGTAACTGAAACCCAGGAAGACAGTACCACCTTCATGCTTCTGAAAAGCAGGGCTGTGTGGTAACAAACCCCAGCCAGGATGTTTTCTTAGGGAAAATAGTCATCTTCCCATTTGCACAGTTTTAGGCTTTCCAGAGCAATCCATGTCTGCTAACTTGGGTGAGTGTCCAGCTCTCCGGGAGGCAGGCCTTGCTGCCCAGGTCTCTGGCTGAGTGCCGAAGTGCCTCCCACCAACTTACCCAGGCCTGTCCCTCTGAGCGCTTCCCAAACCCTGGACGCACCTGCAGCTGCCCTGAGACCCAGCCAGGCCTCCCCACTGTAGTGAGAACCTGTGATGGGTGGGTCTGCAGACAAGCACTTGCTCTGCACATGAAGTGCAGACCCTTCCCTTGTCTCCAGGGTCCACAGGCCAAGTCCGCCCCATGGAGGCTGAAGCTGCCCACGGAGGAAGCCCCCTCTTGCCCGCACCTGGGAAATAGGGGATCCTCTTCCCGTTCAGCTTGTATGACACGCCGACTTTGATCTCATCCAGGGCATCCAGGATGTCCAGCTTGGTTAAGGCCAGCCTATCCAAAACCAACAGACGGGACAAGTGGAGAAGCTGTCGGCAGTGTGCTCATGGCTCTTCTGGCTTCCTCCCCTCACTTTTCCATTTCAGTGACCAGAAAATAACAGTGAGGCACACAAGAGAACCTGCTGCCCCCAGGGCGGCTCTTGACACATCTGCCCTCCCTCCTAGCCGCATTTAGGGCCTTAGCTCGTTCCCACTGCTCTGCCCACACGCCCCAGGCTGCCGCGTAAACACCGAGCCCGTCCACACCACAGATGCCGACGACGGTGTCCACCTTGGCAGTTCTTCCTCCACCAGGCCCAGAGCCCAGGACCTCACATAAGTGTCTTCCCTTTTCCCGTTTCCTTTCCTCCTCCCTTCATGGGTGGGTCTCCCTGTGCTCCCCAAGCCCGTGGTCACAGTGCGCTTGGAATGCCCGTCAGGTGCTTGGCTATGGCACTTGCATCCCTTGGCCTCCTGTTGACAGACTGGCCCCATGGGCATGGAGGAGGCATGGCTCGCATTTGCACTGAACAGACACTCTGAGGAGGCCCTCACCCTGTGACAGACGTGTGCCTCTCAGCCCTGCCAGGCTCACTGAGCTTGGGAGGAAGCAGCCAGTCCCCCATTCAAACAAAGCCCCTCATTCCCCAGAAGGTCCCGAGCCGCTGGACCTGTAACTGTCACCAAAAGGCAGCCCTGGCTGCCAGGTCAGTCTCGGGAACACCGTGGGGGCCCACCCCACTGCCCCATGGGAGCATGACTTCAGGAAAACAGCTCCATGAGATGAAGGATCCCCTCTTTGGGGTCACCTTCCCACCCCACAGCCATGGAAAGCTGGCTCACAGAGGTGGCAACCTGTGGAGGCCCCTCTGATGGGACAGAGAATGTGGGACAGAGCTCTCTAGGTTCTAACCAGAGCTCCACTCCCACTATTGCCATGCGGTGGGGGGTATGCGGTGAGCTTTAAAGGTAGCCTTTCCCCCTGGGGGTCTGCACCCTTCTTACAAGCCCGGTGTCATCCTGGTGTCATCCTGGTATTCGGGGGAAACTGAATGGAGGACAATTACTGCTGGCACAGGCCAAGGCCCTGCAGCTCCCATCAGCCTGACCCTGACCCTGGAGCTCCCATCGGCCCTGACCCTGACCTGGGAGCTCCCATCAGCCTGACCCTGACCTTGGAGCTCCCATTGGCCCTGACCCTGACCTTGGAGCTCCAATCGGCCCTGACCCTGACCCTGGAGCTCCCATCAGCTCAGCCCAGCCCTGCCTACGAACACCACTTCGTTGTCAGTGCTCTTGGTCAGCAGCTCTCCAGCTCACTCTCTGCACACAGAAGCATCTCAAAGTGCCAAGTCATTCCTAGGCTCAGAGAGCCCTGTGGGAGGCCTGCCTGCTTGGCCGGCTCCGGGGGCCTGTCTGGGGTCTCAGAGCTCACAGCATGGCCCCCTTTGGTTCTCGGCCACACACTGTGTTGAACAGAGTCTCCCCTCCCCACAACCCCAGACCTGCACCCTAACAGCCCAGAGGTCTGGACAGCCAGGTTCAGCTGGCCCAGGCCAGTGCCCATGTAGCTGTGTGCTGGGTCCATCAGGACAAGAGCCCTTTGGCTCTGGGTTTACCTACCCCCATCTCTAGATGAACTATTTTAACCTCTTACAGATGCCAAGATGCCCTCTGCCTTCATGATATTGCTCAGGAGAAGACAGGTCCAGGCTGCACGGCCAGCTCTGAGCGCCGGGGACAAGCGCTGTCATGTGGAAGGGTCTAGTTGGGGTGACAACACCCCACAGGGGAGACAGGCCCTGAGCCCTGACCCCCAGCTCCACTTGCTCTGGTAGCGTCCAGGGAGTCTGAGACGGGACCCGGTGTGGACGGCAGTGGAGTGACCATGTGGCAACAAGTACGACGGGTGGCTGCTTACGCGGTAAATCCATTGACCATGTGGGCGTATCTCAGAATCATGAGGTCTAACCAGCCACAGCGCCTCTTCCTGCCCGTGGTCACCCCCCACTCATGGCCGCGGTTCTGCAGCAGGTCTCCGATTTCCTGCGTGAGAACAGAGCAGGTGAAAGAGAGCCGTGCCTGGCCGACTCTGCTCACCAAGCCCTCTGGCCCACCATCCCCCGCGCCTTGCCTCAGGGCAATCTGGAAGCTGCATCCCCTGTCAAATTCACTCCCCATAGGCTGAGGCCCCACCTTGCTGGCCAGAGGGGTCCGGCGGAGGGCGTCCTCCTGAAAGCAGGACTATACCTGGTGGACAGGCACAGGCAGCCTTGCCACCCCCTCCTCCTTAGCTCCCACCTGCAGGGAGGGCAGGGCAGACCCAACCTGTCCTGTAACTTAGCTGGGGGACCAGTGGGGGTGAGTTTATTTCTCCTGGGGTCCCCATCCCTGTCCCTGTGCTCCCTGCCCCGGGAAAGCCACCCACTATCCTTCCCACTCTGAACTTTATACACACCTGCTCAGGACAAAGGCCTCCTGTCCTCGCAGCCACCAGGACACAGGCCAGACTGACAAAGGCAGGCTGGTGGCGTCCTGAGGCCTCCTTTCTGAGCCAGGGAGTCCCTGGGCAGTCCCCCCCCAGGGCTCAGAGGTGACTATGGCACTCCACACGCATGCAACAGCTCCCTGAGGAGTGGGGCGGTGCAGACACGCATGTGCACAGTGCGTTCTCAGTGTAAGCCCACGCGTGCCATGATGCCGGAGCACGCAGCCTTATATACATACATCTCAGTACGCACCACCATGGCGCCTGGTCCCCCATGTCCCCAAGGGGTTCCGCGGGGGCTGGGCACTCACGTTGATCTGCTCGGTGGGGAAGGCGCCGATGCCCACACGTGTGGTGTAAGCCTTCACCACACCATAGACGTCCCCAATGTTCTGGGGGGGGATGCCCAGCCCCGTGCACACACCGCCCACTGTGCAGTTGGATGATGTCACAAACGGGTAGGTTCCTACAAGACAGAACCGGTCAGGGACCATCCGCCACCCCCCACAGGTCACCCCAGCCCACAGGTCCCTCTGGGCAGAGGATAGCAGGCAGATAAGCCCCCTGCATGGCCCCTTGGTGGGGTCTCAAGAGCCAACTAGAGGGACCTCCTGGGGGAGTGGCCCCCACAGGGTCATGAGGGGGAGAAGAGGGAGATTTCCAGACTGGCACCAGGTGGCCTCGGTGCTGGTGTGACCCTGGGGTCGGGGAAGGGGATGCAGGGGCCCGCATGGGACAGCCCGAGCTGTGGCTCTAGCACCCCTGCAGCACTTGCCCTGTCAGGGTCTCTGTTGCTCTCCATCCTCTCATCTCCAGCTCAGCTTCTCCC
This sequence comes from Rhinolophus sinicus, assembly GCF_036562045.2. Taxonomy (NCBI): domain Eukaryota; kingdom Metazoa; phylum Chordata; class Mammalia; order Chiroptera; family Rhinolophidae; genus Rhinolophus; species Rhinolophus sinicus. The sequence goes on from NC_133753.1 coordinate 1,172,194, forward strand.
TTCCCCTCCCGCTGAAGTAAGAACAATGGGCAGCTGCACCATTTCATGGCATGGATGGCAGCGTGTCTGAGGAAGCGACCCTGCCATGCCCCGGGCCCGGCAGACACAGCGGGAGGAGCGTTGGGATCAGCTGGTCGGGACGCACCGAAATCAATGTCCAGCAGGGCTGCGTTGGCACCCTCCACGAGGATTTTCTTGGGGGGGCCGTGGAGCGCCTCGTACATGAAGTAGACACCATCTCGGACCATCGGCCGGATCCGCTCGGCAAAGCCCTGGGAGAAGGAGGAACGCTGCTGCGGGTGGGGGCTGGGCACGGCCCCCCCAGCTCCTGCCTCCTACTGACAGCCTGGCTCAGCCAGCACGATCCTTCCCAGCAAGGGGCCTGGTCTGCAAACATGACCCCATCCGGGTCTTGACCTTGACACTCAGCACTGGCCTTAGTGACTACAACGGGGTGAAGTGTGTCCCCCCAATTCATATATTGAAGGCCTAACCCCCAGGACCTCAGAGTGGGGCTGTATTTGGAGGTAATTCAAGTTCAAATGAGGTCACTAGGGTGGGTCCTAATCCAGTATGACTGGTTTCCCTGTCAGTCCGTCCCTGTTCTCATTTACGGCCCTAGATAAGGGCTGGAGCAGGATCCTAACCTTGGAAACTTCCAGAAGGGCTCTGCGCTGACATCATCCTGTCCCCAACCCCACCTGCCCCTCTCACCTTTACCTACTGTCGCAGATAGGACAGTGCCGGCCTCCCTTCCCCAGCACGTCCTGAGTACCTTCCCCAGAGAGGAAGTGAGGGCTGGGCCAGGCAGGTAAGCCCAGCCTCCTAAGACCTGGCTGACCACAGCCGGCCATGGTCCCCAAGAAGGCCAGCCACCCAGTAATAATGCCCTGCAATGGGTGCGCTCCGTGCGTGTTCAAGGGATGTGGGCTAGTCATCAGAACCACACGCTGCCCGGCCGCCCCAGCTCTACCTTGAGCCTTCTGAGTTGACCTTCAACGTCTATTTCCAAAGTGGGGAACATGGACTGGTGCTGATGGGCCAGGTTCTTGAATCTGCAGAGGTGACAGTGACTGGGACCCCTCGTTTCTGCTGGATCCCCAAGCCCCTCCTCACTAGGGGTGGGGGGCTCCCTGGGGCTGTGGGCAGGCAGGTACCTGGCGGAAAACTCATCGAAGTCCGACAGCAGGTCACAGATGCGCAGGCCGGTGCGGGCCGCTTTGGACGCGTAGGCTGGTCCAATCCCCTTCCGGGTGGTGCCGATGCTGAGAGGGAGCGGCTGTGAGCATGGGAGCCCGCCTGGGAACTTGGGGTCCCTGGCCAGCCCCCCAGACCCGTTTCCACCCCTGGGTGACATGTCTGGCGCCTCCCCAGCAGCAGCATCCAGGGGCTGGGCGGCTATGAGGACCGACCAGCGTCCTCGAATTGCCAGCTCTCAGGGACCCAGGGACTGGGCAGTGGCAGATGGTTCTGGGCCCCAAACTAACCCTCCCCTCATCTCACCACCTCCATCTGGGACCCAGTGCCCATGGGGCCTCCCATCCCGTCTGTATTCTGCCCAAGCGCCCCTCTTGACTGACACTGGGGACACTGCTTCCTTGGACTGGGAGCCAGCTGTGCCCACCCTGCACAGCGCATGTGTGTGTGTGCACAGGCATGTGAGTGTGTGCACGAGTGTAAAAACATGAGTGTGCACATGTGTGCATGTGTGTGTGTGCATACTTGTGTTCATGTGAACAATGTGTTAGTGTCAACATGTGTGAGACCATGTGTACATGCAAGCGTGTTAGCATGCACACACGTGTATGTGCACACATACATGAGTGCACGTGTGTAGTGACATGAGTGCACACATGTGCAAAGTGTGAGTAAGCGCATATGTGCACATGTGTGTACTAGGTCTGACAATTAAGTTTGCGAACTTGTTGCTAGCCTTTTTTGCTATCAGAGGGATTATTCACTATGAATTTGTACCAACTGGACAAACAGTTACCCAAGTTTACTATTTGGAAGTGCTGAAAATGCTGCATGAGAAAGTTAGAGCAAAATGACCTGAACTTTTCGCCAACAATCCATGGCTCTTACATCACGACAATGCACCAGCTCACACGGCACTATCTGTGCGGGAGTTTTTAACCAGTAAACAAGTAACTGTATTGGAACACCCTCCCTGCTCACCTGATCTGGCCCCCAATGACTTCTTTCTTTACCCAAAGATAAAGGAAATATTGAAAGGAAGACATTTTGATGACATTCAGGACATCAAGGGTAATACGATGACAGATCTGATGGCCATTCCAGAAAGAGTCCCAAAATTGCTTTGAAGGGTGGACTAGGCGCTGGCATCAGTGCATAACTTCCCAAGGAGAGTATTTCGAAGGTGACTGTAGTGATATTCAGCACTGAGGGATGGAGCACTTTTTCTAGGATGAGTTTGCGAACTTCATCATCCGACTGCATATGTGCATGTGTTAGTGTGAGTTTGCGTATGTGTGCACGTGTGTGTGCGCCGTGCATGCTCGTCTGTGTCACCCCTTCCTGGCTCTGTGAACCACAGTCCCAGCTCATTGGAACAAATATCCTTGGGGGCAAAGTGTATGAGCGTCAGGTGCTGGTGGGGCAGGATTGGGGCGCGTGTGGGGCTGGGGCTGTGGGTGGGGTCGAGGCTGGCCGGGGATGCCAGCAGCGGCAGTGAGCATGGCACGTAAGCGACAGCACATGCGTTCCTAGGGGTGAGCTGGGGAGAGGCAGTGCATTCGGGCTACAGGGGCCAATGCGGCTGTTCTCCAGACGCTTTGAGGGGATCCAGGTTCCCCTCCTGTCACACTGGATGGCATACACCCCCAGGGCACTACCTAGGGGACTAAGCAGCCAAGAGAACCACTGGTACTCACTTCTTCCCCTCCTGGGCTTGCCGCTGCACCTCCTGGAGCCCGTCCACTGCCTGGTGAAAATCAAACACTGCAGGGCCAGGTGAGGGTGCCGGGAGTGAGAGAAGCAGACAGAGGGTTACAGACCACCCCTGCTGCACCCGGACCGTCGCAGAGCAGTGGGCCAGTTTGAAAGGGGACAAACTGGAATCCGGCCTCTGATCCCCACCAACTCATGTGTGACTGTGAGGCCCCCTGGGCCTCAGTTTTCCCGTCTGCCATGGGGACAGTGGCCCAACCACTTGCCCAGGACGGCCATGTGGAGCTCTGTGGGCTGTGCAGCCAGGGAGGAGGGCCATGGTGGGGTCAGCATGCAGGGGGCGGGCAGGCGGCGCTGCCACTCACCGAGGTGGGCTCGGTCAGAGATGACAAGCCTCTTCTCCCAGTCCTTGAGGCCTGCGGCAACAGGCACAGGTGAGGGCCAGGCGGGCCCCCTACCCAGCTCCCCCCCTCACCCCCTACCCTGCAAGAGGCTTCCATGGTCACCCTGGCATGTGGCAAGTGACAGGTCCCCCCACACCCGGTAGTCTCCCCACTGGGGGTCTCAGGCCCATCCCCCAGGTAGCCCAGCAACACCTCCCCAGGGCCTCTGTCTGGCCACCTGCAGTGTCCCAGGGCCAAGTGCCCACCTTCCATGAACTTGGACCCTGAGGCTGAGCCTCTGCTTCCTCCACGGACCCTCTCGGGTCTCAGGGCTGCTGCTCCGTGGGCAGCCTGACTCTGGACACCCTCTCAGGGTCCGACCACCCGGATGCCCTGCTGGTGGCCTCAGTCACTGCCTACCTGCCTCCTGTACCCAAGGAGCCCCAGGAACCATGTCCTTTCCTGGAGGCAGGGTTGGCCCACCAGAGAAAATGCACAGCAAGGTGCCAGCCAACACGGCCGCTAAAGACACTCAGAGGCTGGGACAGGGCACCCCCACGGGCACTGGGACCTACCTTTCTTCTCATTCTTTTCTGCTTCTTCAAACAAGCCTGGTAAATGGACAACCACTCCGTTGCCTGTAATACACAGACATGAGACTGAACTGTATCACAGACACTGGGCCTCGTATTTAAAATGGCATGGAATCTGCACCCCACGCTCACAGCGGCACCATTCACAACAGCTAAGACGTGGACGCCACCCAGTGTCCACCACAGATGAGTGAGTAAACCAATGGGGTCCAGCCACACACTGGGACGTCACCCAGCCTTAAAGAGGACGGACTCTGACACCTGCGATGGCACACGTGGACCTGAGGACACTATATAAAGGGAAATAAGGCAGACACAGAGGGACAAATGCTGTGTGATCCACTTATATGAGGTCCCTCAAGGATTCAGGTCCACAGAGGCAGGAAGTAGATGGTGGGGCCGGGCCGGGGGAGGAGGGGCTGGGCAGTGAGTGTTTAATGGGGACAGAGGTTCAGATTTGCAGGATGAGAAAGTTCTGGAGACGGATGGTAGGGATGGTCACACAACAGTGAAAGTGCTTAATGCCACTGAGCTGTGCATTTAAAATGGCTAAGATGGTACATTTGTGTTAAGTGTATTTTACCACAATAAGAGAAAGGGCCCAAATGAAACAACCCAGCCTGAAGCATTTACAGAGTAGAGGGGGTGGCGGGGCTGGGTGGGAGGGGGACGACCAGCATGACATGGGGGTCTCTCAGGTGACGACAGTGCTCTAACACTGAGTTGCAATGACGGCTGCACAGCTGTGAGTGAACTTCATGGCACATGAATTCTGCCCCAATGAAGCATCACGATTTATTTCAATGGCCTGACAGTGGGAGAGAGGTGTGACGAAGCCCCAACCCCTCCCAGGGTCCAGCAGGCCCCCAGGAGCTGTGCTGCCCCGTCTACATGAAACTGCAGCAGCACCCACAGGGGCACAGCAGCCCAAGGTCACCCAGCATGCTCGTGTGGGTCCAGGTGAAGCTGAGCAGGGCCCTTTCCTCCAAGACCACAAGGTGCCAGGCTGGGCCACCGTCTCCTGCACTGGTCCCTGCTGGGGCTGGCAGTGGCACAGGCTGGACCAAGGAAAGCAGGGCATGAGTGCAGATGGGAGTGACTCAGAGACTACGCAAGCCACACCAAGCACAAAAGGTCACCTAAATGCCATGCGTCCTGAAATGATCACGTGGGAAGGGCCTGGGGAGTCCAAAAGCTGAGAACAGCTGTGTGAGCTCCGGCAGTCCGCACAGCTAAGCCTGTGTCGGGCACCGTCTGGCGACACTAACCGATGCTCCCTGGTGCCTGCCCGGCTTGACCTGTCCTCAGTTCCCCCGAGACCCAGCAGAGCACCCTCCTTGGCAAGCGGGGCTCCAGCAGACAGGCTGACATTGAGGGGCTTCCTGCAGCAGGACCCTACCCTGCCAGGCCCAGGCTGGGGCCACAGGCTGGGTCCCCAATGTGAACTGCAGGTTGTCACCGCATGTCCTCACCCACTGCTGGGGCCCGAGTCTGCACGCACATGGAGAAGACACACGGCGTCCCTGCTCACCCGACTGCATGCGGCCCCTCACCCAGTCCCCTTCCTGTCTCACTTGCAGGGAGCCGGACCCTGTGCCATCACCGGGCACACTCCTGCCCTGCAGCCTCCACTTCCTGGGCAGTGAGGGAGGGTGCAGAAGGGTCACGAGTGTGGTGAGTCATGGAAAGAGCCAGAAGGAAAAGTACTGGAAGTTCTGAGAGCACGTCCTATGGGCCTGGGGACCAGAGAAAGCATCTCTGAGCAAGGGAGGCTAGGAGCTGAGGCCAGGATGGGCAGTCAGGCCCTGTCAACATGGGGGGGGGGGGGAGAGAAATACACACACAGAGGGAGGGAGGGAGAGATAGGAAGAGAGACAGAGATAGAGAGGGAGACAGGGAGACAGAGAAGAGAGGGAGAGATCCTCACAGTCCTGGAGGTGACTGTCTGTCAGGGGCACTAAAATGTCACAGGTGCCTGCAGAGAGGGTGAGGGTGAGGGTTGGGGGCAGGGGGCTGCAGAGGGGAGCATTGACCCTCACGCAGGGGACAGGAAAAGCACAGCGCCCCCTCACGGGCTTGGCTCCATTCACACAGCAGAAAGCCAGGCCCATCACACCCCCACACACACGTGCAGGCATGCTCACTCATAGGTGTGCACAAGCGCACACACGTGCAGGCATGCTCACTCATAGGTGTGCACAAGCGCACACACGTGCAGACTTGCACAGACAGGCACGTACGCAGGCCTGCTCAGTGCCCTCGGGGAGTCTGGGAGCTCCGCCGGCCGCTGCCCCCTCTCCCTCTGGCCCTGGCGCCCCCACCTGCCGCACAGGCTGAGGACAGGCTCCTGGTGGCGCGGGGCGTGATTCCCGCAGAGCGCCTGGCACTCACCAATGAAGGAGATGGCCTTGGTGTTGATGATGCCACTGGGCAGAAGGTGGAAATCATACTCCTTGCCGTCCACCACCACGGTGTGTCCAGCGTTGTTGCCCCCCTGGGAACAGAAATCTGGCTGAGTGTCCAGGAGCCCGGGCCTGGGCCACCCACCACAGCAGGGGTTCAGGAGACGCCTGTGGGTGGCGGCTCTGTCCCGAGTCCACACGTGGACCTGGGCAACCTGGCGCAGTGGTCGGCTCTGACGTGCATCTGGGCTGTGCTGGGTGAGCACCGCAGGGGCTGGTTCCAACACCCAGGCTCGTGGGCACATATCAACGTCCAAAGGAGGGGTCTCAGTGTAGGACCCTGAAGGTGGGACACTCGGAGCCCCTCCCGGGGTCCCTCCTCTGATGTAGGAATGAGGGCCCCAACCCTCCCGGAAAGCATACACTCAGGCCCCAGGGCCCAAGCTGCACGGTGGCAGACAGCTGAGGGGGACAGGTCCCATCACGGGCCGTGGGGCCTGAGCACCTCACCGCCTCGGCTGGGACTCCTCCCTTCGGGCCCACGCCTCCCACGTACGAAGAAAGAAAACACAATTTTGAGGCCAACCTGTTCTGAGGGACACACAGGCCACAGGCTTTCCTCGTGATGGGTCTTGTGCTAACAGTGGGTTGGGGCCAGAGCTGGGGTGGGGGGAGCCCCAGGAAGGCCCAGTGGCAGAGGGATGGCTAGCCTGAAGCCCCACTTCCCACCACTGGAGGGCATTGTGCCCCCCAGGGCATGGATCCCTGGGCCCTCCTCATCCCCCCAGGGAGGGACACAAGCTTGCTGGTGCCCCCTCACTGTGCCTGCTCTGTCCCCAGGACCTTGGAGCCTGGCCTGGCCCGTCCCCACCTTCCTGCCTGTGTCTCCCTGGGCCTCCGTGCTGCCACACCCTGCCATCCTCCTGCCTTGCAGAGGGGTGGTGGGCTGCAGGCTAGTGGGGCCTCTGCCACCCTGCAGGGCCCAGAAAGGTGGGGCTCCACCCCCACCAGGAGCACCTGCTCCTCACGCATGGCTAGTCTCCCAGCTCCACCGAAGCAGCCCAGCCAGGCGGCGCGGGGGCAGCTGAGGGCAGCAAAGGGCAGATGCCAGCAGGCCCGGGCCAGGGGCACTCCCTCCTGGGCCTCTTGCCCACCTCCTACTCCCCCTGCCTGCTCTGCCCTCCAGGCCCTGCTGAAAACCAATTCTACCAGGGGTCCCACTTATGACACGCATGCAGGAGGCCTCTCTGGGCCTGTCCCCAGTGCCACCGACCCAGGGTGTGGAGGCCATGCACGACAGGTCTGCCCACTCAGACTCCTGGGGTCACCGCCATCTGGGTGTCCCACAGCTTGGCTCCCGAGGGTGGGCCTGCTGCTTCCCCAGGCACCCCATGACCAGCAGGGGCTGAGGGGACCTGGGAATTCCAGGTGCTTGGTTGTGGGAACTGCACAAGAAACAGGGGAAGCCGGAGGACAAAGGGGGCAGCAGGGGTGTGGGAACCGAGAAGGGATGCCCCATGAGCCAGGGTCGGCAGTGGCCCCAGGCCTTGGGGACTGAGGATGGAGATGACGCTGGGAGGTGAACCTGGTGGTCCACCCCAGAAGCTGCCGGAGGGGAGATGGAGGGGCTGATGTGGGTGAGGTGTGGGGTGGGGGAGCGAGGCCAGGGACTCAGCCTCGACCATCAGAATGGTCGGTGGTGGGCCGGCCCGGTGGCTCAGGCGGTTAGAGCTCCATGCTCCTAACTCCGAAGGCTGCCGGTTCGATTCCCACATGGGCCAGTGGGCTCTCAACCACAAGGTTGCCAGTTCAACTCCTCGCGGCCCGCAAGGGATGGTGGGCTGCTCCCCCTGCAACTAGCAATGGTAACTGGACCTGGAGCTGAGCTGCGCCCTCCACAACTAAGACTGAAAGGACAACAACTTGAAGCTGAACAGCACCCTCCACAACTGAGATTGAAAGGACAACCACTTGACTTGGAAAAAAGTCCTGGAAGTACACACCGTTCCCCAATAAAGTCCTGTTCCGCTTCCCCAGTAAAATCTTTAAAAAAAAAAAAAAAAAGATTTTATTGAGGAAGGGGAACAGTGTGTACTTCCAGGACTTTTTTCCAAGTCAAGTGGTTGTCCTTTCAGTCTTAGTTGTGGAGGGCGCAGCTCAGCTCCAGGTCCAGTTGCCGTTGCTAGTTGCAGGAGGCACAGCCCACCATCCCTTTTGTGGGAGTTGAACCGGCAACCTTGTGGTTGAGAGGACGAGCTCCAACCAACTGAGCCATCCGGGAGCTCATCAGCAGCTCAGCTCAAGGTGCCATGTTCAATCTTAGTTGCAGGGGGCGCTGCCCACCATCCCTTGCGGGAGTCGAGGAGTTGAACCGGCAACCTTGTGGTTGAGAGCCCACTGGCCCATGTGGGAATCGAACCGGCAGACTTTGGAGTTAGGAGCATGGAGCTCTAACCGCCTGAGCCACCGGGCCGGCCCCAATAAAATCTTAAAAAAAAAAAAAAAAGAATGGTCAGTGGCACTACCAGCAGACCCGAGCCCCGCCCTGGGGTGCTGGTTCAGTCCATCAGGAGGCTGGGAATTCAGACAGCCCACACGTGACTGACAGCCCTGGGCTGTGGGATCACTGCCCTCCCAGAGACCCCATCCTTGCTCTGCCCTCGTCTGGGTACATGGGCAGTGAGTTCCCTCAGCGAGGTTCTCTACCCATGGTCACACTACAATCGCCTTTGCCATAGGAGGGGCAGCCCGGGAGGCATGGCATCCACAGACAGATGGGGAAACCGAGGTCCCCAGAAAGGGCGTTTGCAGCAGAGCACAGGCCAGCCTGCCTCCCTGCAGACACTGTCCCTCCGGATGCCACACATTTGCCCACCAGAGTCCTGCCTGCCAGGCTGGGGGCCAGAGAAGCCCAGACACCCTGCCTTTCTCTCCTGCTGAGCGCCCAGTGCCAGTGTCTGCTGGCCCGAGGATACACAGGCAGGCATGAAGCGCCTCTGAGCACAGCCCCACCTTTGTTTGGGGTAAACATGGGTGCCTAGGAACAGGCACAGGCCATTGTGGACCAGTGGGCATCAAATGACCTCTGCCAGCTGCAGGGCCCAGGCATCAGGCCACAGTCCATTCCCAGGGGCATGAGCCAACCCAATGCTGAGCCCAGGGCCTGCCGACCACCAGAGATCCTGGTCTGCACTCCCCTGGCTGCACACGGGCTATGGCGAGGTGGCAGCTGGGCCATTCCACCCACTGTCCTGTCCTCAGGCTTTGGCCTGGCTGCTGTCTGCAGGCCCAAGGACAGCCAGGCCAGAGGGCATCTGTTGGCTAGGGGTGCGGCTCTGTGCACTCAGGCTGTGGGCTGGTTTGGAAAACCACGTGGAGAGGGCACTTACCCAGGGTCCCCATGAGACATGAAAAGGACTATTCAGGCCTCTGAGGAGTGGCTCTCTCCTCCTGGGCTGCTCTCTGCCTCTGTCCCAGGTAGGCAGGCTCCAGAGGCGGTGTGCCCAGTGCCCTGTGATAGTGAGCCAGGACTGTCCTGGGACCTCGGGGCAGCGCTGATTTCCAGCCCTCAGCCTCCCCGTCTGCTCAGCAGCACCCACTTCCATGCCCCTGGGAGAACGGCCCTGTCAACGGGGGTGGGGCACAGAGGTGGGCCTTAGCACCAGCCCCTCAGGCGTCTCCCCTCTGTGCTGGAGCCTGCGGTCAGGCACAGGTCTAAGCCCCTCCGGGGGCTGAAGCCACCTTCATTGCCTCTGCCCGGCCTGGTCAGTCACTCAAAGTCCCCAGTGGATGCCAGCTGCCTCCCTGGCAGGGATCTAAGATAGGGCAGCTATAACACTCCCGGACCCAGTAACAGGACCAAGCCCACTGGGGAATCTGACCAGCTCTGAACTTCCTGGCCCTGCAGGCATCTGAACAGCCCCCCTCCTTGGGGCCAGGGATGGCGGGCCTGGGCTCAGCTTCATGCACAGCTTGTCCCCAGAGACCCTGAGTGGTGACGTTGGGCCATGCAACACACCCGAGTGCTCCCCCACCCCCACCCTACATCTAGAGAGCCTGGCTGCCTTGTGTGGCCTCTGCCATCCTCCTAGGCACCCCAAGGGTCATGCAGCCCTGAGACCCAACCCCAATGTCCCCAAGGGGGTGCCTCTCCACACTCCTCCTTGCCCTCACGTTCAACACCAGCGGGGTTCTCGGGAAGGAGTGTACTCTGTGAGCCTTGTCCCCCACGTGTGTCCACAGCCTTGCTCTCTAATACCGTGTTTCCCCCAAAATAAGACCTATCTGGACAATCAGCTCTAATGTGTCTTTTGGAGAAAACGTTAATATAAGACAGGGTCTTATAGGATAGTAAATATTATAGTAAAATAAGACCGGGTGTAATATTAATGTTTGCTCCAAAAGACGCATTAGAGCTGATTGTCCGGCTAGGTCTTATTTTCGGGGAAACAGCGTATGTGTCCTGTGCCTGGCCCCTTTCACAGCCCTTGCCCCTCGTACCCCGCTATGTGCCTGGAGGCCCCCCACTGCCCTCTGACCTGCCAGGTGCCCCACCCACATGACCCACTCAGGAAGCAGCTCCCCCCTCCACACAGGTATCACACTGCTCAGAACGGCTCCTTAGGTCACACAGCGCCTACTCAGCAGGTTCCCAGGGAGGTGCCCGCCTGGCCTTTCTCCTGTGATGCAGCCCCTTGCCAGTACCCTGTCATCAGCACTGGGGGCTGAGGGGCGTGATCTCCTGTCTAGGGAGGGACCAGCTCTCCCACCTCCGTGTGCAGGATGAGCGGACAAAGGGAGCAGAGAGATGAGCGCAGGGCGGGGCTGACAGCCCCTCAGAGGCCGTGGGTGGTCGGGAGAGGGTAGGTTTCATCAGGATGGTGCATTCCATGCAGCCAGCCTGCGCTCAGGGCGGAGATGCCTGGACCCCTTCTGGTGAAGCTGGCAGCCCCCCAGCGATGCAGGGCTCCACGTGGTCTGGCACCACCAGCAGGTTCCTGCCACTCATTCATTCAACCCAAACCAGGAGCTGCTCTCCACCAGGTGACCAGTGCCATCTGAGGGTGCAGATGTGGAGGGAAGCCTGCTTCTGGAAGCAACACCAGGCATTCTGGGCCCCTCTGTCCCTAGAGGTCCCTGGACCAGCCTGGGGGACATGGTGACGTGTTTCCCAATAGTCCCCTTGGAGAGAGACCCCAGGGCACCGACAAGCTGCAGGACATGGCCCTCGGTGAGTGAGGCCACTTTGCACATCACCATAGCTCTCCACCACCAGCCTGTGGCCCTTCACAGGGGAACTCGGATGGACACAGCCCTGCCAGAGGGGGTGGTAGCATGAAAGCTCCTGTAGAAACTAAGAAAAACCCAGCAGGGTGCCCTGTACTGAGCCCGGAGGGCACACTGAGCCCTGGTGATGCCCTCACTGCAGTTGGAGGGGTGGGTTCTAAATCCTGCCTCGGTGGTCAGAAGCCTCTGATGAAGGTAACTCTGGACATGGGGGTACTGCTGGAAGTGAGCGACTGGCTACTGTAGACCTGGGGACACCTCCAGGCTGGGGACAGGGTGCAGCGGGGGAGACTGCGACGGCCAGTGAGGTGGGCAGGCCCTTAGCTCCTGCCTGGGCCTGGGGGTAGGGTCAGGCAGCAGGAACGAGGCACAGAAAGGGGGAGCCAGGCAGTGGAGGGGCAGGGACTCCCAGAAGGCATGGTCCTCGTATCCCAGCAGAGAGCACAGAGAACACCAGCATGGGGTGGCCGATGATGGTCTCAGGGTCACTGTGAGGTGGCCACAGCAGGAAGCCCACAAAGAGGAAAGGCGCAGGTGGGCACGGCCACAGCCCAGCCCTGGGGGCAAGCGGGGGGTAAGGAGAGAAGGAAGGTGGCACTGGGGCAGGAGGGTGCCTGTGCTGGGGAGGTACAAGAGCCGCCCACAGCCCCTGAGTGCCGGCTGGGAAGGGCTGCTGTTGAGGGTAAGAAGGCATGGGAGCTGTGGCAGGGACCGGGACACATGACATCAGGTCAGCAGTCAATGGTCCGCGAGGAGGAGAGGCTGCCCTGGAAACGGGTCCTGGAGGCGAAGAGAACGGCAGGAGGAACTGAAGGCCGAAGACCGGATGGTAAGGAAGGTGCTGGGGCTCCTAGGGTGCAGGCCGGCCACAGGCCCCGTACGACTGAGATGCGGGTAAAAGAGAGGGCAGCCGTGGGGGCAGCCGCCATTCAGGATGGCCCCGAGCCCAGGTGACAGGCCAGGTGACCCAGTCACCGGGGCTGGCTGGCTGTAGCCCTTTCAGGCAGCCACCCACATGGGACTCGGCCCCAGCCTGCCCCCCCAGTGGCTGGTTCCACCTGCAGCTCTTTCAAGTGACAGGAGTGGGCAGGGCTGGCCTGCTGACCCAGGTGGCAGAGCAGGGAGAGCTCTGCTCCAGAGCCGTCTCCACAGCCAGGAGAGGCGGTGGTGGCGTCAAGAGGTGGGTTTCAAGAGTAACTAACTGCAAAGTCACTTCGAGGAGGGGAGATGGGCTGACCAGAGCGGGCGGTTTACGCAGAGGGTCATGGGCTCACTGGGGTACACAGGCGGAGGAGGGAGTGCTCTGTGCTGGGGGCAGGAGGGCACAGGGATGGCAGCCGCCTGACCACACGCAGGCCCCTCACGCACACAGCAGGGGTCCTGAGGGTGCCTCTGGCACCTGGGGCTCTCAGGGGTGGGGGTGAGCTTGCTTTCCGTGGCTTAGAACAGAGACAGGGTGGGAGACCCTTGGGAGCACCTCCCAAGGAACCCACTGTCAGCATCCAGCAGGAGTGGTCCCGCTGTTGAGGTTTTCCCCAGCCAAGTGGGCACTGGGCCCACCAGCTTCTCAGGGGGCTCTAAGCCCCAGCCTCCGGACCACAGAACCAGGGCGAAGGAGCTCGGCGGGTGCCCCTACGCCATTTTGGGCAGCAAACCCCAGTAGTTCCAATGCAGACACCCCAAAGCCAACCCTTTGCAACCAAGCTCTAGGTCAGCCCACATAGCACATGAGGCTTGGTGGCCCTGGCATGGGGCAGTGGCCCCCAGGGAGCGCCCAGGGTCCATCAGAACAGAGGGCGCTGAGAGCAGCCTGCAGCTGGCAGAGGCCCTACCCTGGGCCCTCAGGGGACAAAGCCTGTGCCTGCCTCCTCCATGGTACTGCCAGCCACTGGTCACCCTGGCCGAGAGGTCCGTGCTTCCTCCCTCTCCCTGCGTCCAGCCAGGCCCCTCCTGTCCTTGCTCTGCCTTCTTTCATGTCCTCCCCACAATCATGCCCTCACCTCTGCCCCCTCTTGGTAGACCCCTCAGGTCACCCCCTCCCAGAGAGGCCTCGCTGGCCCCCAGCGACCCCCGCCCCAGCCCTCTCTGGGTACATGAACCCTTTGCAGAGTCAGCCAGTCCCATCCCAGACAGAATGAGGATGGGTGTCCTGGAGACCCTCAGGGGAGCTGAGGTCCCCACCACCCTCCCCCACTGAAGGGCCCAGCGTCACACCCATGAGACTCCCCACCCACCCCCTGAGGATCGGGTGTCCCCAACTCAGCAACTCTTGTATTTATAGCTCGGCCCTGGCCCACTGCAGGGGTGGGGGCTGGGGCTGGGCGGAGAAGGAGGGGTTCCTGGGGGCGGGAGTGGGGGAGGGGTGTCTCGTGCAGGGAGGCAAGTGGGAGCGCCTGAGTGGGTGTTGGAGTGGGTGGGGGTGGCTGCTGGGAAGGTGTCCGCGGAGGTAAAGACTCCAAGAGGCGTGTCGGAGTCTGGGTGGGAGGACTGGGGGGGTGCTGGGTCTGTCTGGGTGGGGGACCGCCCTGGCGCACCTGGCAGCGGCTGATGATATCGGCGTCCGTGGCCAGCAGGTCCACCACCTTGCCTTTGCCCTCGTCCCCCCACTGTGCGCCCAGCACCACAGTCACCCGGGAGCCGGTGGTCGCCGTCTCCTGCTGCAGCCGCCCCCGTTTGACGCCGCCCGCGCCAGGGGGCCGGTCGTTGGAGGCTCGAGTCGCCGACATGCTGCTTGGCTCGTCCGCTGCGCTGGGCCGCCCGAAAGCCCGCCGGCCCGCGCGCCCCCGCCATTAAAAGGCGCCCGCCGGGGGCGGGGGCGGGCCCCGTGACGCCCGCTGACCTCCGGCCGCTGGTCCCGCCCCCGCCGCCGCCGGGAGCTGAGGTGGGCCGGGCGCTTTGGGGGCACAAAGATTGGCGACGCGCTCCGGGGTCCCTCCCGCGGGACTGGGCAGGGCGCCCCATGAACGTAACCAGGACGTTCGCGGCCCCCGCCCAGGGGCAGGCCTGGGCGCAGCGAACCCACCGCGGGGTCCCAGGAACTGTGGAGGTCCCCTCCCGGGCGGAGTGCGCCTTGCAAAAGAGGAGCTTCCTCTCTGCGCCCCACCTGGGGGGTACGCATGCGGAGGGGCTAAGGGCGCGCACCTGACCCGTAGTGAACCCAGGTTCCCTGAACCGGCGCGCGCGCCCTCTGCTGGCCGCGGGGGGGAGGGAGGGGGGAGAGAGAGAGAGAGAGAGAGAGAGAGAGAGAGGAGGGGGAGGGGGGAGGGAGGGAGAGGAGGAGGGAGGGAGGGAGAGCACAGCGTGTTCCCCTCTCCCCGCACACGCAGCAGGGGCCGGCGTTGGCATAGGGCACGCTGTGGGGCGCTCGGTTCTCAAGGGCCTGAGTCCAGGGAGAAGGGACCGACCCGTGCTGTCAGGGTAACCTGGCCGGGCAGGGGAGCTGCCAGGGTCTTCGAAATGCCCCACACCAGACCTTTCCTGCTCAGGCCTGTGGAGGGACTGGGTACCCAGAGAGGTTGTGTGATGGTCTGCTGGGCTCCTGTGTTCTGAGCTGGGCGCACTGGATGGCCCAGCCACATACACACCCCTTCCAAGTGGACTCTGGCTTGGCTAGGCTAGCCCCATACATAGTTGGCAGACGGGGACACCCATGGTCCTCTGGGGGCAACGGTGCCCTCTTAGGCATTCAGGCCAGGGCTGGGAGCCCCACCGCTCTTTCCCACCCTGGGGTTTTGGTGCAGAGCAGCCTGGAGCTCCCAGGCTGCAGAGAGGGAGACCAGATAGTCCCCAGGAGGAAGAAAGTGGACCCCAGGTTTGTCGCACAAAGGTCACTCACAGACAGTTAACGGCTCAAACCCCAGCAGAGGGCTGCACTGCCCAGCTGCTGCCCCTCTGACTCTTCCTTCTCCCTTCCTCCCACCCTGGGCTCCTGGCTCTGACCCTGACACGGTCACTTGGCCCCTCTGTGCCCCAGTCCCTCATCTCTCACGCAGGGGCACCAATAGTTCCATTCCCTCAGCATTGTTGCGGGGTAAACCCCATAATGTAGGTTCCAGGCAAGGTGTGGGGTGCAGGCATCATGTCTGCAGCCTCCTTGGTGATAGCTGGCCCAGTGGGGGCAGTGAGCAGCATCCTGGCCACCAGCCCCTGGGAAGCAGTGGCAGGCTGGGCATGAGGCTGTGGATACCATGCAAGGCCCAGCCAGCTGAGGGTGGGGCATCCAGATGGGGCTGTACCAGGAGCGGGGTGGGGGGTGGGGGTGGGGGTGGGTTGGAGATGGGAGGGAGTTTGGGGCAGTCATTGGGGGTGTGGATGAGGAAGAGGCTGGATTGTCGTAGGAGGGGCTAAGAGGGTTCCAGAGGTTTCTTTGCTTGTCTCCAGATGAAGGAAGCTGGGCCTTTGGTCATGCGAGGCATTTGCTGGATTCACATACGCTGTGGGGGTGCTTCCCTCTGCCCACCTTGGGGCAGTGCTGAAGGCCGGGGTGGGGGTGGAGGGCACTGGCTCTGAGCCCTACTTGGGGAAGACCCAAGGCTCTGTGCCAGCAAGTGTGAAAGGGGTGCCCAGGGGGCCATGGGGGGGTTGGCAGGCTCTGCAGGGCCAAACCTGGCTGCACTGGCTGCCACACCAAGTCCCCCAAGCCTGGTCTATAAATAGTCAGCAGGCCTGGGGGAGTCCCCTTCTATAAACAGCCCTGTCCAGGCCACAGCTGGGGCCCTGCCAGTCACATGGCCCAGCCCGAATTAGAACCCTGCCCCCACACCACCCAGGGTGGTTGCAGTACAAGTCACCAAGCTTGGGGGCCCCCTGTGTGACCTCCAGCAAGCCCTCAGGAGGACATGGACTCGGCCACCAGGGTTTCCGCCCTGTGGTGTCCACACCTCACTGTGGGACCACACTATCCACAGACACCCACACTTAACGCTTGTACCCTTCCACTCAGTGGAACAGCGCATGGCGGGAATGAAAAACACTGCGGCCACTTTGGAAATCCTTTGGCAATTTTTTAAAGAGTTAAACATAAACTTAGCCTATGACCCAGCCGTTCCCTCCCCGTGCGAGTGTCACAGGGCATGTTCACAAAAGCCTCACTGGCAACAGCCAGTGTCCACCGACAGCTGAGTGGCTACCAAACATGCTCTGTCCATATAATGGGTGCTACTCAGCTGTGAAAATGGGGCAGTGCTGACACGCTACAACACGGATGCTCGGAGAACATGCAAATGAAAGGAGCCACAAAAGGCCACATACTGTATGGTTTCACTTATCTGGTCTTCACAGAAAGCAGGCCTGTAGAGACAGAAGACAGGTCCGTGGGGGCCAGGGGTGAGGGAGAGTATGAGGGAACCTTTTGGGGATGATGGAAACGTTCTAACCCAGACCACGGTGAGGATCGCACGACTTTGCAAAGCTGCGGGTCACTGGGTGATGCCCTTACGGGGTAAGTACATGTGAACGGTGCCCCCGGAGCGCAGAGCACATCTCCCCACTGCTGTGGAGCCTGTTTTTCACGTGCTCTGCCCCTGTTCGAGGTGCTCTGCGGGCAGGCCTACCCCCCACCACCATCCCCTCAGGCCCACCCCTCCCTCCACCCACATCACCGCAGCTATTGAGGGCTCAGGCCCCCACCACATTCACAGAACACAACAGCCACAGCTGGGCCAGCTCTGCACTTTATTGGTCCAAGTCCCTCCAGCTTCCAGCATTGGCAGCCAGCCTGGGGCAGGGGCAGGGCTTGGGCAGGCTGCCCCTTGCTGGGTGGGGCTGTGAGGAGAGGTGGCAGCCTCCTGTCCCCTAGGCCTCCTCTCAGCCCTTTGGGGTGGGGGCAGCACCTGTTGCCAAGGTGGCCAGGTTCTGGCATGGCAGCAGGGCAGACACCTCATCACCTTCAGCGTTGGACGTACTGGGGTGGGGGCCAACTCCATGCAGTACCCCAACCGTCTGCTAGCGGGCACCCTGTCCTGCCCACAGCACGGTCGGCCAGCCTGCCCCTACCCAAAGCCCTGGGGTGCTCTCACCCACCCACCCACCCTCCCATCCCCAATTCAGCCACCACAGGACAGCATAAATGCATAAACAATCGTATTTTGGTTAAAACCACGCTGTTCCAGCCCAGCTGAGCAGGTTGGGGGGCAGGGGTGGGGGTCTGGTGGGGGAGTGGGGGCTCCAGCTCTCCCTGGCTCCCATGGCTTCCAGGGAAGGGTCTGTGAGAACCTATCTCCAGAAGAATATGGGTGTTGGCTCACTGGAAAGTGGGTGCAAGCTTAGAGGCGCCCTGGGGATGCAGCCACCTGACGCCCCATATGTACAGGCGGCCAGGCGGGCGCCATGTGCATGCAGATGCAGGCGCGGGCATCGCTCTGGAAAGCAGAGGGGCTGGGGGTGTGCAGGCGGGCAAGCGGGCGCCAGGCAGGCCGGAACAAATGCACCCGGAAGGCTCCAGGAGGCCCATGTCCCTGGCTGGGTAAGGCACAGAGTTTTGGTTTCCCAGGGCCCAGTCCCAGCCTGGCCCTGCAGGGCACTCAGCAGCACGTCCAGAGCCCACCGGGTCTGTCACTTGGCCTTGGGCTTGGGCCTGAGGCCTGTGGGGAGAGGAAATGACATGGTTAGGAGCAGCCTTGCTAGGGCAGCGCCAGGGCGCCATGTCTGGGTCCCCAGGCCTCGGCTGTCCCTCTGTCACCACCGCCCAGTAGGCTGTGCCATATGTTCTTGTGTCCACTATCCCAGGCCTGTCCTTTGGACGGTAAGGCTCCGCCTGGTGGAAGGGGCCAGGATGAGCCCCAGCAGGTCGGCTCCTGTCCCCCCCTCCCCCCAAGCTGGGTCTCGCCTCTGAGGTGAGCAGGGTCTGCCTCTCCGGTGTCTCAGACCCAGACCCAGGCTGCACTGTCTACGCTCACCAGTCCCCACGGTTACCGCGCCTCCCTGGAGCTCCCTGTCCCTCCGGCAGTGGCCCTCCCGCTGGACTCTTCCCGCCTGCCATTTCTCCAGCTGGGTCCTAAGGGCACGGAGGCCCGGCCCCATTGGCTCCTGCCACCTGCATGGCCTCCCCACTTGTCCATCTAACACCCTCTGTGCTCTTTGGTCCAGTGCCCTTGGGGGTTGTTCCCTCCAAGAGCCCCGCCAGGTGCTGTCCCAGGCCCCTGGGGGTCCTGGGCAGCCGCAGATTTGAGAACCACTGCAAGGAGGCAAGTGGGGCAGAAACAGACGGTCAAACGTCGCTCCCAGGGTAGTCAGTCCCACTGCCCACTGCAGGGCGCCAGGACTAACAGCCAAGAGGAAAGGGCAGGGCAAGGTGGGGAGAGCAGAATGGAGGGGACAAAGGGGGCAGTGTGGGCCCCCAGGAGCATTGCCATGGACCAGTGATGGGTCATCTACACATTAAGACTCACGTCATTAAAAAACAGGAGAAAGGCAGTCTGTGGGAGGGATGGTGGGACAAACCACTGCTCTGCAGCCTCCATGCAAACCAGGAGTCATTCCTGGCTCCACTAATCACAGTGTGAAAATGGACTGGGTGGCGGGGCTGCTGACAGCACCACTTCAACCTGGCGATCGGCATTACCGTCAGTAAGCACAGGACAAACAGCCCCAGCCCCTCCTGAGATGCTCTGGGGGGACACGTGTCACAGGTATAGAATTCCTGCCTCAAAAGGCATCGCAGGCCCAGTGTGTGTGTGGGGGTGGGGTGGGGAGGGCAATGCCCAAAGTGGAGGTGTCGTCACGATCTCAGAGTCACACAACACAGGAAGAGGCTGACGACCAAATCAACGACGACGCAGGTGTGACGGGGACCCCTGGCAGCAGGGGACTATGTGAGAGCAGCAGTCACATGAGCTGGTATGCTCACTGCCTGGCTGTCCTGAGGACAAGGGCCTTTTTCCCAGGAGACCCCTGGGGCAAATTCAGGGGCCATCATGTCTATAAGTAATTCTCAAATCGTTCAGTAAAGCTGTGGGGACAATGTACCAAGTAGGAACAATTTTGCTATGTTTTGCAACTTTTTGCCACTTCAAGGTGAAGGGCGAGTGGTATTTGTTTTAATCTCCACACAAATTTCCTGTTGGGTTGAAGTTTTTCCAAATAAAAAATTGGGGAGAAAAGGAAGTGGGATTGCTTCCTCCTGCCCTCAGCCGCGGGATGGCAGGGCTGGGCAGGGCGCAGCAGAAACTCACGCCCATAGACGGGGCTACACGCCTGGCAGGCTGATTGTCAGCTGCAGTGGCCACACGTGGCTGCTGGCCCTTGAACCCACAGGCCGCACAGCCCAACTGTTGCTCATTCCCAGGGCCCAGAGCAGGGACCCACAAAGCTAAATCCTGGCCCGTAAGGGACATGCCAGCACTGTTTTAAGGGGTACATCGGTGTTTCACACCACAGCCAAGGTCAGCACGTAACTGGGGCCAACCCTGGAGCCGAGAGTAAAGGCTGGGCCAACAGTGAGCATAAACTGTAGACAGAGGTGCCTCCTCTGTGCCCACAAGACCGCACCTCTGTGCCCTGGGTCCTGAGCCCCCTGCCCGGTTGGTCAGCACACGGCTGTGGCACCAAGCCGGGCCTTGGCCCAGCTGGGCAAGGCTGGAGACGTGTGGGGACAGATGGCCCCATGCTCACAGCGCTCATGATCGCTGGGGGCAGGAGTGGGTCTGTGCACTAGATGGCCCCCACCCAGCACAGGCCGGGTGCAGCGGGGACCTGGACCCATCTGTGTGGTCGCATCCCGGGCCACAGCAAAGGCCCTGACTGTCCTGGCCACAGGCAGGGTCCCGGGAGCCAGTGCTGCTCACTGGGAGACGCCCACGTCTAAACAGACCCACTCACTGTGTCCAAGGCCTGGCCTCCAGAGAGCAGGCCTGCACACCCCGCAGCGGGGCGTTTCGGCCTGCTTGTCCCTGGCAGCCCATCCTTGGGACTGTCCCTGTCCCTCACTGTCACCCTGCAGGCATGCATGGCAACACAAGGGCCAGAAGAGGGCTGGGTTGTGCCCTGTAGACAGACTCAGAGTAAAGGTGCTGCCCTGGGGGCCCGAGGGTCAGTAAAGCCCAGGGTTAGGGACAGGCACCCTCAGCCTGTCCAGCCAGGCCTGGGAGGCCAAGCAGCCCTGCCCCAGGCCCTAGAGCCCTGCTCCCGGAGGGCGCCTGAGTGGACCCTGTCCACCCGCCCTCTCGAGGCCCAACTGCCCAGAGGGTAGCTCTGAGGCTGCACCTGCCACAGCGGAGGCGACCGACACCAGCTAAGCAAGGCTGCTGCCCCCTGGAGGGTGGGGACGAGGGGCCAGGCGAGTCCCACCACAAGCGGCAAAGGCGGGCTGCAGGGAGGCCAGGGGTTAGTGTCAGGACGCCAGCGCGGGCCCTGCCTCCATCACCACCGTTAGTGCAGAGCGCCAGGTGGAGCACCTACCTTACTGGATCACACAGAATCTTTTGGTTTTATTATCATCAGAGTCAGGGGCAACCTCTGCTTTCAAATAAAAGACATGCACTGAACAGCTCATCACTCACTAGCAACCTGCACTTGGACGCTGGGCCAAAACGCAGCCAGCCCCCGGCCCCCGGCCCCAGGCCCCAGGCGGGGCAGCCTTCCCACTGCAGGCAGGAGCTAGTGGCTTAGGGTGCAGCCATTGGGCGACGACCCTCAAAGCTGCCCCTCCTGGGGCAGAGGCTGCTGCCTCCTCTCCTGCAGGATGTAGGACACCCTGGGAGTCACCCATTCTTGGGGGGAGGGGGGCTGGCTGGCTGACGCAGAGGCCCAGTGACCCGCCCACCTGGGTCCCCTGTTCCGGGGACAAGAGTGATGGGAGGGGCCCCACATTACCTTCCTGGTTCCATGATGGGCGCTTCTTTCTTCGCCGGCCTGTCCCCTTCGAGGCCCGGCTGCGGGCTCTGGGGAGGGCGCCAGACCCTGAGGAGTCAGTCACCGAATCCTCGGAGAAAGACCTGTCCAGGGATGTGTCCAGAGTGGAGTCTGGGGCGGTGTCCTCCTCGTCCCCCTCCCCACCAGGCTCTGTGGCAGGAAGGCTGGCGCCACGGCCGTGGGCAGCTGTGTCCTCCGGTCCCTCGCCTGTGCTGTCGGCCTCAGCCTGGCAGATGCTCCGAGGGGCTGTGGAGTCCTCAGTGTCATGGCTCGAACCCATGGCCCCAGGGGGCTTGTCACTGGAGAACTGAAGAGGCTTCAGGGCCTGAGCATCCCCTAGCACCAGCGGCCAGGCCCCTGCTGATGGCTGGGGGCCCTGGGGGTCCTCCACAGACAGGAAATCGCTGGCATCTATGTACCAGGAAGAGCGTCTCTCCTGGAGTCCAGGGCCGCCCTCCTCCAATGGGCCTCCAGTGGGCTTCGGGCTGGGGGTGGTGGCGTCCGCGAGATCCCAGTACTGATGCTCCCTGGCCACTGTAGTGTCAACACCAGGCCCAGAGGCAGGGCAGCTGGTGCCTCCCACGGGGCCTCCTGTGGGGTCACTGGCGGCCACTGTGGATGGAGCACACGTCACTAGAGGGCAGGGCACCCACAAGCTATTCCGATGGACCCCTGCTGATGATAAGCCCAAGTGGGGGGACTCCCTCCGTGTCAGCTTCTACCTGAATGTCCCTGCTCCTGGCAGCCTTCCTGGTCGTCTCCAAGCCAGGGTTCCCACAGGGTAGGCCCGGCTTGAAATCCTGTCTGTCCACAGTGGGGGACAGCAGGGGAACTGAGTCCCAAGGCAGCAGTATATGCTGTTCCCCATGGCAGCCGCCCCCAGGAGTGGAGGTGCCCCCCCTAAGGCCTCAGGCTGCCTCTCACCACCTCGGCCCCTCTGAGCCCACCCCAGGGGCTGGACAGATGGCTGTCAGACCAGCCGGGAGCTCTGTGTTTCAGAGGAGACACGTGGAAGCATTGTCGGGGCGAGCAGCCTCTCTAGCCCTGCCTCACAACTATCCCCTATCTCAGGGCGGCAGGGGAGATGAGAGGGTTCCCCTGTAAGATCAGGGAGGGCGTCCTGGAGGAAGGGCGGCACTGGGCAGCAAGGATGGCACAGGGGGAGGAGAATGGTGAGGAGGAGGGGCTGGGGTCTCACCAGGAGCCTCGTCCCTTGGGGGGTCTGCGGCCACCACCCTGCTGGCGCCTTCTGGGTCCCCTCGGCCACGGGCCGTCTTCCGAAGCCTGAAGCCCTTCCTGATGTCGGCCAGCAGGGCGTCGATGACACATACCTCTTCCTGCTTCCTGCCTCCCTTCCTGACTGAGATGCCCAGAGACACTCAGACACGTTGCTCACAGGGTCCCCGGAACCCACCAGGAGCCCTCGAGAGATGACCCACAGCGGATGGGGGAACCCTGTGTGACTCTGGGGGGACAGTGGCCACAGCACAGAGGGGCCGCCCACCACGGCCCACCCCTCCCCTGGGCCTGGCCTCACCGGGCTTCCCGTCCGCGCCCCGCGGCCTCTGCGCCTCCTCCTGGGCCAGCTGCTGCTTCCTCCTCTCAGCCTTGGCAGCCTGCTCCTGCCGGTCCTTGTTCTCCTGTGCGGGGGTGGGGTGGGGGGCCGTCACACAGAGCCGTGCCCCAGCGCTCAATGGGTGCACCTGCCGGCCCCGCCTGAGGACGGCCCTGCCCACCTTCAGGGCGCGGACAAAGAGGTCCCGGAAGGTCTTCATGGTGCTGAACGTGTCCTCCAGGGACAGGTGCTGGACATCCTCGCACAGGTAGTGGGCCAGCTCCAGCTTCTTCTGCTCAATGGCCTGGAACACCTCCTCTAGTGCCTGGGAGGCTTCGATGCAGGCCTGGGGGAGGGGGCACGGTCACGGCCCTGTGGGGGCCCATGGCTGCAGGAGGGAGACGGCCACCGGCACAGGACTAGGGGTCTGGACGCTGCAGCCTCCGGGATGAGGGTAGGCCCCTCACCTGCAGGAACCACATTGGCGGAGGGGGGGGGCAGAAGAGCAGAGCCGTCCTCCTGCGTGGGTGCCTGCTCTGGCTCGCCCCTCCCCACGCTCACCTGTCCTGCCCATCTCACGGTCCTACCTTGCGGACCCCAGGCCTGGCAGGGGTGGGGACTGGGAGACCACATTCAGCACTGGGAGTCCGTCCCCAGCCCAGGCCCCGCCCAGCACACCTGCCTGGAGGCGGTGGGCGTACTGCTCCTGCACCTCCTGGATGGAGGACGACACCTTCCGCTCCATCTCCAGAAGCTTCTTCAGGTTGGTGCTGGACTCCGAGTGGATTATCTCCAGGTTGATCCTGGAGGCCACAGAGGACCAGGTGGGGTCAGGTGACAGCGACTGTCCAGCCTTGCTGGACACTTGGGCCCTCATCCTGCACACCCGCAGGTTGCCAGAAGCAAGTTAGAGCTTTGGGATGGGCCGAGCAGTGTGGGGAGAGGTGCCCGCCTGCCATAGCAGGTGCTGGGCCTGCAGTGTCAGGGACCCCAAGGGCTCAGCCTGTCTTCACCTGACCCTCCTCAAGGTTCAGCAGCTCAGGAACCAGAGAACTGTCCTTGACAGCATGGACCCTGGGCTCAGACAGCCTGGGCTGCTCTCCCAGAGCTTCCCCCTGCGGGTTTTGTGGCCCCACGGATGCAGCCCTGCTTGCTGGGCCTCGGTTCCATCACAGCCTTGCTCACGGGTTAACCTTGAAAGTGGTTGTTAGACCCGCCCCCAGCATGACCAGGGCCAGGTCATTCCCTGTGCCTTCTAGGCCTGTTTCCTCCTCTAAGTCACACAGAACAGGCCACAGTGGACACGAGGTCCTGTCCCAAAGAGAAAGTGGCCAATCTATTGGACATTGGTTTCTGGGGGACCTGGGGTTGTACTGCAGCCGTGAGACCCAGCCTGGCCTGGCCACCCTGCTAGCAGAGACCAAAGGAGGGCACGGGCAGGGTGCATGGGGTAGGAGGTACCTACCCTGCCGCCTGGGACGGCTGCTCCAGGTCCCGCGGCAGCTGCAGGAGGTCTGGGTGGCTCTTCTCCACCTCCTGCAACAGCACGTGTCTGGTGGGACCCGCTGTGGTCACCCCCAGGCCCCAAGGATGCCCGAGTCCCCTGCCTGTTGCCCCCCCCCCCCCAGCAGCTAGAGGCCTCCCCACCCTTCCTCTGGGCCTGGATGGGAGCTGGAGAATGGGGCAGGAGAGCCAGGAAGCTTGAAGGGGGGGGGGGGGGCTCCTGACAGGGACTATGGGAAGAGCGGCCCGAGAGCAGGGAGGCGCCAGCAGGCTGCCCGGCCCGCCAGCCCCACAGCCCCACCTCCAGCACGTGGTGCAGCAGCGTCACGCGGCTCTGCTGGGCCTTGGTCTCTGTGAGCTTCAGCAGCGTGCTCATCTTAAACCCGTCAGCGTCCCCGGTGTGGCTGCCCTGCGAAGGACAGCAGTGAGTCTCGCTGACTCTTGGGGGTGGGGCCAGGGCACTGGGGTGCAGCCACTTACATAGTTGAGGAAGTTCCCGATTCTCAGGATCAGCTGGCAGAAAACGGGCAGTTGGTGGCTGGTGAGCAGGCCTGAGGAAGGGGCCAGGCTCAGGCTGGAACCCCCACCGCAGGCGAGCTCGGGGGCTCTAGAAGCAAGCCCCCCAGCATCAGTGCTCACTGAACCCTCACAACCCCGGGGAGCCGATGACCACCGCTCCATTCTGGGGGTGAGGACGCTGAGCAGAACCTTCCAGAACCTGTGGCCAGCCTGGTGCTCAGCTAACTGTCCTGTGGGGTTTCAGGAAAGGTGGCCCTCCCAGCTCTGTGGCCAAGATGGAGTGGACATCTACTGCGTGTGTCCCCAGCAGAAATGAGCTGTAGCTCAGGGACCAGGCCCACTCATATTCCTGCCCCACGGCTGCCGCAAGTGCCTCTGACTCACTCAGTGGTGTGTGTGCAGTGTGTCTGCACATGCACAAATTGTGTGTGTCTGCACAGCGTGTGCCTCAGAGCTGGGGTGGTGGTCTCAGCAATGCTGGCGGTACAAGTAGCTGGGTGGGTACCCCCTGCTACTGCCCCCTCACGGCTTCTGGGCCCCACTCACTGTCACAGGCAGCTAGCACCAGCTGGGCCTTGGGCTGCACCATGTCCAACACGACAGCCGTGCCCTCGCACAACAGCATGCACTCGACCCGCAGCTGGTAGCTGGTGGCACAGCAGGCAGTCAGGGCCCAGGGGTCGAGGCCCACAGCTCCACTCAGCACAGAGCTGGGGGCCCCACACCCGTTGGTGCTCTACGTTCCCAGGCTGGGCCCAGGGGCGCACTGGGCAGGACCTGGGTGAGGCCCAGGAAGGGGCATTTCAGGCCAACACCCAGGTGCCTCAGATGCCCAGTCACCTCCCTGTGGGGCACCGCTCCCTCTTACAGCAGGCGGGTTTGGGCTGGGGTGTCCCAGGAGGGCCTGGGCGATGGCCGCACAGCCCTGCTCTCTCCTGCAGGTCTTAGCCCAGCTGCCGCCCTTGCCCGGGCAGGCCAGTCCCAGCTCACCAGGGAATGCTCAGCAGGAGGAGGTAGAAGTGGTCAGCACTGGCCAACTTGGCTCTGTCCTCCGTGAAGGAGCGAAGGTTTTCGATCTGAGGGGAAGAGGCCCAAGCGTGGGATTCCAGTTTCTGCCCCCCCAGCACCCCCCAGACTGCCTGCTGGTCTCAGCCACTCACATCTGAGCACAGTGGGTGAGAGTGCAGCGGCCCTCCCCTCTTCTCTCCCCGCTGGGAGCCCAGGCCCCCATTTCTCCTGCTGACCTCATGCTTCTCTGGAAGGAGCTTCAGCAGCTGCTTGAGCACCTCCACGTCAAACTTGGTGGTGTCCCCTGCGCGGATCATAGCGGTGACCTCCTCATTGGAGCTGAAGGGGGTGAGAGCACGGGTAGGGTGGGGTGGGGAATGGGACAGGGGCCCTGCCAGCTGGGCGGGGACAGCCCTTGGCTCCTGACACTGCTGGTTACACCAGGGTCTCCTCCCACAGCCATGAAGTTGGGGGCACAGAGTCAGTGAGCCACCTGCCTGGGTCACACAGCAATGAGGCTGGAGCTGAACAACCCACTCCCTGTAGGCTAGAGCACCCTCTGCCTCCTCTTCCAGGGTGGCAGGGAGGGCCCTGCTCAGGACACAGGCTCAGCAGCACCCAGCAGCCCCCTACAGGAGCCAGTGCCTGACACCTGCAGGGAAGGCCTGGGGGCTGAGAGGCAGGGCCAGGTTCTCACTCTGGCTTGGCTGCCTGTCACCTGCCTGTGGCCTTGGGCAGGGGTCCCAGCCTCTCTCTGGGTGTTTCTCCAGGGAGTCTGGACTGGTGGCCTGTGCCCCCAGCTGGGGCAGTCTGTGGATAGTACCCCACCGACCATGTCCTACCCCAGAAACAGGATGTTCACTTTCCAGGAGCGGCCTGAAGAGGGCACTGCCGAGCCCGAGATGGGCGGTTTGGGCAGCTGGAGGAACTCGGGCAGGCGGGGCCGGACCAGAAGGCGGGGCTTGGTGGGAGGGCTGGCCCTGAGACACTGGCCCTGCCCTCATCACGCTCACCACTTAAACTGCTTCAGGAAGATGTTGAGGTTCAGGCTCTTCTTGGAGTCCAGGAAAGTGATCTGGAAAACAGCCCACCCATGGGCTGGTGTCTGGCGGTGGCAGGGAGCCCCCCTTCCTGGTCTGAGCCCCAGCCCCGGCCCAGGCCCCACCTCCTTAGGCTCCTTTCTGGCCGGGGCCGCCACGGACTCCTTGGGCTTGGCCACGGGGAAGCAGAAGAGCCGCTCGATGCTGGAGAAGTCGGGCTCCACCACCGGGGCGTCCGGGCTGCTCAGCGAAGCCCACATGGAGCTGTGCTCTGTGGGTGAGGCAGCCATCAGGCTCCTGCCTGCCAGGGGTCTGAGGGGCGGTGGCTGGGCAGAGAAAATCCCCCATCTGCAGGCGCCCGTGTGCACGGGTATGGATCGCACATACACACGCACGAGTCCAGGCTGGCAGTGACCTTGGCCGTGACCTCTGAGCACAGCCCCCCCAGCCCCCAGGGTGACGAGCACCCAGTCAGGGGCCTGAGCAGTACAGGGAGCGTGGCATCAGACACCCATCGGCCTACAGGGTGTGTGGGAGGGGAGGGGCCTCACAGGTGACCTCTGACCCGGTTCTGCCTCCTGGACTGGACTGCCCAGGGGTGCCAGGTACCAGCACACGTGCTACAGATACCACCTACCATTCTTCCCAGCAGGGCCCAGGACCCCACCTCCAGAGGGAAGCCACCTGTGGGGATCCAGGGCCCCCACCTTGTGCCACATTGGACGGCAGCTTCTGCCAGTTCAGCTTCTTCATGCGCACTGTGGGGGGGTTCACCCTCCGGTGGCTGGGGACCCAGGAGGAGCCCAGGCTGTGGTCTACCTGGGCCACGATGATCTCTTCCATACCACCCACTGTGGGGGGGCCAGAGGTGCTGGGCAGGGGTGGGGGTGGAGGGGGACCCCAGCCCACGATGGGCAGTGGCGGTGGGGGTGGGCACCCCATGTTTGGGAGGGGTGGAGGTGGGGGGGGGAGGGGTCCACCAGGGCCAGGCAATGGTGGGGGTGGGGGTGGTGAGGGAATGAGGGCCCGGCAGGGGGGTGGGGGAGGGGAGGGGAATGAGGTCCTGGGGCCCGGCAGGGGTGGTGGGGGAGGGGGCGGAGGGGGTGTGGAGGATGAGGCCTCTGGGCCTGGCAATGGGGGAGGGGACCAGGTGGTGGAGTGGGGGAGGGGAGGTGCAGGCAGGGGTGGGGTGCAAGTCCGCTGTTCCAGGGCTGTTGGCTGTCCAGCCACCTCTGGGCTTGCTGTCTGGCTGGTGAGCGTCACCACTGGCTGTTGGCTCTCCACGCCTGCCCTTGGGGCATCAGTGTTTTGGGGGCAGCTGCCTCTCCGATTCTGGCCTAGGTCAGCCTGGACACTCTTATGGGCCTTGTCCAGGCAGCTTGGGCGGGGTCGCGCCTTGACAGATAGCAGCCGCTCCACCATCTCCTCCAGAGTGCATTCCTGGTCTGTGGTACGGGTAGCTGAGGTCAGGGCGGAAGGCCAGAGAAGGCAGGTAGGGGCAGCGAGACAGGTGGGCCCCTCCCTCAGGCCGGGGGCAGGTCAGGGGTCAAGGATGGGCACCGCCCACCACAGTCTGAGACCCCAGGGTTTGCCCACCAGCTAGATGGCTCACCGTCACTGGCCAGGAGCACGGCCCGGTTCACCAGGCTCTCCAGGGCTTCCCAGAGCAGCTGGCTGGAGCGGAGGGTGGGCTCCAGGTGCAGGAGGCCCTGCAGCACGGACAGCAGCTGGGCAGATGCCGGGGAGCAGCTCACCTGGGGGGTGGTGGACAAGTGCAGGTCAGTGGCCATCCCCTCCCTGGGATGGCTGACAACTACTGGCCTCAGTTTACCAGAAGCATCCACCCCCGACCCCTCCATGCCTCTCGGGCCCTGGCCATCAGCTTGCGTCAGGGTTCCCCAAGCACTGTACTGGTAACATTTGGGGCTGCATCGCTCTCTGGGTTGGGGGCTGCCCTGTGCATTGTGGGATGTTTAGCAGCATCTCTGGAAGCCAGTAGCATCTCTGCCCAATTGTGAAAATCCAAATATCTCCAGATGTTTCTGGATGCCCCCCTGGGGACATTTGCTCTGGGCTGAGAGCCACTGGGTTCAGTGAAGGATGGAGGTCCCCACCACGGAGGCCTGAGATGGACCGGAATTCAGCCTCCGTCAGTCTCCCACTGGTTCTGAAGTCCCCTTAGGCCACCTGATGGTAGCCAAGCTGCTGGGGCCCAGGACAGCACAGTCACTTCTGGGCAGCCCTGGCCTTGGAACCCTGTCCTCCCGGGTCCTATAGCCCTGGCTCTGTCCCAGGACTGCCCAGACCAGTCCTGGGCTGCCAGTTCCAGGCTCCTGTCTTTCCAGCGCCTGGTCCGTTGCTGCTCCCTGGGGGTCGCGCCAGAGCTGGTCCCACTGCCTCACTATGGTGGGGGTGGGACCAGAGCAGGGAGGCGGCCCCTCCTCCCTGGAGACAGGCCCACCTTGTGGAACAGGGAGGCGAAGACCTCCTGGTGGCTGTTCATGTCCACGCCACCGCACACGTGCAGCAGCTCCTCCTCGTCCTCGGCCTTGGCCTCCTCGAAGGCCTCGAGCTGAATCAGCAGGTCAGCGTCCTCCAGATCCCTGCCAGGGGCGGGTGCCGGGTGGCTGAGCCTGCAGCTCCCACCAGCACCCCCACCCGGACAGACGCACAGACAACCCTGAGCAGGGCTCGTGGCCAGCACACGGCCACCACAGCCAGGTGGCAGCCGAGGTCTGTGGGGCTGGCATCCCTGGTCAGGGGCGGTGGCTCACAGGTCTGAGCCCGGCCCTCTCCGGGCTGCCCAGGAGTTAGCGAGCAGCTCATGCCCCTTGGGAAGGGAAGAGCAAGTTCTCACCCACAGGGAGAGATGCAGCCCAGAGAGGGGAGGGACAATGTGCTGGAAGGGGCACAGGATGAAGGGAGGGCCCCTTCCAGGTGCTGGGAGGGAGGCACCAAGACTACAGCTGAGGGGGTCCACTGTGGAGGGGCAGGGCTTCGCCCTGAGTAGCAGGAACCTGAGTGTTCATTGGACCCAGGATCTGCCAATCATCTCAGCCTGGCCAAT
This sequence comes from Rhinolophus sinicus, assembly GCF_036562045.2. Lineage (NCBI taxonomy): Eukaryota > Metazoa > Chordata > Mammalia > Chiroptera > Rhinolophidae > Rhinolophus > Rhinolophus sinicus. Next base: position 1,202,309 of record NC_133753.1, read on the forward strand.
GAGCTGCACCCTTGGGTGCTAGCACCCTCTCAGCACTCTGCAGATATTTGCCTGAGGCCAGTTCAGCACCAGCCAGTCACACCAGCCTCACCTCTTCTCCCCAGGGTCCCCCAACCCAGGCTGACTTCCTTAAAGGTGGGGGCCCCACCTTGGACAGTGATCCTGAGGCCCCAGATTGGGGTTCTCAGCTGTGTGGGTACCCAATTAAATTTGAGTTTCAGATAAACAATGAATGGCTTTTAGCGTAAGTCTATCCCATGCAACATCTGGGATATACTTATACCACAAAAATGATCTATAGTCTATTACAACCAATTTAACTGGTTGTCCTGTACGGTATCCGGCAACCCTCGTTTCCAGAGGCAGCTGCCAAGCCCCCGACGGGGAAATTCCAGAGCAGCCTGTATGGTAGGGGTTCTCGCTGGGACCCCGAGGCCCTCCCTGCCCATCTGGAGGCTCTGCTGGGGACCCAAGTGGGAGGTGGGCTTGGCTCTGGGGACTCACCTAAGCCGCGTCAGAACGTCCAGCAGCTGCAGACCTGTGCAGGGAGACGGGGTCAGCGGGCCTTGCAGTCTGCTCAGGCCAGCCCCCCACCCCAGGGTCACTTGTACCTTGTGACACCTTCCCCTGGGCTTGCTCCCACCATCCAGAGCACTCAGCCCGTGGGGGTGGGAGGGAACTCTGCCATTCCCACGGAACACGAGGGATGCAAGGCTCTGAGGGAGACATCTCGCTGGACACACAGTGGTGCCTGTTAAATGGTCACTGCCACAGCTGGCAGGGCTGGGACTGGGAGTCGGGCACCCGCCTTACACTGAGAGCCTTCCAGACCTAACGTCCAGCGTCCTGAAGGACCCGGCCCACCGAAGGGAGCAGGTGGGGGAAGGAGGCTCCCATACTAATGACAGAGCCTTCCTCTGGGGCCTGGGGTGGGGCTGGGGTCAGGAGAGCTTGGGCATCTCTGAGGGGTGTCAGTGCAGGCCAGGCTGGTGGAGGGGCCCCAGCAGCCAGGGGCTAGGGCACTGTTACCAATGAACTCGCCACGCAGTTGGGTGCGGGCACGAAGGTCCTCAGGGCCCAGGATGATGGCATTGATCACGCTGAGCAGGGTGACCACATAGGGCACGTTGTCACTGTTGGAGAGCTCGTTCATGATGACGCTGAAGCGGTACTGCTGGCTGTGCACCGTCTGCGGGCATGAGGGCTCAGCCTGCACCCCAGGCCCCTGCCACCCCACCGTCCCGCCCCGCCCCCCGGCCGCCCCGCCACTCACCTTGTAATGGTCCAGGGCATCCAAGGCCAAGGCGTGGCCCTCGGGTGAGTAGATGCACAGGGCGGCCAGTAGCTCAAACACCTGCTTTTTGACCATCACGTTGGATGTGTCCAGAGCTGCCGAGGGCAGGGGGTCTCAGCGAGGCCCACGTCCCCAGGCCTGGCCTCCCCCTCCTCTCCATCAGCTCTCCTCCCACCTGTGTCTACCTCTGGCCTGAACTCCCACACTTTGCAGGCAGACACGTGGCGGGGCTGTGCACCCATTCACCCCCACACCAGGTGCTGACCTCTCCAGGGGTGCTGACCTGCCTCCCCAACCCCAGGGGCAGCCCCAGTCACCAGGGTCTACCCTTAGTTCTGCCCTTTGGCTCTGTGCCCTTGGCCTCATCAACACACCTGCCCTAGGCCAAGCCCGTGTCTTCCCCAACTCAGTGCCAACAGCCTCCCACCTCGCTCTCTGAGCTGGGAAAGTTTTAGGGGTGTCCCTTGGCTGGCAAAGGACTTTACAGATGGGCACAGCCAGGCCCTGACCGAATCAGACTGCAATGAGATGACTGGTGTCACCCACACGGGCACCTGCCCCACCAGCTAGCCCACCTGTCATTGCCCCTCCCGGAGCCCCGAGCGTGAGGGCCCTGGTCACTGCCATGGAGCAGCACAGCCTGGTGACAAGGGGCACACACTGACCACTGTCTACCAAGGGCCACCTGGGGCCTCTCCCAAGACTGAGGACTAACTCCAGGCATGGCCTAGAGGACTTTCTGGGGGAGGTGACGGTGAGCAGGACTTGCAGGCACACAAAGCAGAGCAGCCTGAGGTGGAGGTGGAGACCTGGGCCACTGTTCAGGAAGAAGTCCCCAGGGGCAGGAGCAGGGGACAGGGTGGGGGGTGGATGACGCCGCTGGTGGATGCTGGCCAGGCCTGAAGGGCTGCTACAAGGCCACTCAGGTGGACTTATTTTTGACCCAGGTGACGTCGGCTGCCACAGTGGCATGGATGGGGGCTGGAAGGCCAGGGACAAGGGAGGGGGTGGGGCCTGAACCAGCACCGGGCTGGGTGGACAACTGAGGCAAAATCACAGAACAGAGGGGGCAACTAGGTGCAGCTGGTGGGGGGACCATGGCTCCAAGGTGAGCTGGCGGTCTCAGACTTGAGGTGAGTGGGAAACTGGCTCCTCCTCCAGGAAGCCCTCCCGCCTCCCGGGGCCTGGAGCCCCCTACTGACTCCCTAAGGCGTGCCATGCACCCTACTGCCCTGCGCACTGCCCACCCTGGGAGAGCTGGCGCACGTAGGCCTGGTTGCTAAGGATGTACTGGATGCCAGGCTGCGAGTTCATGACGGCACGCACGCAGCTGATGCAGGTGAGCTGCAGCAGGGCGTCTGCGATGCGGGCCACGCCGCGGCCTGACAGCCGTGCCAGGGCCTCGAGCAGCAGGTCCAGGCCGCTCTGCTCCAGGAACTGCACCATCCAGCCTCCGTCGCTGCTCTCCAGGCGCTTGCGCAGGCCGGAGTAGTTGACCACAGATGGCACCTGCAGCAGCCGGATGCACAGCTCGGGGTCCGCGCTCTCCAGGTTGGCCTCCGTGGGGTCCGTGTCCTGTGGCCCCAGCTTTTCCTTCAGTGCCGCCCATTTGCGCTGCGCACCCTGCTTCACCGACATCTTGCTGAACTGTGGGCCAGAGGGAGGCGGAGGTCAGTCCACCGGTGGAGGCCGTGTTCTCAACCGGGGCATCTCCACCTGCCAATCAGGGATTTGTGTGCTTCCCAACGACACCCGGGCCTCACAATGTGCTGGCAAGCCCTCGTGCCACCAGGGCATCCCCTGTGCCAGGCGCTCCGTGCACCCATCACTGACTGAATCACCATAGCAACGAAGGAGGTAGCAGCACCTCCCTGCTGTATGCATGAGGACCCCAGGCAGCTACACTGGCAGGAACACCACTGACCCAGTGATGATGATGCAACAGAAATGGCATTCTGGGGCTCCCTTATTTCACTCCCAGGGCGCTTTCCCTGCCCAGTGGACAGGATCAGATGGGCACAATGAGTGGGTGGTGGGAGATTCAGGACCCTGGGCACTTCTGGACTGCCCACAGCACCAGGACTGTGGCTGGGGAGGGGGGCTGACTCCAAGGTCATGTCCAACGCCCATCCAATTTCAGACAAATCCAGGGCGCCATGGGTGAGCAGCCCTGCCAGGTCCCAGCTTTTGTGGGTTTCAGCTTGCCAACCTGGGTGCAGGTGGAGGACTAGGTAGTCCCCAGGTCCTCGGCATGTGGAGATTTACCCAGACTCTGCAGCAACAGTTGTGACCCCTGCCCAGAACGTCCCCCCAAAGCATGCCTCTCCCCAAAACAGAACAGCAAGACTAGCAGGCGGAGTCCCTGTGTCATCGCCATGCCTACCAAGTCCCCCATCCTGCGGCTGTTGGCTGTGACGCTGTCCCCAACCACAGTGCCTGGGAACTGGCCCCAAAGGTCAGGGGCGGCCCAGGCTCTCCAGTGACCATGTATGGCTCGGGTCTTATATTTAGCGTCTGAGAAGGGCAGCATGGAGCTGCTGGGAGGGAGCACGAGGGGCAGGGCATGGCGGCACCACCGTGCCTCCTCACACCCAGGGCCTGGCCCCAGCACTGCTCACCCGACTCTCGGCCTCCCACCACCCCTGAGGCAAGCACTGTACACTCTCACTCTACAGGAGGGGGATGAAAGCGGAGCCCAGAGAAGCCAGGCCACATGCCACAGCCCCAGAATTGGAAACAGTTGGGCCACGTGAGACTGGACCCCAGAGGGGCGCCTGGAGCCCACCAGATGCTGGCCGGCCATCCCGGCTTCACTCTAAGGGCTGCTGGACCTGGTAACTCAGAGGGGAGACCCTGGGGGCCATCAGAGGTCACGCAAGAGACAGAGGCTGAGTGGGGACGAGAGCCCAGGGATAAGACCCCCTCCTGGAGGCCCTGCTCCCCTCTGTCTTGGTGCGGGTTCAGGTGTCCTCCCTTGAGGCTCCGGAGCCCACCCCCGGCCTGCTGGGAGCAGAGAGCAGCCCCTGCTCTGTTTGCTGTGGGTCCTTCAGGAGGCAGCCTAGTTGAGGGGAAGAGAGGGCTCCGACCGGCACGTGCCCAGCTCTGGCCCTCGCCTGCAGACCTTGGCTGAGTCACTGTCCTGTCTGAGCCTCAGGTTCCTCACCTGTGCCTTTGGCATCAGCCTGTTGGGAGCATCCTGAGGCAGTGGGCATGGACGTCCCCAGCAGGCGACAAGAGGGGTGTCGGGTGTCCATCAGCCCTCCCCCAGGACCCTCAGCCTTGGTCCTGTTTGATGGAGAGCCTGGAGCCCTCCCTCTCACTCCGTGGTCAGATCCCCCCTCCCAGGTCTGGCCCCCATGGCCCTCTCGCCCCACACCGTCCACTCACCCAGATGCGCAAGACCTTCCTGCTGCCTCTGCCCACCCATTCCAGGCCCTGCCGCGGGCTGCCCCTCATGCTCTCTTGGCTTCTCATCGCTGCTGACCGCTGAGCTGCCCAGCTCCCAGCTACAGCCCTGGTCCCTTCTGGGCAGGGGAGGAGGCCGCTCCCAGCACCATGAAGAGCACAGCAGACGGGCATCCACACACACTGCCACCCCCGCGGGTACTGCTGCTTAAAGAGGTACCCAGAACCGACCCCCCCTTCCCCGCCTCCATTGGCATGAGTCCCTGTTTCCTTGGCACAAGCTGACTGGACAGGGCATAACCTCTCCCAGGCCAGGCCTCTGGGATCCCAAGTGTCCTCTCCAGCCAAGAGCCCCATGGGTCCCTGGATGCAGAAAAGCCACGTCTTAGAGAGAGCCAACATCACCTAGAGCTATCCCCAGAGCTATGGGCTCACTCCCCTGAAAGACCCTGCCTATGGGGTCCCCTTGGTCTGGGGTGGTGGTGCATGGGAGCACAGCAGGGGGTGACCGACCCCCCCCACCTATCCATGGAGATCCTGTGCTGTGCACCCTGCTCTGTCCTGGAGCTGAGCAGCACAAGCTGGCTGTGCCCCACCTGGCACCCAGTGGGGCAGCAAGCATGCACGGGGCTCCGCTGGCTGTGGCCAAGGTTGGACAGGGTGTCCAGCCAGGACAGTGAGCTCAGCTGGGGACCCAGCGGCCGAGGTGGGGGTGACTGTTCTCCCTCTAGGATGCCCACCGGGCTGCCCGACCTCCTTCAGTGTCACCAGGGCAGGTCTTGGGCCGAGGACGTCTCCCCACAAGTGTTCTGACTGCTTTTCAGGGTGAGAGACTGAACATACAGACAGACAATGGCCAAACCACATATAAAGATAGAGTCTGACCCACAACCTGCCAGGAAGCTGATCCTTCATCGGCAGGAACCGGCCTAGGAAGCAGCTTGCTCCAGTCAGGCCTCTGTCTCCAGGCACAGCCCGGAAGCCACACACCCTCCCTGTAATGGTCATCCATGCACCGGGCTTGACCGGTAACTGACGGCTTCCCTAACTCTGCCCCCACTTCCAGCGTAAGACCCCCAGCAATCACCTGGAATAGCCCACTTCCTGCTGGCTGCCCAGGTTCCCCACGCCCTCAGGGCATCCCCTGAGCCTTTTTTCTATAAAACTTTCTATGCACAGAACATAGTTTAACAGATCAACATATATCTCACATAATATGTTTACATTACATGCATACGTGTGGATATAGTAACAATTAACATATAAACACACATAAAATGACCAAGCTCTCCCATTCTTTGGCCTGCCCTGAGCAGTGGTGGTGGCTGAGTCCCAACTCCGAATAATCAGCCTTTGCTGCTCGCCTGTGTGTACTGCTCTCAGGAGCAGGGCTGCAGGGAACACCCTTCCCAGGACGCAGCATCCTGGAAGGTAGGGCCTGGATCCTGGGCTTACTCTGTTCTCCATTTGGAAAGCTTGTATCTCAGAGGGCTGCTGTGGGGTTCCCCACGGAGAAACTGGACCTGGTGGGCACACAGTGAGCTCTCAGGAATGCTCGCGGATCTTGTAATATTGTGTGGATGCCAGGTGCTCCACCCTCGGCCCTGTCCAGACCGCGGGCTGTGTCTGTCTCCCAGGTAGGCTTGGTGCCCAGACCAGGCGTGGCAGCAGGGACCTTCCCGGGCCCAGGCTCACCAAAGTGGGGCGTGGCCCGCCCGTCCTGGGCAGGACCTTCTGCGGAGGCGGGGCCACAAACTCAGGAATGTGATGTAGTCTCAGAGCTTCCCCAGCTAAGGGGTGTGGCTGCCCTGCCCTGGGCAGGCTCTGCACAGTAATTTGCATTTGCACAGCTTTTCAGCCAACACCACAGGCCACTGCAGTGCAGGACCATCTGAGGTCCAAGTACGCCGCGGCTGAGGCCAGCTAAAAGGTCGGGGGCGCTTCAGCACTCCCATCTGCCCTCCAGGCAGGTGCCCCTCCACCTGCACCAATGGAACTATGGCGGGCAGGGGCCTTTGCAGGTGAAGACCGCGAGGCTCTGACAGGATTGTTCACCTTTTTCTGCCAATAACGTGGGGTTTCCACCGGGAAGGGGTCATGCCACCCCTTCAGACTGCGACTCCTGAGGGTAGGGTCTCCCTCAGAGCTCCCGTGGGGTCAGCCCTCTGACCTGGCTGTCCTGCTGGCAGGTGCTTACCCAACCCACACAGGGGCTGCCTTCAGGACCTGGAAGAGATGGGGACACTGGTCCAGTGGGCCTCTTGGCCACCTCTGCTTTCCTGCCCTGGCCAGCCTGGCACAGCAATGCTGGCACCTCCACCTGGGTGCCCACGTACCCGAGCAGCTGCACTGACACAAGGAGCTAGGAAGGCACTGCCCTTGTCTGGCAGTTGTCTGTCAAGCAGGGAGGGTATGTGTGTGTGCGTGTGTGTGTATGTGTGGCTGGTCCCCCAGATTTCAGAGACCAGCTACCCAGCCCTGCTGTGATGGGGAAACTGAGCCACAGAACCAAGCTGTGTCCTGGGCACAGCTGCTGGGAGGCCCCCACGGGCCTACTGAGCTTTGAGCAGTGTGGCGGGTGGGGAAGCCCAGACTTGAGACTAGAGCTTGGCACCCTTGCGAAGGGGGTGTTGCCTTCTGTTCCTTCATTCCTGCAAGGGTTGGTGGAGGGGTTTTGGGGACCCAGGGCTGAGGGCTGGGGACATGGGCACCTGTGAGAAAGGCTAGCTGCCTGGGGTGGGGAGGCAGCTTCAGGGAGGTCCTGTCAGCATCAGCAGGCTGGGGTGCTTCTGGGTCCAGAGCCAGCGGGGGTGGGGTGCAAAGAGCTTGTCTTCCCTGGGGTGGGCGGGTAAGATGGCAGGAGCAGGATTCCGGAACCGGGTGGCAGGGGCTGCCACACTGTATTTTTAGCTCCTCCAAGAACCCAAATTTTTCCACTGCCTGGCAACGCTTGGATTGAGTTTCCTGGTGGCTTCCTGCAGCTCAAGGGCAGCCCAGGCTCTGCGGGGTGAAGGGAGGCCCTTGGTGCTGAGACCGCCCTTCCGTGACCCCCTATTACTCTCCCTCCCACAATCTTGCGTCCTTTAGAGCCTCTGGTGCCTGTATCATCTTCCCCACCAGGCCACAAGCCCTCAAGGGACCTCCACTGATCAGTGTGGGCTCAAACCAGGTAGGGGGTCCTGTGCAAAGTGAGCCTCAAGGGAATGAGGAAGAATCGAGCATCCACCCATTGCCAGCCCATTCAGAGGTTCGGAGTGCACAGGGCCTGGGGGTGGCAGTGTCTTCACTGTCCCCTGGCCCGTCTCATATCCAAGCAGTCCCAGGATGGAGTGGAGGGCCCCTGCCTCACAAGCCCTCACTGCTGCCTATGTGGAGGCCCCTGCCCAGCCACTGCAGTCAGCGTCCAGCAGCAGGACCGAAGGAGCCCCCTGGGAGGTGGGCGGGCACCGAGAGATTCATGGCAGTGCCAAGTTAAAACAGAGACGAGGAACAGGGCACCAAGTCACACTGTGTAGAATTTCAACCACATGAAATATGATGTGTCACACAGGACATGTGCCTAAACAGTAGCAGAAGTTGCACTGGGAGGAATATGGTCATTTTCATAATTAGAGAGCGAGAGGACAGTGAGTGAAGAAAATGAACAGCACCTCACAGAGCAAGCTGGGCTCAGAGCAGCCACCCTCAGCTCAGGTCACCAAGGAGCAAGGGGCGGGGCCAGCAGCTGGGCCTCCTCCACAGCTCTGCAGCAAAGCACTGGTGGGCCCCCCCATAGCAGAGACGGCCGGGGGTCTGGGCTGGCTGCTCTGAGAGCTGGGGGACATTACTGGTCAGGGAGCCAGGCCAGGACTCAGCCCACTGAGTCCCTAGGATGTGGAGGCAGGTTGGGCTGATGTCAGACACGCTGTACCCAGGCCTGGCCCTGCCACATCCTCCAGGCCCCACCCTCTTGGGTTAGGAACAGAAGTCGGCAGAAGGCAGGGAAGGTGGCCCAAGGACTCAGGCACAGGCCACGCCTACTGGGAGGGGTGGGCAGTGCGGCTGCCCATGCTCACCTGGAGGGGGTCCTCGGAGCACAGCCCTCAGCTGGGCAGTATTTTCTGGGACAGCCCCTCCCCCAGCACATGGTCTAGCTCTGCTTGGAGGACAGGAAGGGTGGAGACACCGGCGCCAGGAAGCCTTGCTTTCGCTTCCACCTGCACTGAGGGCTGGCAGGGCCTGCTCTGCCTTGGCCTCCCGCTGTCACCAGAGGGGCAGTCTCTGTGCCTCAGCCTTCACAGCTGCACAAAGAGGAGGGCTCATGGCGAACTCCCCGAGGGCCTGGCCACCTCTGACACTCCCAGGCTCTTGTCCAGAGCCTGGGGGCCTGAAGCAGGGAGGGTCCACCCGCCTGCCCCAGCACAAGGGAGCAGCACGGCCACACCCCCATGACAGTGGCCTCTGCCATCGACTGTGCCTGAGTCAGTTCCGATAGCAGACACTGGAGTCAGTGATGTCTACAGATCTGTGGTTAGGGGCTGGGGAGGGTGAGGAACTCGGAGGTCCCGCAGGTGGCCCAGGGGCAGGTGGCCTGGTGGCAGGTGGCCCGGTGGCAGGTGGCCCAGTGGTGTCTGAATATAGTGCTGCTCTAGCACAGGCCCCAGCACCTGCACGGCTCCGAGGCTGCCCCAAGAATGCCCGCTGCCCGGGTTCCCCCTCCCAAGACCAGACGTAGCACAGAGATGCCCCACCCAGGAGACCCCAAGCAAAGGCCCCTCTTAGCCTGGGAGGCCCCTGGGAGCCCAGGGGGGAGCAAGCTCCAATGTGTGCGCTGGTCTAGGCCTCAGTGTCGGGATGGGACCTGCAGGCTGCCCACTGCCTGCCCCAGAGGGCGGCACCCAGCCCTGTCCCGTGTCCCAGCTCAAGCCTGCCTGCCCAGAGCAGTGAAAACAAAGCAGCAGATTGAGGGTGGGGGAGGGGCCCATCCTGCACAACCAGCACTGCCAGGGGCTGTGGTCAGGGCCAGGGGACGGGGGCGGGAAGGGCACAGCTCAGGTTCTGGGTAAGACTAAGCTCTGCCACTGACCAGTGGGGTCCCTGGGACAAACCACAGGACCTCCCAGGCCCGGGGTCCGTCCTCAAATGGGGGTGAGCATGTCAACGCTGACCCCACAGGCTGCCGGGCCCATGTAAGGTTGGGCGGCCCTGCTTAGCGTCCCTGGGCCACCAGCGCCAAAAGCCCAGCCCAACTGGGCGAGCGAGCTCTTCAGCATGTGGCGCCAGGCGCTGGTAGCACTGGTTGCTGGCAGCCCAGGGGCTAGACCCATTCTGGACTCGCATTTCTCACCTGTGAAATGGCCACGATGTTCTCCAAGCAGCTTGGGCTGGCTGCGCTGTGCAGCCCGCCAGGCCCGGCCCTGGCTGCTCCCCACACCTCCTCTCAAAGGCGGCCTCCTGGGTCCCACCTCTGGGCCTTTGTCTTGGCCTTCCTCCCATCCTCCTGCCACCTCCACCAGCAGCACCCTCACTTTTCTGTCCCCACCTCCACAGCCTGGCCCAGCCCCTGGGGGGCAAACTGGAAGTAGCAGGAGGGAGCCATGGGTGCCTCTAAAATGGGCAGGATATGATCTGAGCACCTGGGGCTCCCGTTCTCAGGCCAGTCAGGTCAGTGCATGGGGGGTGCAGGGCGCGGGCACAGGCTGCACCCCAGGAAGAGCAGATGTCTGCCTCCGCGCTGCTGTGCGCGGGTGGCAGTGCAGAGCTGTACTTGGAGCAGAAACAGGGACCGGGGACATGGACTGCGGGGAAGGCAGGCTGCACGCTGAGGCCACATCCCAGGGGATCAGGGACCAGGGACAGATGGGGACACTGAAGCCCTCTTACACAGCCGACCAGGGTCCATGCTGGAATGCATGCCACATCCACCAGCACTTGGCAAGGGCCAAGAGCAAGCTTAGGGGAACCCCTGCCCCACTAGCCAGGTCTGCCAGGACTCCACCTCCCTGGGGGGCAGGCACGACTGGGCACGCAAGTGGCTGGGGCTGGCCTTGCCCAGAGCAGCTGAGTGGGGGCTCGGAGGCCATGCAAGGACACCACCCCCAGGGCTGTGCATGTGGCTGGAAATGGACGCCTGGCCCTCTCCTCCCTGACCACCGTGCCTTGGTCAGCCTCCATGCTAGGCTTTGATGTGAGGTCTCAGTGGCACCAACTGAAAAATGGGAAGCAAAGTTGGCCTCTACCTCTCCAAGTGCATTTCCCAGCTGGCCTCCCACCCACGGAGGCCTGCACCCAACGGTCCTGGTCAGCCAATCCTCCCAACAGCGCTGGCCATGCACCCCCTGCCCAGGAGGCCTCTGCCTTCCCTGTGGGCTCGTGCGAGCTGGTGGCTTCCAGTCCACCTTCCCTACCCTTCCTGTCCTACTTGGGCTCCTGGGTGCTGTAGGGGAGACAGGGGGTATGGGGACGGCCCGGGCTTCCAGGCACTCCAACAGGGCCAGCCAGTTCTCACCCTGACCCCAGGAAGTTGCCTTCTGTATGCCCAGTGTGGTGTCTGCCACCAGAGGCGACGCACACAGTAGGGGCTTATAAATGCCTCTTGCAAGAATGGTGGCACTGATTCTATAACCCAGCCACTCCGGCCTCAGTTTCCGCATCTGTGAAACAGACGATAATCACCATCCCCCCACCTCACCAGGCGGCCATGAGGGCAGGAGGCTGTGGGCATGCGGGGGGCTGGTTCACTCGCTCATTCAGCACAGACCTGCTCAGGGCACCGGGCAGGAGTGCAGCAGTGGACAGGCCAGGCTCGGGGCTGAGGTACACCTGGCAGCACCATGTTTAGTCACACCAAGGACGGTGCTGTGAGAGGACCAGCAGCAGTTGCCTCTCATGGGGGGACAGGCCCCCCGCCCCCTTCCTGCCTGGCTGTCATTGCGGAGTTCCCCTTCACCACGGTGGTGTCTCTGTGTGCCGGGCAGGGGGGGCAGCTGTGTGGACAGGCTCCACACCGCCTCAGGACTCAGGCTGTCCAGTGTTCAGAGATAGATGGGGCTGGACCCTCCTTGCTAGGGTGAGGCTGGCTGGAGTGGGGGCCTCCCTAACAGGAGGCCACATGGTTGGACCCTGCTGTCAACCTCCAGTGACGGGGAGCTCACCCCTCCTAGGCATTCGCTCCAGCCTGCTCATCTTGAACATCCAGGCACCCAGGCCTGGCTGTGTCCAGTGGGGACAGCCCTCCAGAGCCATCTCCCCTAGACACACTCCCGTCCACTGTCCTGAAACAGGTGGGCATGCCTTCCCCACCCACTGTGTCCACTGGGCCTTGAACTGGTCACCTATTAGACACCTGCTATGTGCAAGACTACAGTGGGGGAGGGGCCAGGCAGCTGAGTCAGGCCCTGTGGGGGAACTCTGCCTCCTGGGTCCTCCTCTGGGACCCCTCAAAAGCCCGGTCCAGAGCCGGCTGGTGGTGGCATGCCCTGCACCCACAGGCGGCGCCCTGGTATTACCCAGTTACTGTGCATCCTTCCCACAGCCTTCACCCGCTCACTTTTCCCACCCAGAAAATAACACACTTGAATGAAAGGCGGACAGATCTATTTAAGGCAGGAACTTCCAGGTCCCCGAATGTGAGGTGTGTGTAATTAGCTTGAGCCAGACAGCCCATCAGCACCTCCACAACGTGGGGGCCTCCTCACCTAACGGTTAACTCTGCTGGGAGGGAGCGGGGCACAAAGGCTGCCTGGCTGGTCACAGAAGGACAGCCCCACTTGGTCACCTCAGTTCACTCCTCTCAGCAGCACCCCCCTTTCTGCCCGCCGGCTGTGACGACTTGTCCAAAAGCCTGGAGCGGAGAGCTTTTGGGGAACAATGGGCGGACAGGGCCAGTGGTCAGGAAGGGCTCACTGCACCAACAGCTGACCTGGGAGGGGGACAGTGTGAGGCCTCAGACCCCACACCTGGAACCGAGTTCTGATATTAGCTGCAGCACCCATTCCCCAAAAGTCCCCCACCCTGGGTGGCAACACGAAGGGGTTTAAGGTTCTGCGTCTCTGCCTCCTGCACTGAAGGAATACAGGAGGAGGTCCACACCTGAGCCTCTGTCCCCACCCTTCAGAGAGCAGCTAGGGAAACTGAGAACCACAGAAGGCAAGTGTCCTGGCCAGGCCCAACAGGCTGAGGGAGCAGGGGCAGGCCGGTGGGAAGGGACCTTTCCAACTCCAGCTCCCGTGTGTGGGCGTGCCTGCCTGACCTCAGGGGCGTATTCCTTTCCTGGTTGGGGTAGGGTCACGGCCATCTTCCCTCTAACTCCTGCTGTGTTCAGCTGGGACGGGACACTAACGCTGTGGCCACAACTGAGATGGTCACCATGCAGCCTGGAGTCCTGGGTCAAAGAACCTCAGGAGGCCTGGCAGATACCCTGGTTGTGCAGGGAGCAGCTGGGGGCTGGCGGACGCACAGCTGGGCACCCTGGCTTCCCACCTGAGGTCACCATCACTCCTTGGTTTCCTCCCCAGAAAGGGGGTCCAAGAGTGAGACTGGCGGAGCACAGGCCAGCCTCCCAGCCCCACCCAGGAGGAGCTGAGAGCAGTGCTAGGGCTCGCTTCCCCAAGGCACCTGTAGGGGTGCCAGGGCCCCATATGCACCCGCCCGAGCGTGGGCAGCTACAGAACCAGCAGCCCAGGCGGGACCTCAGGCCTGCGCGCCTCGCAGTTCCACTCCAGCCGCGAACGCGAAGTTGAAGTTTATTTTTCCAACTGTGATTGATTTACGGTTGGGATGTGGCAGCTGTGAGGCGGGGAAACTGTGCCGACACCGGGGGGAGAACGCCCGACCTTCGGTCCACCACCCGCACGCAGCGTCTCCTCGCCGGGCCGGCAGTCCCGGGTGGGCGTGGGCGGAGGGGCCCGAGGCGCCCTAGGGTCCCCACAGAAATCCGGGGTCCAGCCGCTCTGCGCCGCGGGGCTGGCTTGCCGCCACTCGGAGAGCACACGCCTCTGCCCCAACCCCACTCCCCGCACCCAAGTCCCCACCCCCCGCCGTGACTCAGTTTCCCCACGGCTCCTGGCGGGCTTACCGGGTAGGGGGGGCAGCCGGGGGTGGGGGGTGCGGCCGGCGCTCAGTCGGGTCGGATCCGGGGCCCCAGGCAGCCGCTGCACTCCGCGGGCTCCGCACAGCTCCGGCGCGGGCTCAGGCTCGGGCTCTGGCCGGGCGCGGGAGGAAGAGAAGGCACCGCCCCGCCCCGCCCCGCCCCGCCCGCAGGGGGCCACGTGGGGAGCTAGCGTGGGCCCGGGGCGGAGCCCGAGGCGGGGGTCGCCGAGGAGGCTCCGCCCACTCTGACGGGCGCTTTCAGGGGATCTCCCCACGCCTATAAATACCCGGCGGTCTCACGCGGAGTTACACCCCGTCTCAGCGCTGTAGGCCTACGTCCTGTGGGGGTGTGACACACGGGGCGGGGGCCTAGGAAACATCTGGAAGCCATCCTCCTACCTCGGACCTCACTGTCTGCTCCCCTTCCTGGTCTCTGCTGCGCCCTTCCCCTACAGTTCCTCACGTTCCACCCACCTCTGACAGCGAGCTATCAGACCAGCGGGTGGGACCTGCTGCCCAGGTGCTCATCTCCCTCTGCCCTCATGTGGGACCCCTGCTCCAGACAGCTGATCCCAAGTTCCCACGTCTGAGGTTCCCTCACCTCATGGGAGATTGCTCTTCCCCCACTTTGTCCTCTGGGATAGAGAGCATCATCAAACAGGCCAGTCTGTGCAGCCTCCTCCCAGCAGCCCTCCCTGACTGCCATGGTGGGGTCTCGGTGGTCTTTGGGCAGCCTGGACTCTACAGGGGTGCAGGCAAAAGGACTGAGGGAGCTGCACCTGCCCCCCACAGCCACGAGTGCTGTGGCCTTGTCTTCTGTCACCTCTTCCTGTCATGCCTCATCAACTACTCTAGACATGGCTGGGCACCGTGCCGTGACTCTCACCTTGCCCAACGTGGGGCCTGCCCATAGTAGGCCCAGGATGCCTGGCTGACTGGCTGGAGAGAGCCAGGTCCCCGGCTCTGGAAGTCCCTCTGACATCTACCCCTCAGTCAGAGCTAACAGCGAGCAGAGTGCACCAGGCTTGGGGGCCCAGGGGTGCATGAGAGGGCATGAGGGGGCCTGTGTCCAGCCCCAATCTGATGGGGGAGACACAACCCTGCCCTGAGGGCTCTGCTTCAGCACTCTTAGAGTGTGACTTGGGCTCAGACGTGACAGGAACTGCTTCACCTCAGTTTCCCCGTCTGTAAAAGAATGACAAGTGCCTCTAGGGGTTGTAACCAGCGTGAGCTGAGCAAACAGCACACTGGTTTTGTGTTGAATAGTCTCCCCTGAGACCTGTTGTGCACAGACTTGGGGAGGCAGGTGGGGTGGGTAGGGCTTGTGAGGGAGGGGCTTGGAGCAGAGGGAAGGGTGTTGGACATAGTTGCTTCAGACTGGGGTTCTGGCCACTTCCCAGCCTTCTCCAGCTTCTGCCCTGGGGCCAACCTCGTGCCTTCTCCTGCCCCTCCGCTGGGTGGGGACATGTCCCAGAACTGTCCACTCCCAGCCCAGCAGTCCCAGTCCCTAGACGTTTCTATAGCTTAGCCCCAGAACACGAGCAGCTTCTGGCAACAGGCGAGTGCTGAATAGAGGGCCCCTGAGAGCCAGGCGTGCCCAGAAGAGCCAGCCAAGGAGGGTGCTTGTTGACTCCTGGACACCCTCCAGCCTGGGGACATGTGATCGTGGTGCCGCCTCCACCGTTCTTAGAATGCGCCTTAGAGTCCTTACAAGGGGGCTGGCCTCTGCCTGGAAGGCCACCAGCCCTCACCCACGGGCTCCCTGCCCTCTCCTCAACCCCATCCGCAGCTGGTGGGGCCTTCTCCTTGAAGCCTTCCTGCCCTCCACCCCATCCGCAGCTGGGTTTCTCCATGCTCTCCTGAGGTCCTGTCCTGGCACCACCAGGAAATGGGGGTAGGAGGCACCAGCTGGCTGACTCATGGCTGTCCAGAGCTGGCGCCTGGCTGCAGCAGGCTGTGGCCAGGAGGTGTGTTTGTTGATCCAGTGAACGAAGGAATGCAGGGGAAGAAGGTGGGAGTGACCTTCAGGCCTTTGTCCTGGGCTGAGGACGATGGCCCAGCTGGGAGAGCAGTGTCAGGCTGGGGCCTCCTCGCCCCCCATCCCCCGGCTCTAGGCACCTGGGCCTGGGGGGGGGGGGGCAGAATCGTGAGCCTCCCTCAGAGACTGGAGCGGGATGCCTCGTGGGGCCCTTCTGGGGCACATCAGGTGTGAGGACCCCTGCATGGAGGGGGGAGAGGGAGACTGGACGGATGTCAGTGCCTTCAGGGCTAGCTCCTGTCAGGGTAGATGGGCCTAGGGACTGGCCCAGTCCAGGCTCTCACAGTCCGGCTGGTGCCCTGGGAAGGCACCACAGAGGAGGCACATTTGTGCCAAACACTGAGGGTTGGGTCAGTTCACTGTAGCAGCCGCCTCCACATACGTCCACAGAAACACAGGTGCTGGCCCTAGACGGACACGCATGTGACATGCAGACCTAGTAAGCCTTCAGAGAGCTTGCTGCTGCCTCCTGCTGGGAAGCAGAAACTGGAGATGGGATGAGGCCGGGTAGGTGATGCCAGTGGAACTGTGCCAGGAGCAGTCAGGCAGGCAGGCGTGGGCAGTTCTCAGAAGAGTCTGCTCAGCTCTATGTTTGATGTGGTGGTAAAGCCAGGACAGCCCTGAGTGTAGCAGGCAGGTACTTTCTGACCGAGAGGGGAGCCTGGGGCCCACCCAGGGACCCCATGAAGCAGTCTGGTCTTGGGTTTCATTTCATTTGTCAGCTCAGCACCCAAAATAATTTATATATTTTTTGTTTTAAAATAATTTTCCTTTTGTATCCTGCAGCGGTGTTCTGAGACAACTTCTGATGCTGCTAACACTATCCAGCCATCTACCCACCTACCCACCCATCTATCCGTCCATTCATCTACCCACCCATCCATCAACCATCATCCATCATCCATCATCCATCTATCCATCCATCCACCCATCCATCCATCATCCACCCATCCATCCATCATCCACCCATCCATCTATCATCCATCCATCCACCCACCCATCCATCCATCATCCATCCATCCATCCATCCATCCACCCACCCACTCCAGGGCTAGACCTACCTGATGAGTAAGCACTGGGGCACCCAGCCCTGCCACCAAGCACCTATGGTACCTCAGGCAGTTGTTCTGCTTCCCTGCTTGTTGACAAGGACACCTCCAGACAGGTGGGCTATGGTAGGGTGGCCACTGCAAGCCTGGCCTGGGCCCTAGGCCCCAGCATCCCTGTCTCTCGTTCGGCCTTGCTCTGTGGACTGGCAGCTTAAAGACTGTGGCCTTATCACTTCTCATGGCAGTCTTTCAGTTTCCCAGATTTCTCCTGCATTTCTCAGTTTAAACTCCCGAGAGCACCTGAGTGCCAGCCTACATGTGCCTGGCAGCAGGAGGTAGCTGTCAGATAGGGCCCATCCCTGGCCTGGGGAGGGGAGTGGGAGCTGGGACCAGACAGCCGCTGTGAGTGGGGACAGTGGGCAGTGGGTCAGGCAGAGGCTGTGATCAGCCAGTAACCTCTGGCCTCTTCATTTGAATGTCAAAGATGCTCCCAGGAGGTTCTTATCATTTGCAGATTCTGTATTTGCAATCTCGCTAAAATGTATTTGTAACCTTAAAACCAACAGTCGCTTCGCTGTCACTTGTGGACATGCGTAGAGTGGCAGAGACACTGATCCCAGCTGAAGTCCAACAAGACAACCTGTACCTTCCTGTTTCATCCCTCACTGCAGATGAGTGGCCCTCTCCTGGCCTGCTAGTGCCGTATTTTTCGTATTTTTGTTGACGACTGTGCTGTTTAAAGTGGCCCCAAGTGTACACTGAGCTGTCTGCAGTGTCCTGAACGCAGGAGGCTGGGATGTGCCTCCCGGAGCAAACCCGTGTGGTAGGTGGGCTCCCCTGAGGCCTGAGCCCCGGGGCTGCTGGTCTGAGCTCTGTCCACGACTCGGCCACGTGCACCAAACTAGGAGTCTCTACTGGAACACACGGCACAGGTCCCGAGTTGGTGGGCTGCTGAGAATGTGTGACCAGGGGCTGGCAGCACCCTCAGCCTGCGTCCCCCAGGAGCAGTAGTTCCTGCTCACTAATTCCGTGTTTGTGGCGACTTGAGCATCGGTGCTGTGGCCTGGGCTAGCTGAGACCCTGTGTGGGTCCTGCAGCTGGAAACAGGGAACATGGGGACACACTCCTTTGCAGGAGCGTGCAGCTATACCCTCCATGTGGTCAGCATGGCCCGTCCAGCTGAGGAGGTGTCACTGCAGAGCCTGGAGTGTTGACAGAGCTGGGTCCGTGGCCTGATGCCCCTCAGGGGCCTCTCTGAGCAGCTGCACCAGTAATCCTGTAGCATCCCCTCCCCCCCACCCCACAGTTAGTGGCTGGCCTCAGGGAGGGCTGGGGCCATGCCTGGACAGGAGTCAGGCTGGGCTGAGGCTGGTGGCCTGGGGCCTCTGCTGACCCACAGAGAGACCGGGGCTGTCCCTCAGCTTCCCAGACTCCCTTGGTCACCTCAGTGGGCCAGTGAGGGTCTAGATGGGTGAGTGGTTTCCTGCTTGGTTCTGCACCGATAACCCAGTGTGATGTGGGCAGAGAGCGGCTCGGCTGGGACTATTTGATGTGCTGCCCGTGTCATCACCACTTCCTACCACGGACTTTGCAGCCTGGTTCTGGGAATGGGGGCGGGATGGGGGTGGGGGCACCCAGATGGGATCCCTGGAGGCCCCTCAGAACTCTGAGGGTGAGGACGGCCTGAGACCCGCAGTGCCCCAAAGCAGCGTCTGCGCCGTACAGCAACTTTCTGCTTACCTGTCCTCAGCCTTGAAGCTGCACACTGGAGGCTGGGCTGGGCAGGGGAGAGGGGAGGGGCCTGAGGGGCAAGGGCGAGCTGGGCTACCCCTGCCAGCCTGCCCCACTTGCTGACTCACAGCAGAGCAGATGGAGGTTTAGGGGTAAAAGCAGCCAAGTAACCATAACCCACATGTGGCTCTTGTACCTACACTGGCCACAGCCCTCCGTGTCTTGTGTCTTTCTCCACCTCTGCCCAAGCCCTTGGCTCTGCAGGGCGCCCCTCACCACAGCCCTTC
Organism: Rhinolophus sinicus; assembly: GCF_036562045.2. Taxonomy (NCBI): domain Eukaryota; kingdom Metazoa; phylum Chordata; class Mammalia; order Chiroptera; family Rhinolophidae; genus Rhinolophus; species Rhinolophus sinicus. The sequence continues at coordinate 1,221,182 of NC_133753.1, forward strand.
TCCCCCACACCCCACACCTCACAACTCCTTCGGCCCTGCCTCCCCGCCTGCCTGCGGGCCCTGGGAAAATGACTCCTCTCCTGCTGTCCCACTGAACTCTTCCCTGCTCTCCTAGCAGAGGCCTGTGTATGTGTCATCTTCCTCCCTCATCAGACTGTGGCCCAGACAGTGTGGCCGAGGGTCAGGGAAGCAACCGTGGTGGTGGCGGTGAGGGGTGGGGGTCAAGAGTGAGCTCTAGGGCCCACCCTGCTCTACGGGGTGCCTCACATACTGTCCCCACTCTGTGCCCAACACACTGCCCTCCGGGTCTCTGTCCCGTGGGGCCTCGGGCCCCCACTGCACCACTGCCATCTTCCTTCCTTCATGGCTCAGCATCCGTCCCCTTCCCAGGGAGGCCCTATGCGGCCGCCCCAAATGGTGGCACCACCAGTTCCTTTCACCCATCAATTCCTTATTGCCTTGGCCGTATTTGTGAAATTAACTGGAAATCAAGTTCTAATTTGATGAGCGGAGTGGTGAGCGAGCGCGGCCATGGGCCCAGCTGCGGCTCTCGCCAAGTCGGGGAGGCGAGCGCCTGGGGTGGAGGCTCAGTGCACATCAGGGCCCAGGTGGGGGTGCTGAAGGGAGCCCCTCCCCAGTAGGCCCTTCCCTAGTCCCCACAGCCCACAAGGGCCACGTCTAGTGCCATGAAGTGGAAGGACAAGTGCAGCACCAGGATTAATGTTGGCGGCTTCCAGGAGAACGTTCTTCCTCTTTTTGCATTTTTAATTGGATCCACTTTTGTTCTGAACACAAAGCATTTGTAAGTCCCAGACCAGAAGCCTGCGGGTGGGGCAGCGAGATGCCCTTGCTGCTGTAGCTTCTTGCCAGCCTCAGTGCCTGCTCCTCCTTCCCGAGCCCCTGGGAGGCGCACCCCACGCACCAGCTCCCTTTCTCCACTTCAGTGCCAGACCAGGGCCTGGCTGGGAGGGAGCGGTGATGTTTGCTGAGTGAGTCAGCAGGTAGCTCAGTGTCCGGTGGGGGCAGCACGTGGACATACAGTTGGAGCGAGCCCAGAGACCCCACCTCACTGTCCCTGGCGTCCCTTCCAGCGGCTGGGGTTGCGCCAGCCCCCCTCCCGGTGGTGGCTCCGCATGTGGGAGGCTTCCAGGGCTCCAGTAGCCCAGCAGGCGTGTGGCTGTTCAGTCCTGGCCAGGGGTCCGTGCCGACCCCAGCTAACAGAGTCTGGGCCCTTCTGGCTCTCCCCTTGTGTTGGCAAAAGGATGGTCACGGCCTTTTCCCTAAGCTGCTGACTCAGGCCTCAGTCACCACCCACCTTCTGTAGCGGCAGAGGCAGAGGGGCGTGGCCAGTGGGGGCAGGCAGGCTGTGCACAAGGTGGGGAGGTACAGAGGCCTGGGGCGTGGGTGCAGCCTGACTCCCGCCAAGCAGGGACCTGTGCAGGCAGGGAGAGCTCACTACAGGCTGCATTCCGGAGCTGTGGGCCTGGGTAGGCCCCACAAGAGGCTGGCTATGCCACCACGGACAGCGGGCAGTGTGGCCCAGTGTCCAGCCCAGGGGCCCTGGAGCTGGATGGCCTGGGCCCAGAGCCTGGCTCTGTGCATATGTGCTGCCTGGCCCTAGGCCGGAACCTTGGCTGCAAGGAGCTGGGGCCCCTGTAAAGTGGAGGTGTCCATCTGATGGGGTGAGGTGGGAAGCTCTGCTGTGTGTAAAAGTGAGATGGGGTCACCCAGGCAGGAGGTGAGGCCAAGCCAGCAACAGCCCTTCAATGACCAGCTGAAGTCCAGGGGTGGAGGCGACTCGGCTGCGTTAGACTGGGGGCTGGGGGTGATTAGGGCAGCTCCTCAGGACGTGCCAAGGGGAGGGAGGGTAAGGATCAGCAGATAAGGACATGCAGGGAGAGGCTGGAGGGTGGGATGGGGGCGGGCATGAGAGGGTGTGAGCAGGACCCCTGGCGTGGGGAGAAGCTGGGGCCAGCTGGCAGGATCTGGCTGGGGTCAGAGTGCCTGTGAGTTAGTGTGTGTGTGCGCGCGAGCGTGTGTGTGAGCATGAGAAGGACCGGCTGAGGGTGAGCGTGCACGTGGGAAGTCAGCTTTTGGTCTCCGCAGAGGGGACACGGGCTGGTGCCCAGCAGGGAAGACAGCCAGGTCTCCCGCTGTCCTCTGAGGTTGAGGTAAGCTTAGGCGTATGGGGACAGCTGGCAATTTTCAAAGGTTGGGGACACGCGGGAGCCTGTCTCAACCCCTGTGCTGACTTCCTCTGGGGCCTCATTCCCTGCTCAGCCCGTGAACCCCTAGAGAAAGGCCAGAGCAGCTGGGAGCCCCTGGGGCGGCCCACCCCACAGCCCTTGGCAGGAAACCCCAGGGTGACAGAGCCACCAGGCCTGGAACCCTGGGAACTTGGTTATTTCTCTGGCCCTCTCTGGGCAGCCCAGCTGGTACCTGGCCTTGTGGTTCACAGCTGTGTGGTGTGGGCCATGCCCACGACCTCAGAATGTGCAGCGGGCAGCCCGTGGGCAGAGTGACAAAAGGAGGTGCAGGCGTTGTCCCGGAGGGGTGCTCTGCGTGGTGCATGCACACAGTAGGTGCTCAGCATGTGACACCGGGGCGCCCACTGAGGCTCAGCTCCTTTGACCCTCACATGGCTCTGCCCAGCAGGTGTCGTCACCCCTTCACAGAGCCAGGCTCCAAGGGGCTAAGGGCTTGCTGGAGGCCACACGGGCAGCAGGAGCCATGGCCGGGCCACGTCCAGGTCTCCCTGTGGGAACAAGCCTGCACCTTGGGATAGTATTGCCCGCCCTGGAGAAGACCAACTCCCAGCTCCCCCTGCCCCGCCCCCTGGCTCCTCCACACCTACACCAGGACTGTGGGGTCTTGTCCCCAACCCACAGGTGCAGAAACGGAGGCTCAGAGTGGGGAGCAGCGCTCAGCCAGGGGGACCTGCCAGGAACCTGGACCCACCCAGACTGTGAACATCAGTGTTCCCGCTGGCAGTGGCCCTGGGGTCAGGAGGCCTGGCCTGGGTCTTAGCACCCCACACAAGTGCATGTTCCCCTAAGGTAGCTGTCAGCTGGGGCTGGGGGAGGGGTGGGGGAGGGCCATGCGGCTCTCATCTTCCAGGGGCTGGAGGAGGGGCTCTGAGAACAGGATTCTGTTTCCAGGGCCCTGCTAGGTGAGAAGGTGTGTGTGCCTGTGTGCTGGTGCCCGTGCCTGCTTTCTGGGGCGGGCTCAGTGGCCATGGCGTGGCAGGAGAGGGAGAGAAAGTGAGGGGTGGAGGTGGGGGTGGGGATGGAGAGATGCTGGTGGGGTCTCTCCCAAACTCAGTGTCTTTGGGGGCTCAGGGGAGGGGGTTGAGAGGAGGAGGAGCTCAGAGGATGGAGTTAACCTGCGGGTTAATGTCCCAGCGTGATCCCTGCGTGGGTTCCGCCCTCCTTGGCCTCTGGCCCACATTCCCTTGCTGGTTCCTGCAGCAGGACGCCCTGCTTCTGGAAACTTCTCCTCCCTTGGAGCTCCCTCCTAGGCCTTCCCTCCCCCTGCATTCAGCCCTCCCCTGGGCCAAGGCAGTGTCCTGGGAACCACAGCTGAGCCTGACACCAGTTCCGTGCCCCTGTATTGCCCACTCCTTCCCCGCCCGGGACCCCTAGGGGAACCCCTGGATGTGCTGCCGTCCCTACTGTGTGCTGTAGGTGCTGATGCCAGTGGGTGGGTGAGCAGGAGAAGCCTCAGAGGGGTCTATGGGGGAGGGGTGTCCATCCGGGTCCTTTGCAGGGTCAGCCCAGGCTGGGAGACAGGCCACACCGTCCCTCCTAGGCCTGGGGTGGGCAGGTCCTGGCAGAGACTGTCCAGCTTCTCTGACCTGCATTCCCCAAGGGCGGAGGGTGGGGGGAACTCGGGAGGGGGTCCCTGGGGAGCCCTGGGCCCTGCTGGGTGGGGGAGGGCAGACCACAAGCAGCTGTGTGGGACTGAGGAGGCTGCTGTGGTCTGACTCACTCCGGAAAATGAAGGAAGGAGGCTGTTTCCACCATCTGTCTCCTTGGGAAGAGCGGGGGTGGGAGGGCAAAGGGCAGGGCTGCAGGGGAGGCATGCCACCTCAGTCCTGTCCTCTGTCCCTGGGCCTCAAGGCCTCATCCCGCGGTCTTCCTGGCCTCTGCCTTCTGCTGGCTCGTGTGGGGTGGGGGTCTTTCCCCAGAGGGGGGTGTCTGATGATCTGCGTAGCACACCCAGGCCACACCAGGGTTCTTGCTAAGGGCTTTTCAGCAACCCCTCTGGGAACCCTCGCCCCAGTTCAGGGACCCCAGCACAGCGCTGGGTGCCAAGTACCAATCCCCACTTCCCCTGATGTGTTGTGGTGGTCCGATGTCCCCTGTCTCCTGGGGCCCTGAGAATCCTGGCTCAGACCCTGTGAGCAGCCCCAGCCTCCCATTCCCACGTCTCTGAGAACTACCACCCTGGGCAGCTGTGGGGTGACTGCGGGGGCTCTGATAGGGTGCTAGCCCCTCCCGCTCCCTCTCTGGCTGGGGTAGCCCCAGGTGACACTGCCTCCCTCACCTCTGGGGCAGTGCAGATGAGGCCGCAATGGCCCGAGATGCCCTGGCCTCCCCGCAGGTCTGTCCCGCGGCTGGGTCAGTGGGTTCCTGCATGTGGCGTATCAGGCATCTTAGTGGTGGGACCTTCTGTCCAGATGGAAGCTTGCACAGACACTCACTGCTCAGAGCAGAGCTGCGCCTGCCTTTCCTGCACCCCCTTCAAGCACATGTGGGCCATGTTCCTCTCTGGGCTCTGGGTTTCTTGTCTAACTGGGACTGGTGGGGGAGGGATGGATTCTGTGCGGCACCCGACACATGTCAGAGCAGCAGGAAGCCACTGGTAGAGGTGCCTGCAGGGCTGGGCCCATTCCTGGTGAGGGGCAGTCCCTAAGACCGGGTGTGGCCGTTGTCCATGGATGCGGAAGTCATTAAGAGCCTTTGGTTACAAGGCTCAGAAACCCCTCTTGGTGGAGGCAAGGAGAGAAAGAGGAATTGACTGACTGAAGTCACAGGGAGGTGGGTGGGGCTGGATCAGCACAGCCTCCCCCCTCCTGTCCCAGCTCTGCCCTGCCAGCCTTGTCCCCACCCAGGCTGGCACCGTGTCTGCCCGCGGCTGCTGGCTCACTGCCCCTTGCCTGGGACCCTTGGAGGAAGGCGAGGTTGATGATGAGACACCCCACCCCGCAGAAGAATCCTGGGATTGCCTCTCATGGACATCGTTACACAGTCCCTGTGGTGGGAGGGCCAGGAGAGAGAGGTGCTGGGAAGGGGAGACCTTGATTCAACAAGGGGGCAGTTCTCCGAAAGAGGGGAGGCGAGAGCTAGTTAGAGAGATGCCTGCTGGAGCTGGGCTGCCTCACAGGAGTCCTTTGATATGTGAAGAGGCGACCACGGTACAAGGCGTGGTTCCCATGGCTCCCATGATTCCCAGGTGGGACAGGTGTATCTGACTCAACACCAGCACTGCAGAGGCCTCTGAAAGGCTGTGGGGAGATGCTAGTGAGCTTGGGCTTGGCCAAGGGGGTGGTCAACTGTCCGGGAGCAGCTCCTTGGTGTTGGGAATTGAGAAGTCACCCCTTGTGTGAAGTCAAAGACCACCGCAGGGCTTTGAAACCTGCAGGTTAAGTCGTGTTACCCCTTCCCACATCAGGGGCACATAGCCTAGGTCCCAGCACAGAGGGCTTCCTCTTGTCTGGGGCACAACAGAGCATTCCCATTTTACAGATACAGAATCTGAACAGAGATAGTGGGATGGGTCAGAGTTAGGGGTCTTCCCATCAGCAGGCACTTCCTTTGCTCCCACCCTGGCTCTGCCATGGGATCCTTAAGGCTACTTAGTGTTAAAACCCTTACAGAATCCAACATCCATCCAACCATCATCCATCTATCCTTCTGTCCGTCTGTCCATCCATCCATCATCCATCATCTAGCCATTATCCATTCAGCCACCCATCGATCCATCATCCATCCGTCCACCCAACCATCCATCCATCCGTCATCCATCTCTCCATCCATCATCCATCTATCCATCCATCTATCCATCCATTATCCATCCGTCCATCTGTCCACCCATCCATCTATCCATCATCCATCCATCCATCCACCCACCCATCCGCCCACACCCAGAACAAGATGTGGAGCGTTTCCAAAACACCAGGATGTTCCCTTGTGCCTCTTTCTGGTCTACAATGTATTGTGGATAACAAATTAATCAGAGAGAAGACTTTGAGGAGAGAAGTTGTGTCTTCTAGCCTGGACACTGAGAGAGGTGTGCCAAGATTGTTCTCATCATCGAGGCCCTGCAGCCAGGTGGGTACTGGAGACAGCAAATCCTTTCCCTGCTCCAGGGCCCTCCAGCCGGGCCTGGGGAGAAGCTGAGGGCTCTGCAGCAGGGGGGACCCAAGGGAGCTCCTGCGGCTGCCCACCCACTAAGATTGACATTCCTCCAGCTCTGGTGTCAACTAGGGTTCACTGGCCAGAGGGACAGAAAGCCTTTGTGCCAGGGGCACCATCTGCCCTGCAGTGGGGGAAGGACGGGTGAACAGGCTGCATTCTTGGAGATGGGATGAGGGTATGACCAGGACACAGGGCCTTTATTTCTGAGCTGCTGGCTGAGTGTCAGCCAGATCTCAGGACCGAGCTGGGATCTCAGCGGCTGTGGGGTAGCACCTCTAACTAGCTCCATGGGCAGTAGCAGGAGAGTGTGGGGTATATTCCAGCTGCAGGGCCAGAGATAGGAGCACAGTCTTGGACAAAACTCAGAACCTGGGGACCCTGGAGCCTGTGGCTGGCTTCAGGGACAGTGTCTCAGTCAGCGTGGCCTGTCATAATAAAATGTCACAGACTGTGTGGCTTTAGTAACAGACATTTGATGTGTGTGTGTGTGTGTGTGTGTGTGTGTGTGTGTGTATGTGTGTCAGGAGGGGGTGGTCCCAGCCCCCTTGGCAGGATCAGACCCCCTCTGTGGGCCCCGACCTTCTCTGTCTCATTCATGCTGTCAGGTCAGGTTCTCCCTTCAACAGCCACAGGTGCCCACTCGGCTGAGGCTAAGACATCATCTCAGACAGCAGAAGAGGGGTGTGGAGATCTTTGGGGACAGTCTTCTCGGTCCAGGGCACCCCTAGGGCCTGTCCAATGAGTCCTGTCCAGATACATGGGTAATACGGGCCCATCCCCAATCACCTGGGGAAACCACAGAAGGCAGGAAAAGATGGATTCAGGGAACCATAAAACCCAACAGGATCCCAGTGGGAACCCCTGGGACCAAGGTCATCTTGAACTGGGGTGGGTGAGGCAGTGAGGTAAGGCGGGGAGGGGTATCTGGGGGCAGCGATGGGAGGTCGGCCCCACAGCCAGGCTGCAGGGAGGCCAGTGTGGCGGGTACACCTGCTGATGTGAGGGGTTGGTGAGAATAGGGTGGTGGCTGCTCGTGGCCCCACCCTCCCTTCTCTGCCTCCAAGCCCAGGCGGGGGATTCCTAATGGGCGGGGTCTTAAAGGGGAAACCCTGAGGAGAGGGCTTACTGGAAGAGCAGGTGCAGGGACTAGGGCTCTGACACTGACCCCTGTGTGGTTTACCCCACACCAAGCAATTCTCTGACACCAGCAGGGCGTCCTACAATTTGGCTCGATTCTGACACTATCACCCCAGAGATGGTGTCACACCCCACAGGTCAAGGGCTCAGGCCTAAGGACTCCCCCTCCCCCACTGCAGAGGCCAGTCGCGTGCCAGGCTGTCACCTGTTCTTCTGACCAGGAAACTAACAGGCTATAGATGGGAGGTTCCCATGACCCCTGCTGGGTCTGATTCATTTGCTGGAGTGGCTCAGAGACCTCAGGAGAAGTTCACTCAGCAGGTCAGTGGGAGAGAGCCCAGGAACAGCCAGGTGAAGACATGACTGGCCAGTTATGGGCAGGGGAGGGGCTTCCCGGCCCTCTCCAGGGGCCACTCTCACCCAGCTCCACGTGTCCACTGGCCTGGAATCTCCCAGAAGCCCGTCCTTCTGGCCTTCATGGAGGCTTCACACACAGGCACGCACGATTAACTGATTGGCCATTGGCGATCCATTCAACCTTCTAGGCTCTGTCCCCTTCCTGGAGAGTTCCAGTCCTCTAATCGCAGGGTTGGCTCCCCTGGCAACCAGCCCCCATCCTTAGGTGACCTTGGGTCTTTCCAAGTCACCTCATTCACATAACAGAAAACACCTTTGTCACTTATATCACCCGAAATTCCAAGGGTTTGGGTAGCTCTGTGCCAGGAATGGGAATGAAGACACAATATGTATTTATTGTTAATCACCATATCACAGGGAGGCAGAGCTCTCGCCCTCCTTGAGCTCTGAGGCAGTATGACCAGTGTGAAAACCCCACCAGAACCAGAACCAGAACATGAGTTCTCAAGCAGAATAGCCGATATGCCAGGAGCGGAAGCCCAGGGAAGAGAGGCCACTACTGAGCACACCCACGGGTGAAGCACTGTTATGGGAACAGTAGGACCAGGAGCGTAAAACGAGCACGAAGACATGAAAGTACATTAAAGCAAATGAGGCAGATCTATTTAACCAGATAAAGGAGGACATATCAATAAGAAACAAAGAAATAATCATGATAAGAAGAACCTATTGGAAATATTCGGTCTGGCAATCATAATTGTTGAAACCAAGGCAAGTTGCAGGTGGCTGCAGCTGAACACCTGGGCAAGTTCTCTGGACAGAGGAAGCATGCGGAAGGCAGTGGGGATCCACGACGAGATGAGACGGAGAATACGCGCTCGGACAATGAAGTTCACGACCTCATCTTAGAGAAAGTGCTGCATACCTCACTGCTGAATATCACTATGGTCACCTTTGAAGTCCTCCCCTTGGGAAGCTGTGCACCAATGCCAGTGCCTAGTCCACCCTTCAAAGCAACTTTGGAACTCTTTTTCTGGAATGGCCATCAGAGCTGTTATTGTATTATGCTTGATATCCTGAATGTCACCAAAATGTTTTCCTTTCCATATTTCCTTTATGTTTGGGTAAAGAAAGAAGCCATTGGGGGCCAGATCAGGTGAGTAGGGAGGGTGTTCCAATACAGTTATTTGTTTCCTGGCTAAAAACTCCTTCACAGGCAGTCTTGTGTGAGCTGGTGCATTGTTGTGATGCAAGAGCCAGAAATTGTTGGTGCAAAGTTCAGGTCGTCTAACTTTTTCACGCAGCCTTTTCAGCACTTCCAAACAGTCAACTTGGTTAACTGTTTGTCCAGTTGGTACAAATTTATAACGAATAATCCCTCTGATATCAAAAAAGGTTAGCAATCATTGCAACAAGTTCGTGAACTTAATTATCAGACTTCATAGGTAAGAAAAGCTGACAAACATGGAGGACAAAGTAGAGGTGCCAACGTGTGGGGTGTTGAGGCCCCAGAGGGGAGGAATCATTTGAAAAACCAGGGAAGATACATTTCCCAGTGTTAAACGGAAACTTTCACAGCTGAAAGCTTTTCTGAAAGGAAGGGTTTATTGAGCCGTGTGCTAGCCAGAAAAGGGCCAGGTCCTGGGGCCTGCTGTCTAAGCCGCCAGCAGCAGGGCTGGATGGAGAGACAAACAGGTCCACCGGCCTGGGGCTAATGGGCTCTTTCATACACCAAGTAGGGGGAAGAGAGATGTAAATTGTTCTGGAAGCATTTACACTGGTGTAGACAAAGGGGGGTAGAAAAGGTGAAGTGGGGCAGTTCTGGGTGGCGGGGTGCAGAGTCCCAGGAAGAAGCATTTGCTCCCTTGGGTTAGTCCAGAAAGTTCTTCTGTAAGAAGAAGGGGAGGCAGCTGGTAGTCAGTGGCCCCTGGCTAATCTTTGGATAATCATGAAAACCGCCACCTGGAAGTCAATTCAGAGTTTCAAGACATGCTCAGGAATGTCATCAGTCTCTGTTGTTTGGGCCGCAGCTGTTAACTGGCTAACCCCTCTGTCTCTTCCTTCCACCCTCTGGCCACTGTCATTTAATTCAGGGAATCTCAGGAGTTTTTCCTTGTCACTGGAATCAATGTACGAAGAACCCATGGGGTTCAGAGGGTGCCAGTGGAAGAAGTTAGGGCGGTCAGGTGTATTTTTGTTTCTGAATATTAAAGACTAAAAGAAAATTCTAAAAGCTTCCAAGAAGAGAGAGGATTGTGTACAAAAGAACAAAAATCAGGTTGACACCAGCGTGTCAACAGCAGCACTGAAACAGGCAAGGGAGCGGCGTATGTCGGGTGCTGGAGAAAGGCTTTGGGGCTAGAAGTGTGTGTCTGCTCACGTCACCTTCCCAGTGCAAAGCTCTCAGCACACAAAGGCCCCCATGGAAAACCCGTCTGGGGAAAGGACTTGGCCAGAAGAGACACGAATGCAGGAGGAAGAAGGGAACTCAAACACTTCCGCTCCAATTACCGTCGTCTGAAAACATCTAAGATGAATGGAAGGAGATGAGATATGTGCTCACCTCACCTGAGTGTGAAGTCCATCCCGTTCATAGGCTGGGAACCACTGAGCACAGAATCAGGCTGCCTGTGAGCTCGGATGGGAAGAAGTCATAGCTTTATGCCCCTAACTGACTGGCCACCAAGGGCCCTGGGAGCTTTTCGCGGCAGGAAACCCTGCATACTGTCCCATCCCCACACGACAGGGGCCATCAAAACTGCTGCTAGATCTTAATTTATTAATGGGAAAGCTCATTTATTACTGTACAGCAAAGGAGACTTTTCATTATGGTGAGAGTATTTCAATATAATGGGTTTCCTCTGCAATTTGCTGCATTTTATTTTATGTGTTTACAAATCATTTCCTGAGAAGGGCTCCACAGGCTGCAGCAGGCAGCCAGAGGTGTCCAAGGACCAAAAAGGTTGAAAGACCCCCCCCATCAACTGCACATAAACAGAGTGTGTGACGTCACATGGTCTGCGTTGTTTTCCCCCTTAGTTTTGCCAAAACAACAGTCGATTGCCACCGAAGCCTGAATTCCTGGCTCTCAGGTCCTGTGCAAAGGTGACTGTTGCTCTAAGTCACTGAAAAATTCTAGAAGGATGTGGCAGAAGTGGCATAGGCCTGACTCGCCCCACAAACACACAAAGCCACCAGCACAGCAAACCGAAGTACCTGGACACTGTGTGCAGTAAAGCCAGGCGTCGTGTGTCCCTCTGTTGGTGGCAGGAACACACCACCACCAGCATCTATAGACCTCCAACCAGGAGGATGCTGAGGGAAGCAACTGGGGCATCCAGTGGGCCTGGGGACTCCACAGCCATCAGCAGGGATGTCCTCAAAAGCCAATGTGAGTGCAGCTGCCAATGCAAGATGGCTGGCATATGCTGTGGACCTGTGCAGGCCTTGTAGTCGGGGACCCCTGGAGCTCTCAGAAGTCACCAGCCAGGCTTCCAGAAAACAAAGTGCTGGGAATAGATCCAGACTGGGGAGCACGGGGACAGCAGAGATGTAGGAAAAGTAAGTCCAGACAAAGGACGGGGGGTGGGCAGCTGGACCGTGGAACATTCCACGATAGCAGCAGGAAAGGGAGCTCTTGGATCATGAACTGGAAAAGGGGTCTAGACCACGCCTCCACTCCAAAGCACAGGAAACCTGGTTTATGAAATATGAGAATGAGCAGTGGACTGTGGTCAGATCTTGTGCAAGAGACACTCGAGGCAGAAAACAGGCGAGGAGCAGCACGGCAGGGACCGCCCACCAGACCCACTGTGTCATTACCTATGCTGCACGACAGCCACCAATCACTCACCATCACAGTTCCTGTGGGCTGGTGTTTGGGGGTGGCTCCTTTGGAAGTTCGGCTTGGGCTGGTCATACAGTCAGATGTTTGATTGGTTTGCTGTCATCTGCAGACCTGACTGGGGCCCACGGACCTGCTTCCAAGGGAACTGACTCACAGGGTGGGCAGGCTGGGTCCTCCCTGTGTGGACTTCTCTGTGACAGTGTCCTCATGACGTGAGGGCAGCTTTCCCAGGAAATCAAGGACAGGCTCCAGGACCTTTCATGACCCAGCCACAGCAGTCAACGATGTCACATCCCCAAACACTGCTATTCACTCCAATTTAAACTGGGTGGGGCCTACGTGTGCGCAGGATTCCTGGGAGCCCGGTATGAATGAGCTGTCTTGGAGCGTGGCTGTCACACAGACGAAAACACAAACTAATACCTCAAAATCAGAATTAGAAAAACTCAAAAAGGAGGCAATAGTACTTAGAGAATTAGAAATAAAGTGAAAATTATTTCAGAAATTAAGATTAAACCAGAGGGGACCCAAGAGTCAATAAACACAAAAGAAAGCATTCTTGAGAAAGATAATAAGAATTGAACCAAGGATTAGGGAGAAAATAGCAAATATAAAAAATAGACAAGGAAGATTCAGTGGAAACTTCCCCATATGAATGAATGGCCAGTAAGCACATGGAAACATTCTCAACAATAGCAAATGCAAATCAAAACTGCAGTGAGACACCGCTTCACACCCACTAGGGTGCCGATGGTGAAAAAGACAGGAGCAGGAGCTTTGGGGAGGACGTGGAGAAGGGGGTGCTCACACACTGCTGGTGGGGAAGTAAGAGGTGCAGCCCGCCCCCGTCCTGAGGCAGAACCTCAAATGGTAAGCAGTTTCCATGTGATGGGCATTTCCACTCCAGGGATACACCAAAGACAGTCGGAAACTATGTCTACACAAAAACCTATACTGGGACGTTCATGGCAGCATTACTCACAAATAGCCAAAAAGTAGAAAAACCCCAATGGGCATCAACTGATAAGCAAAATACGGCATATTTATACAATGGAATATCACTCAGCGATAAAAAGAAATTAAATACTGACACATGCGGCAACATGAAAAAAACCCTTAAGAATGTTATGCAAAGTGAAAGAAGCCAGACACACAAGGCCAAATATTGTAAGATTCCATTTATACGAAATGTCCAAACAGGGAATTCTATAGAGACAAAGCGTAGACTAGTGGCTGCCAGGGGCTGGGGTTGTTAATAGGTACAAGGCTTCTGTTTTGGGTGGTGACGAAGCTCTAATATTAGATTATGATGGTTTCAATGTGCAACTTTGTAAACATACTAAAAACCAGTGAACTGTATATTTGAAACGGGTTGATTTTATAATATGTAAATTGTATCTCAATCAAGATATTTAAAAAAGAAAGAAAGAAAAGGAGCCAATATATGTATAATAGGAGTTCCTGGAAAAAACAAACAAGAAAGCATCGATCAAAGCAGATACTAAAAATTAAAATCCAAGACAGCTTACCTGGTGTAAAAAGATTTGAGACTGATACATGGAAAGGACACATCCCATACTCAAGGAAATTGACCCGGAATGACCAACCCTGAGACACATTTTTATAAAATTATTGTATATTGAAGGAAAAAAAATCCTGTGGACAGTCAGGCAAATACCCAAGTCGTCTGTCAGGGGAAGAAAATCAGATTGTCTGGAGACTTTTCAAAAGGGCGCCGACCTCGTTCCTGAGGATGGTTTACAAGGCCTGACAATGAAGTTCGTGAACTCATCTAGCAAAAGTGCTCCATCCCTCATTGTTGAATATCACTACGGTCACCTTCCAAGCACTCCCCTTGGGAAGCTGTGCACTGACGCCAGTGCCTAGTCCACCCTTTAAAGCAATTTTGGAACTCTTTCTAGAATGGCCATCAGAGCTATCGTCATATTACGCTTGATGCCCTGAATGTCATCAAAATGTCTTCCTTTCCATATTTCCTTTATCTTCAGGTAAAGAAAGAAGCCACTGGGGGCCAGATCAGGTGAGTAGGGAGGGTGTGCCAATACAGTTATTTGTTTACTGGCTAAAAACTCCCTCACAGACAGTGCCCTGTGAGCTGGTACATTGTCGTGATGCAGGAGCCATGAATCGTTGGTGAAAAGTTCAGGTTGTCTAACTTTTTCACGCAGTCTTTTCAGCACTTCCAAATACTAAATTTGGTTAACTGTTTGTCCATTTGGTACAAATTCATAATGAATAATCCCTCTGATATCAAAAAAGGTTAGCAACATCGTTGCAACAAGTTCACGTACTTAATTGTCAGACATCGTACATGCAATATTGATTAAGGCAAGTGAGTAGTTCCGTAACATATGTTAAATGATAATTTCTAGAAAAGGGTAGTGTTACGACTCTCACACGGATGTAAACATGAGCACTTGTTCCAAACTCATCACACTGTTTACATTAAACATGCACAGGTTTTTGTACGTCGGTTATATCTCAATAAGCTTTAAAAAATTCTCAGCGCTTGCTGAAGAGCAGACTCAGCTCATAACGAAGGATCAGGCAGATGCGTGACTGGGTTGGAGGAAACCGGCAACAGACACATTTATGGATCAGAAATACTGAGGTGTTATAAACTTTTATGGCCGGAAGCTTTTCTGAAAGAAAGGGTTTACTGTGCTAGCCAGAAAAAGGACTAGGTCCTGGGGTGTGCTGTCTAAGCCATCAGCCACAAACAGGTCCACCATCCTGGGGCTGATGGGTTCTGTTATGCAAACACTTTGAGGAAGAAAGATGTGAGTTGTTTGAAAGCATTTACATTGGCCATAGATCAGGGGTGGGAGAAGGGGAGGCAGGGCTAGTTCCAGTCTGTGCAGAGGCCAAGGAAGACACTTTGCTCTTCAGCACCGGTGTAGGTGACAGCTGGGAAAGAGCCTGCCAGCAGGACGGTGTGTGTGCGTGTGTGTGCGTGTGTGTGTACGTGAGTGTGAGTGCGTGTGTGTGTGCGTGTGTACGTGTGAGTGCGTGAGTGTGAGTGCGTGTGCATGTGTGTGGTGTTTGGTGGTCGGCTATTCTCTTTAGATAATTGCCTAAATAGCCTCCTGGAGACGAATCCAAAATTTCACCCCACACTCAGGAATGTTATCAGTCTTGGTTGGTTTCTGCTCACAGCTGTTACCTGGTTAACCCCTCTTTTCTCTTCCTTCCACCCTCCAGCCTGCTGTTATTAATTCAGGACATCTCAGAAATTTCCTCTTTCAAGGTGAACTCAGAAAAGGAGGCACACTGGGTTTCCCTTGGATGGTGGTGGTGGGTCCCTCTGCAGACAGAGTTCTTCAGTG
Source organism: Rhinolophus sinicus (assembly GCF_036562045.2). Taxonomy (NCBI): domain Eukaryota; kingdom Metazoa; phylum Chordata; class Mammalia; order Chiroptera; family Rhinolophidae; genus Rhinolophus; species Rhinolophus sinicus. The sequence continues at coordinate 1,236,289 of NC_133753.1, forward strand.
TGCGGGTAGACAGGTGTTATTTTGAGTTGCTATCTGCTGTCTGCAGGCTGAGAAGCGCTGAGCAACCGGGAGCCGTTTGCATCCCTGGTGTGCACACGGTGGCCTGGAACCTGCGCCCTGCTGAGAGGAGCTGTGACCTGGAGAAGAAACGGCCCATTCCAGCTCTGACCGCCAGGGGCCTCCTGGGGCTGCCGTGCTGCGTCGTAGAGAGCCCAGGCCCAGGCTGTTCTCCCAGAAGGGCAAGCGCTTCGGGGCCCTGGGCCTCTGCTGTCCTGTTCCCGGGTCCTGGTTGCTGGACACCCCCTCACCTGGCCGACCCTCACCTTTCCATCTGGGAGGACGCGTGCCGCCTTCGTCCTGCAGGTCTGGGCTCAGCAGAGGAGGCTGAGAATCCCCGCTCCACCTGACCATGCGAGCTGACTCCTAATCCTCGCTCTCGCCTTGCCTGGAACCTTCCACCCCTCAGCCCGGCCTTCCCACAGCGGGGGCTCAGCAGCCCCGCCCCGCTGGGTGCCCAGCCCACCCCTCGCGGGAGCTGCCCTCAGGCCTTTCTCTTCCTCCACTGTCCTCAGCTCAGGCCCATGGGGTTCAGGCTCTGCATCGTCTGCTGTTGACCGTAAACAAACGGCTCAGTACATCTCTGCCAAAATGGGTTCATTTGGGAACAACAAAGAATTGTAACTCGGGACGTGTGGCCCAATGGCAACCCACTGGCAAGTCCAGAGCACAAAGCAGAGGAAAGTTCTTTTATAGCTGAAGGGGAGGTTCAGAGGGGGTGTTGCAAAGTCCACTGGAGGAAATTGGGAGTTGGAAGTGCTGGGGCTTCCCATTGGCTGAGCTGTAATCGTCTTTCATTGGCTGAGTGGTTGCTGGGAGGAGAAGCTCCTCCTTCTTCTTCCTGCTGGAGAAGTGGAGGAGAAAACATGCTCCTGTTGGAGATGGAAAGTAAGTCTGTTCCAGTTTCGGGTAATTGAGATGAGTGGTGGGGGTGAGAGCGCCCCCTACAGGCCCTCCCCACCCCAATTTACATGGGGTTTCTGTTGATCAATCTTCCCACTCCTGCCTTTTGATGAGGTTCACACCTGCCCTGTCAGAAGAATCCAGAGTCCCCCTTCAAAAGTTCCCTCTTTCCAAGCTCCTGGGTTGTGAAAATAAATGAAAAAGAAAATCAAGTCCTGAGGGGGTGCCCCACTGTGGACGGCGGCAGTGGCTCCCCTGTTGGCCCTGCCCACGTGTGGGGATGGACCCTGTAGCTGCCCCTGGACTCCACGTGGGCAGCATGTAGCAGTGGCCTCTCCCTTTTCGTTTTCTTTCAGGGTCTGTGCCTCTAGTTCCATGATAGGTCGGCATAGTCAGCAGGACTCCAAGCTGGGGATCGGGGTGGGAGGCCCAGGGCTGGAAGGCTGTGAGCCTCTGGGGACCGAGCCTCCTGCGCTGTCCCCCGAGACAGCTCTGCGGTCGCAGCTGGGTGAGCCTGTCTGTCACCCCAGGTCACCCTCCCCACATCCTGAGTCTTTCCGGTGAAGCCTCCAGCCTGGGAGGACCTGCCACGGGTGCGCCCCAATCCGAGGTCCCAGGACCTGCCCCTGCTCCTGACCCTGGACTGTCAGGGTTTCCCGCCGGCAAGACGTGACTCAGTTGCCCAAATGGTAGGTTCCCCGTGGAGGGTCCTGGGACGCCGAGGCCTCAAAACATGTAAGGGAAATCCTGGAAAACCCCCGGCCCTGTGGATAGAGCCGTGGACACGTGGGCAGATGGTGCTCCCCACACAGGTGCTGGAGGCCTTCCGGAGCTCTGCGAGTGCGAGGATAATCAGAGACGCCTGCTCAGGTTCCTGTAAACAGGACAGCACAGCACAATACAACGTAACACAGCATAGCACAATACTACACAGCATGACACAGCACACCACAGGTGACACGGCACACCACAGGTGACACGACACACCACAGTGTGACATGGCAAACCACAGTGTGACACGGCACACCGCAGGTGACACGGCACACCGCAGGTGACACGGCACACCACAGTGTGACACGGCAAACCACAGTGTGACACGGCACCCCACAGGTGACCTGACCTGGTCCCCACACCGGACCAGAGCTTCAAGGCCTCTTGATGTCCCCAGTCCTTTCAGACCCCATGGCTCTGCCCCAGGGTGGGGCCCGTGAAGAGAGGGCTGGCCAGTGCTCCTCAACCAGCCAAGCCCCTCAACCAGGAGATGGGGGTGGGGTTGCGCAGCCTCGGAGGTCCTGGTGTTGCTGAGCCGGGACCCAGGTTTTGGGTTCCCAGATCACTCCAGCCACCCTGCGCTCTCCTGGGAAGGGGCAGATTGCTCCCAGGCCGCCGGCCTCCGGTCCTTTAGGGGACGAGGCGCGCCCTCTGGTGGCAAGAGGCGGCATCACCCATCACCCTCCTTTGTCTTCCCTGATGGGTGGACCCTAATCAGGGAGGTGGGGGATGTCTCCAAACTCGGGTCGCCCTGGAATACCTCTCGGGGCTGGGTGGGCACACACAGTTTTGGGGGAGTGAATTCCAGCACCTCGATTTCCACAGGCGCCCGTGATGGAGGGGTAGCATCACCCACTGTCATCTCCCCACCTGGAGCATCCATCTCTGGTCGGCTTTGCCCACCTGGTGATGCCAGCACTAGCTGGCAGATGGCTGTGCAAGCCAGCTGACCACAACAGTCATTTTTGACACTGTGTGATTTTTGGAATTGCCTTTTGTCCCCAGGTACTGACTTAGGTGAAAAAAGTTGCTTGGTACTAAAATCTTCAAACCCCCCAAAGTTGGGGTAAGTTTGATGCTGACCATGAGCTTTTAACAATAAGTGATATTCATCTGTGGATGCAGGACTTAAGTGGAAAAAAGTCCCATGCATTTCATGGAGAGATGCATTTCCAATGAAAATTTACTTTTTCTAACAACTTTTTATAAAACATAAAATGTGAAGTATTTATATCTAAATCTGTGGTTTTGATTAATTGTAAGCTAATAGTTGTAAAAAATAACTGAACCCAGCAGAAAAAATGGAAGATAATTAAAAGCCTTCTGAAGTAAAGAATAAAAAGTGACATTTCAGCTTATACACTTATTTTAATTGCTGGAATTTATGGTGGGTGGCCAATGAAAGTCTTTCAAGCACAAAATGTATTACATTAGAATGAAATTCTGTGAACAAAGCGTAATGAAAATACAGGTAAAGGGGAAAATTTATGCCTGTTAAAGATCTGTCTTATAATTGATAATGAAATTAGATTTTGTTGGATATATTTAAAAGGTGGATCCAAGATTTACCTTCAAAATGTTAATATTAGCTGCTGATATATATGTAAAAACAATATAAATGGAGCCATTTTAAAATGGGGCCAGAGCCACCCCAGAGGAACTGTCTTGAAAGTGTCTTCTGCCTCAAACCTTTGGAATAGGTATTAGAACCGGCAAAGTAACCTTTGGACTGGGCCTAGGGCAACATTGTATCTCAAACAACTGTTTGCAAAGACAACAAGAAAGCAGATATCATGACTCCTGACTGAAAATGTAAAACATTCTTTGGAATAAACATCAAGGTGTTATGTTACCTTCACTTACAGCAATGCCTTCCTTGTATGGATGGAATTGTCCTGCTTCCCCGTCTCATAAATACACCTGGACTTTGTCGCCTCATCAGAACACTATTCTTATTGATCTCAGATAAACGTTGGTTGCTTTTCCCTTTGGCAATACCATGGGTGAATCTCACGTGCTGAGTGAAAAGTCCTACAGACAAGAGGACATACCATATAATTCCTTTTATGTGGAGTTCTAGAACAGGCAACACCAACTATGGTGGCAAAACTCCTGTCAGGGGTTGCCCCTGGGGGTGAGGGTGGGAACAGGGATTTACTGGGAGGGGGCGGGAGGGAATGTTCTAGAGTGATGGTGATTCTACATCTTGGAAGGGGTTGGCTTACACTGGTGTATGTGTTTGTTAGAACTCATTGATAGGCACACTTAAGATAATCTGTCACCTCCCTACCCAGTCTGTCCCTCACCCCTGACAACCATGAATGCACTCTCTGTCCCTCCAGGTCCCCTAGTCTGGACGTCCCTATGAATGGACCCATACAGTAGGTTGACCTCTGTGACGGCGTCCGCTTGTCACTCAGCATTGTGGTTTCAGGTTCGTCCTGCAGTGTGGTCAGGGCTTCATCCCCTTTCATGATACTCACCAGGGGCCTGCTATCCTCAAAAGAAACAAGACACTCGTAAGTGAATATCGCAGTCTAGGTGACAACCTGTCTGCTGAGGTGCTGGAGGAGAGTGGGCCGATGTCTGCCGCTTATTTTGAAATGTGTTAAAGTAAGACAGCTGGTGGGGAGAGGGGACAAACCTGGGCTGTGTGGGAACAGAGAACTCTAGAGGGTGGTCCATGGGTCCCCCGTGCAGTTCTTTTAACTTTGCTAATAAATGATGAGGGAAATGGTTGAAGAGTCCTGTGGAGGGAGCCCTGGGCTGTGGATGTTGGCGTGGTCCTGCTTCCCGGCCACTTTCTGCTCTTTTATAGTTTAGAAGTGACACGTGTTCCTTAAAAAAGTCCAGACAGTAGTGTAACCAGTGTACCACTCAAATGTCACTCAAATGGGGTAGGGGACAGAGAGGGAGGGATGAGGGTCTGGTTGTGGACCTCATTTTCTTTGTACTTCCAGCTCCTCCAAGAAAAGCATAGCTTCACTCCTTCCTACCTCCTGTTGGAATCACTTACGGCTATCCCTTGTCCTCGGAGAGCCTCTTTGGCTACTCGACGTGTAGTGCCCTCGCCATCAAATTCAGCAAGGGAGTTCTTTAACTCAGAAGCCGGCATGCGGCTCTTCTTAGCTTAGTAATGGCAGCTGACACTTCCTGAGCGCCGTCTGCATGCTGCATTTATTGATGGCGCCATCAAGTTTAATCTTCAGAACACTGGGGTGTGCAGGTGACAGTGTGGCTCCTGCAGATGAGGAAGCAGAGCCAACAGCCTGCAGGCTGCAGAACTGGTCGGGTGGACGCGGCTCTGTCAAGCTGACAAGCACTTAGAACTTTAAAAAGAACTAGGCATTGTTAGTTCCTGCATGTTCTGGGGGATGCTGCCTGCACTGCACCCCTTTCAGGAACCTGCTGAGATTTTCTGGGGGCTCCCAATGCTCTTTTTGTTTGTTTGGCATTTGAAAGGAATGCACTTTCTTTGTTGAATGTGCAGTCCTGCATAACCATTAATTTATGGTGGGTAACCGTTCTATTAATGTTCTCTTCCCCTTTACTCCTGTGTTGATCTGGCAGTTGCTGCGTGAGGTGTGTTGGTCTCCCACTGTGACTGTCACCTAAGCAAATTTTCCCTGGGTTTCTAGCAGCCTTTCTCCATGTGTTTTGGAGCCAAAGGTTAAGAACTGTGATGTGGTCTCAGTGGGTGTTTCAGTCTGGCCCTGGTGGAGCTCTACCGTGGTCTCTGTCAAGCCTACTTTCTAATTTCTACATTTAATTTCCCACATGACTGTGTTGGATTTTGCTCCTTAAAGATTTTAGAAAACAAAATCAATCATCCCAGTCTGTTAGACCAGTGACAGGAAATGTGAAGACCGGGAAGCAGTAAAGCACAGAGAGTGAGATGCCTGAGCTGAGTTGGGGTCCTCCCACGCTGAGACCTGCTGTCTTCTGCCCAGAACCACTTGGCTGGCTCTCGTCTCGTGAATAATCAGCTGGGACTTCTTCTTGGGTTCAGTTCCCAAACCCCATGGGGCTGGGACTTTTGATTTTATGACTCCAGGGCTCACTGCTGCCAAGTCCAGGTTACCTGTGTCCCCCTGAGCCTTCACGGGTGGCTGTGGGGATGTTCCCTGGGAAGGGATGCTGTGGCTGGATCCTGGGAGACACACATCAGGTAATGTTTCCCATCAGCAGCCCTGACATAGTGACGGGGAGAACAGTCAGCCACGGCTGTGATGAGCAGCTTTACGTCCTCGTGTTTCGGGGAAGTCACAGGCACAGGGAAGAGATACCAGGAACTCAGAACTTACCAAGCTGACTCCAAGTTGTGTCCTGGGATGGATGGCAGCCTGCTACCTGCAATGGTTAATTTTATGTGTGAACTTGACTGGGCCATAGGGTGCCCAGTTATTTGGTTAGATAGTATTCTGGCTATATCTGTGAGGGTGTTTGTGGATGAGGCTACTATTTAAATCAGCAGACTGAGTAAAGCAGATTGCGCTCCCCACCACAGCTGTGGGTGGGCCTTGCCCAAACAATTGAAGACCGGAAAGGCTGTGTAAGAAGGAACACTCCCACTGCCTGACTATCTTTGGACTGAGATAGAGAGGTCTGCGCCTGCCTTTGGACTCAGACTAGAACTTATACTGTGGCTCTCCTGGCTCCCAGGACTTAGAACATCATTGCCCCTCCTCCGTCTTCAGCTTGCTGACTGCAGATCGTGGAACTTGTCAGGTTCCATAGTTGCGTGAGCCAGTTCCTTACAGTAAGTCTGCAGACTCTGATAGTTTTCAAGAAAGAGTGCAATGCAGGCGGGAATGGGTGCTCTCGGAGAAAGTGCCTCCATGCTGGGTGAGTTGGGTGGGGCAGGGTCCCAGAGAGTCAGCAGGGTGGAGCCCCTGAGCTCACCAGGCTAATCAGATTCAGATTTGACCGGAAGCGTAGGGGGCGGGCTCAACACAGGAAAGATGGCGCCCGCCTGCCGGCTGCCTGGGAGGAGAACCTTCTCACAGGGAAATGGTGACTGTCCTCCAACTCTTGCCTGAAGCCACACACTTCAGTCTGCCCCCCACGTGTCTCCAATGTCACCGTCCCTGCGCTGGAGCCCAAGGTGAGTGCCTGCGAGCGAGTGAGTCTGTGCGCGGCTGTTTAAGAAGACGCCTGGGTTTCCCACCGCCTTCCGTCCCACCCAGATGGTCGGAATCCCCGCTGTTTTTCACAACCAGGTGTGTGGGGGCTCCTCTTCCTGGCACCAGTACTCAGGTCTGGGGAGGCTGGTGTGGGGCTGGGATCCCTCGCTCCCCCCGGGGGTGGGGGGAACCTCCTCTGCCGAGATATCCGTCCTGATTCTTAGCCCCACACAGAGGTTTGGGGCCCATTCTGGGTCTCTGCCCCTCCTACCAGTCTCGACGTGGCTTCTTTATATCCTTAATTATAAAACTTCTGTTCAGCCAGACTTCAGATGCTTCTCCAGGTTGTTTGTTCTGTAATTTAGGTGTAATTTTGATGTGTTCACAGGATGAGGCAAGCACAGTGTTTATTTACTTCATCTTGGATCTCTCACCTCTTTTCTTTTTTTTTTTCAGTAATGTATTTCTGCCTGGTGTTCAGTTGTCCAGTATGACCAGGTATTCAGTTGACCAAGCAAGACCTCAAGTCTTTGTTCATATCAGGAAAATTTTCCTCAATTTTTTTAAGTTTAAAAGTTTTTATTTTTAAAATTTATTTTCTTTTGAAATAAAAACTGCATGTATCCAAGGTATACAATGCATATGCATAATGAAATGATCACTGCAGGCAAGCCAGGCGACATCTCCCTCTCCGCACAGTTACCATGGGGAGCATCTGCTCGCAGCCTCTTTCCAGAGTCCAATACAGTATTAGTAAGTATAGCCCCTTACTATCCTACAAGGAAATTTTCTTTAAAAATATTTCCCCCCGTTTCTTCTCATCCTCCCCACTGTGTCCTCCTAGGGCATCTACTATATGCTTTCTGGATCTTCAGTTACTTTATCTTCTCTTTCTAGAAAGGTTTGCTTGGCTCCAAGTAACCAACCCCAAGTGCGAGTGGTTTAAGCCACATGGACACTTGTCATCTTACCTTGTGGACATTTTCCACTTGTTTATCAAGAAGCTGGAGGACGGTGGTCCCAGGGTGGGGTCAGTGGCTCAACAGTATCTGCTGGGACTGAGGCTTTTGTGTCCTCCCTTTGCTCTGCCGTTTTCAGTGTGCAGGCTTGTTGCTTCTTGATTTCACGCTGGCTGCCAGAGGTCCAGGCTCAGGTTCACAAACACTGTTTAAAGGAAGGAAGCAAGGAGGTAGGTCGGTGGGGTGTGATTTTCCACACTAACCTTTTGTATTTTATGAGAGAGGAAAGTTCTTGCCCAGAAGTTCCTCAGCAGATCGCTTGCATGTCCTGTGGAAACCCTCACTTCAAGGGAGACTGGGAGAATCAGTACTGACTTTTTCCTGCTCTCGAGTGGGAGTGGGGCAAGGTAGAAAAGAACTAAGGGCCGCAGCTAACTTGTTTTCTGTCTCCGACTTTCTAACTCGTATCCTGGATAGACTTGACAACTGCATTTGCCAGATTTCTCATTCAGTTTTCATTCACGTCTACTCTGCTAGGTAGGCCTCCCATGGGCCTTCCTCTGACGGCCACGTCTGATTTCCAGCGACTGCCCAGGGTTCTCCACCCCTTTTCCCCAGCAGCCTGGGCTGGTTCTGAGTAGCTGGTGATCTTGGAGCACTTGCTTTCTGTGTCCTGTCTTATCTCTACTTCCTCACGAGTTGATCTGCTTACAATCCTGGTGATTCTCTTTCATTTCATTGCTTCTCCTCAATTATATATATTGGGAGTTCTTAGCTGTGTGTTTATATTTGTAACTAAAGGACTAGATTGATCAGAATTTGTCACTAGCAGTGTGGCTGCCAGGTAGGGTGTTTTCTGTTGCCCAGAATCGTGACCTGGCCCTTTGGCTGCAAACAGGGCTGGATCATGGCCCAACCCCTTATGTGTTGGCTGTTGGTACCGTGCGGGGTCTCTGCACCTGAAGCCTGTGCTTGGCCTCGTATTGGAGCAGGACTGCCCCTCGTTGGTCCCCAGCCGCCTTCTCCTTCTATCCTCTGGAGCCCAGATAGCCAGGTCTCACTCGGCACAGCTAATAAGCACGACAGGGAGGACCTAGGGCTCTGGGCTCCCCTGGGACTTTGAAAGCCCTGTTGGAGGAAGTGACTCAGTCCCAAAATTATAGCAAGTGAAGCCTAGGTAGGAGGAAGGAAAGACTGTTCCATGCAGGGAACAGCAAGGCAGGATGCTCTGAGGCCAGAGAAGAGCTTGTTTTGAGAGCTGCCAGAGAGGTGTAAGGGTCAGTGGGCCAGGCTGGCCAGGGCAGGTGGCTTTGTTCTCCCTCAAAGGCACAGATGGGTTTTAAGCAGGGTGGTGCCAATTTAAGAAGATCCCTCTGTCTGCCTGTAGCAGGAGGGAGAAGATGGTGGGGTGTCCCCAGGAGGTGGCCCAGGGGTACCAGGTGGTGGGGTGACCACGGAGCAGGCAGAGAGTGCTGGCCATGGGACTGATGCCCCTGGGGAGCTGGCCTCTCTCTGGGCCTCCAGGCCCCACCTGTGACAGGAAGGCTGTGTGGTGGTCTTTCGGCGCCCCCAGCTCAGAAATCTCTGGAAGGGCTGTTTGCCTGCCCGCCTTTTCACAGGCATTGGTGGGGCCCGGGGCAGTGGGGGCAAATGGCAGTGATCCTGTCAGCCGGGGGGGGGGGAGGGGACATGGCATTAGGGGCTCTGTCCTGAGCCCCCCCACGGAAATCCACAGACCCATCTGCACCAGGGGTGAGGACCCACACACCCTGGGTGACAGTGGCTAAGGGGTTGGCATGCCATGGTGCGTGCAGCCCCCGCACTGACCCCAGAATCGTGTCTGGGTGCGAGGTAGGTGGGGCCGGGGCTGCCAGGCTGCCAGGGCTGGGTGAGGCTACCTCAGTGGGCAACGGGGGGCAGAGGTTCCGGGTTCTGCGCCTCCTGCCTGCAGGACAGTTCGCCCACAGCTGGAGTGGGGGTGTCCCTAACTAGCGTTGGGGAGAGACGGGGTGGGCAGGGGCACTGTCTCAGGTCAAGAGGTCGGTGCTGGGTCGAGGGAGTGGGCAGCCCTGGTGTCATGCAGGGACTCAGCTCCCGCATGGCCATATGATTACTGCTGAGACTCTGTCCACACACCTGGCTTCCGGTGGGGTGGGCTCCAGTGGGTCAGCCTCCACCCCCTCCAGGCCACACGCGCGACCCCCTAATCTCCGACCCTGTACTCGCTGGAAGTCGTGCCGGCACTGGCCACGCGAGGGCGCCCGAATTCCACCCACAGACGGTCTTGGCTTGGGAGGAGCATTGGCGGTGGGAGCGCGCCCCCAGAACCCCTACTGGTGGGGCTTCGGATCTGAAAACCCGGTTCTCTCGGGGCGCCCTGATCAGCTGGGACCGGGAGCGGCCCCCTGACGCTGGGCTGGGCCGGGGTCCCCCAGCTCGTGTATAATGAGTGCCACCGCCTGGAGGGAGGAGGCCAGGAGGGCTTCCTGGCGGAGGCAGCATCTCAGGCAGCCACCCACGTGGGGCTGGGGACGCACCTGAGATGTGGGTTTGTGTGGGCTGAGTGGTGCAGTGCTTACGAGGGACCGACCTGTGGGCAGCCGTGCAGTCAGCCCAGCCCAGCGCGGAGGTAGGTGGTCCATCTGCGGAATTTTCACCGGGAGGCCGCGGCCCCTCCCCCTCCCAGGCCGCTCCCCTCACGCCAGCAGCTGGGGGCAGGTCCCACCTCCTTCCCAGGGCTGGAGTTGAATAATGGATGCTGCGCAAACAGAAGTGTCAGCGCGGGCTCGGTGTGGGGACACTCATCCTTGTTAATATTTATTAAACCCGCGCCGGGTCCTTGTGAAGCCTCATAAATATTAATTCCCAATTAAACATTTATATGAAGGAGATTGCTTCTCCTCCTCCTCAAAGACTTGTTTGAAGCTGGGGCTGGTGGTGGCGACTGGGGAGGGGGCGTCCCCAGGCAGGGTCTGGGGGCCTGGAAGCAGTCGCCAGGGCTTGCAGTGGAGGGGCTCCCCTCTGTGGCCTGGGCACCAGCTAGCACCAGGCGTGTGCCTGCTCTCCGTGCCCAAGTCCCACGGAGTGGTCCCTGCTGACGGGTCATGACACCTGCAAAGTCCCCAATGGTCTTTGCAGGTGTCATGTGTCTCGAGTCTGGCTGCAAAGTCAGTGTCTGTGAAATGGGCCAGTCATGCACACGTTGGTGAGATTTAGCTGGCAGAGGGGTGGGAAGGGTCATGCAGGCTGCCCCTCAGGCCCAGGCTGGCCTGCCCTCCAGCGGGCTCACTGCTGATGGGGGGGGACACAGCAGGGGTCTCCAGGCGGCCTCCAGCTGTGCTTCACTCTTTCTGTCTTTCTTTTGTGGGTTTTGGGTGTCGATTGGGAGGGTGGTCACTGGCGGTCCTCAGTGCCTGTGCGTGGTCAGCCCTGTTCATGCTGCCTTCCTCCTTCTCCCATCCCCCTCTCAGAATCCTTGAATAGGTTCAGACTCTTGTGCAAAGGTGGGGGCAGGGCTTTGTGTGTGTTTTTGTACAGCTGCCATCTGTAGGGCTCCATGGGGCAGACCCCAGACTACTCACCATGGGGGGGTCCTGCAGCTCCCTACCTTTATCCGTCTGGGGGTCAGGACCCTGCAATTTGCAGGGCTGAGGCTTTCTAGAATCCCCCAGCTGCGTGCGGGACACGCCAGCTCGCTCTCTAAACTGATGATGCCATATGACCCCCCGTCAATGCATGAAAGTGCCCCTTTCCCCAGATCCTTGCCAATGTGGGGGCGGGAGTGACAGTTCAGCGGTTGTCAGGTGCGTTTCTCTGATGACTGGTGAACTTGGGTCTCCCTGGGTGGGTGGCCTGTTAGAGTCGCTCCCTATGCAGGCCGCCCCATGGCTTCCCTCACATTTTCTTTTCCTTTTGTTTACGCCTTCAGTCCATCTGGAACCAGCCTTTTACACGGTGTAATGTGGGGCTCCAGCCTTCTCTTTCCCCAAGTCGTGAGCCATATTCCCCACACTGCGCCCCCTGAGCTGTGGGAGGCCTGTGACTACCCTGTGTCCCCAAGGCCAGCTTGCTCCTTCATTGGCACAATGCTGGCCTGTCATTTCTTTTATGTGTAGTGACCATGGCTTTCTGGTTTGTCTTCCTTCTGGGGGAGTGAGCCCTTTCTCTGCTTTTTTTCCAACAGGCATCCCCATTCTGGGACCACAGTTTCCTAAAAACGCCTGCGGGAACTTCGGTTTGTGTGACACTACTCTGGAAGCTAACTGAGGACACCTGCAGTGGTGCTGGTCCGAGTGCCCACGTGTGGCCGTGGCACCTTCTGTCAGTCACTGTCTGTGTCCTGCATGGTTTCCCAACACTCACTGTGCCCAGTCTGCTGTCTGGTGACTTAATTCCTGGCCGATTGTGGCCTCGGGTGCTCTCGGGAGCATCTCTTCTGGCTGGTTATTGCTGGCAGGGTCAGCTTTATCCTTAACTCTGACTGGTTCTCAAAGTTGGCTGATGCAGCTATACTTTCCGCGTAGGCAGCCACATTATCCACGCGTCGGGAGGGTTTTTCTCTTCCTTTCCAGGCCTCACACCCCCGCCTTCATTTCTTTCCTTGCGTTTCCCAGGATCATGTTACGCAGTGGTGACAAGGGACGTGCCTGGTCCTGAAGAGACTGTGTCTTAGTTTCTCTCTTATGCCTGATGTTCCTAAGGGTTTTATCAAGTTAAGGCTGTCCTCTTGGATTGGAAACCTTCTGAGAGTTTTCAGAAATTATGAGTGAACTTTATACAGTCCCTTATGTGTACGTTGGGACCATTCCTATGGGTGTTTTGTGTATTTTAGTCCTTTTGGGGGACTCGGCGAGTCACAGCGCTGGTGACCTATGGCGAGCCATTTGTGCCCCTTGGAGAGTCTCCGCAGGGCCAGGTGTTGTGACTATTTTTCACATGCCTTGCCGAGTGCCACTTAGCACAGGTGCCTGTTGCTTTTGTGCTCTCGTTCTGACTGCTACTCTGCTGAGGCCTGCACCTCTCCAGTCACGGGCCGCCACGCTCCGCGTAGGCACACGAGGAAAGCCAGAGCCAACCCTGGGGTGGCCTCACTCGCAGGAAGGGCCCCTCCGAGTCCCTTTCCATCCGAATCGTCCACAGCTCTGTTTTCCCTGTGAAGTCTGGGTGACACGGCACCTCTGAGGAGTGCCGCCCTGGCTTGGGCTCTCCTTCCCAGCTGTCACTGATACTGGTGCTCATGGATCTTCCCAGAACAGTCGCGATCATGCCAGGAGAAGGCGGTCCTTCAGTGCTTTCTTGACAGACTGACCGGGCCCTGTCGGTTACCAGGAATGTGCAGGGCTGAAAGTACAGGTGTGCAGGTGACCCCCGCTGGGGACGCAGCCTGTCCTGTGTCCTGTCCCACCCCAGCCAGGTGCTGAGCTCAGTTCTGTACTGACCCTGCAGGGGACACAGACCCTGCCAGGGAAAGGGGCGCAGTCCCCGAACACTGCCCCCCTTTGGATGTCCGCTGCGCATTAGCGGTCCGGGGCCACTGCTCTTCTGACCAACTGGTGACAAACGAGGGCTTCCCATGACCCCCCAGGCATGATAATTCACTTAGACCAACTCACAGAGCCCAGGAAGGTGCTGCCCCCTGGCAGCAGCTTTACTCTAAAGGGTGCCATCCGGGGTCAGCCCACACAGGGACCAGGGGCCAGGCCTGAGTGGCCACCCTGCTCACTGTGGACTCAGGACATCACCCTCTGGGCAGGTCCTGAGAAGCTCCATCCAGGGGACTGGAAGTCAGCGTGAGACACCCACAACTTGGAGGGGGGAGGGGCATAGGCTGTCCCTTTCAGATGGCCCCCCTTTATTTAGCACCTGTCTCTGTCTCCTTCAGAGTTAAAAAGCTCATCATTGTGGAATGGGGGTGATCCTCCAGTGGGCTTTTGGGGTTCTTACCTCAGCGGGCAGGCCCTCTGCCCCCTCCAGGGCTGTTCTCTCTGAGACCGAGGGAGGGGCATTCTGGGGTGAAACTTAGGGGTCATAATGGGGCTCAGTAAGGTCATTCTCAGCCCACCTCCTACACGAGGGTGGTCCCAGGTGGCAGGTGGCTGGGCAAGGAGGCAGAACCCCCTGGACCACAGGGCCGGTCAGTCCCTCAGGCCGCGGCCCCAGCAGAACCGCTGCCCATTCGGGGTGGAGGCCGGGGCATACCCAGCCCTGGATGGCGCTGCCTGCTCTCCTGGCTGGGTGCTGACCTCTCTGGCTTCCAGGGGTCGGCTGACAATGGGGGTGGGGCCCAGCCTGGTTTATTATTCAGTGATTCAAATGAGATTGCAAAAGGCTTTTTATTGATTGCATATAAAAGTTATGAAGCCCCATCGATGCTGAACACAGGCAAATCACTGGGCTGTAAAAGCTCGTGCGGCGGCGGTTTTCCAAGCGCTCTGGGCCGTGAGCGCCTGCCTGGGAATAAAGGTCAGTGGGCAAGACAGATGGACGCGCTGCCCCGCAATGGCCGGGGTGTGCGGGTGAAAGTGAGCACCGCCCTGCACAGCCACCGTTCCTGCTCTTTGGGGGGTGTCTTGAGTGTGCTTCTGGGTATATAATATTAATTTAGTCATAAAATAAAAGGCAGTAGCTCGGAGAGCAGCCGGGTGAACCATTAAACTCCCAGTGTGAAGTATTGTGGTCCTGGTTTCTGGAGGGGTGGGGGAAGGAGGTGCTGGGGCGGGTCCCCCCACAGGATGTGAACCTTACACACGGCCTCAGTTCTCCCACCCACCCGCACATGGGGACCACAGGGAGCTGGCTGGGCGAGCCCCATGCACCCCCAGGGGGTGACAGCTGTGGCTGGGTGGGTGAGCACCCCCAAGAGGGGCCCTACCAGGACGGTATCAGCTTAGGAGAGAGGCTGGAGGTGCGCCTGGGTGGGACGGGGGCTCCAGGTCCTGTGTGTGGCAGACGAGGGAGCAGCTGGAGGTTTCTACTGGGAGGCTCGGGGGCACCACAGACATACCCCATGAGACAAGTGTCAGCAGTTCCCACCTGTTCCCCAGGGCCCCAGGTCAGACCTTCCCTGACCCTCCCCTGCATCTGGGCTGTGCTTACCAGGTGGGGGATGGGTGGGGGAGAAAGAAGCAGCTGGCAGGCCCCTGCATTGGTCAGGGGGGCAGAGGAACGCTGCGGTAACAGACACCCCCTGTCCCCAGCACAGCCTGCTTCCCACGGTGAGGCAGGGCGGCCTCCTTGCAGGGACCCAGGGGCGCCTGCTGAGAGGGGCCCCGCCTGGAACCTGCTTCCCCTTTCGTGGGTGCCCGAGGGGGAGAAGTCCCAGCCCAGGAGCATTGGGCTGCCCGCCCATGAGGTCCTGCTTGGCCCTTCTGAGCTGACCCCGTGCAAGGGTCCCAAGGGCTATAGACCTGTGTGTGCGGCTCCTTCCTTCCTGGGCCTGGGCTGCCCTGGTGGGTGTGCCCACCCAGGCCAGGCTGGGTGCTGCGCAGAGGTGCCGGCGGACAGGTGGGTGGCAGGCGGCTGGGATGGTGCCATGGTGAATCGTGTCCCTCCAGACTCCTATGTTGAAGCCTAACCACTGTGTGGCAGTCCTTGAGATAAGAAGAAATTAAGCTTAGATGACGTCATCATGGCGTTGGCCTCGGTCCACTCACAGCAGGGCCTGGGCAGCCCTCAGAGAACCGGGCAACCCCAGCCCTGGCGGAGGCTGGCCAAATGTGTGAGGTGGGGTACTGGGCAGGAGACGGAGGGAGGGTCCCACCTGCGTACAGGGCCCAGCCCCTCCCCTCAGGGTTGCCCTGCGTGGACATGCCCAGGTTGTCCCTGGCACTGCTCAGTCTCCACCTCTCAGCCTGCTGTGGAGCCCTCAGGCCAGGGGCTGCCCGGCGGGGGCACAGTGGGTTTGCAGCCACCCCGCTGCTCGCAGAGCCCAATGGGACAATCCACACCAGTGGTCTTGTGTCTGACTTGCCAGTGCCTGCAACCAGGCCGCCAGGAGGGGAGATGGATTGGGCTGAATTTGCCGAGAACCAGGCGGACAATTTCTCGGTGATGGCCAGTGGGGGAACGGCCAAGGCCAGGGCTCCAGAGAAGGCTTTGTCCCCTACCCAGGCAGGAGGCCACACGTGGGAATGAATAGTGACAGATACCCAGCAGCCCCCTTGCCCACGTCTTCGGCTCACTTTTTCACCTGGGTTGCATGCCTTTCTTCTGTTTACACTGCTTCTTATAGTTCTTTGTATCTCCTGGACCCCAATTTGTTATTACGTGCTCTCATGGCAGAGGTTTTCTCTGAGTCTGTGTCTGTTTCTCACTCTGTGTGGTACACTGTTAACAGAGGTTTCACATTTAATCCAGACAAATGCATCAATATGTCCCTTTATTGTTTGTTAATTTTGTGCCTGGAAGAAGTCGTTAGTTTCACCAGTATCCTAAGCAAATCCTCCCCATGTTTTCTTCTAGGCGTTTTATCGTTTTGCTTCTCACATTTCGGTCTGTAATCCATCTGAATTTCGTGTGTGTGCGCGCGCGCGTGCGCAATGTTTCAAGCATTCAAAACGATTTGAATGGTTTCCATGTGGGAAGCCAGTGCTCCCAGTGCCATCAGTTAAACAAACCGACCTTTGTATCTCCACTGCCAACACAGTAGCTGCATGGAGCTATTTAAATTTGAGTTAATTAACATCAAGTAAAATGTAAAACGTAATTGCCCAGACCAGTTGTTCACAATCCGAGTGCTCAGTGGTCGCATATGACTGATAAACAGTTATGAAAGTGCGTAAGAACAGGGAAGACGTGAGAGCCACAGTCAAGCAGTTTCATTGCGTGAAAACACATGGTCACACACATCCATTTTGAGAGCCTGTGGAACATTTACAGAAACTGGCCGGACTTCAAAAACACCAAAGCGTGGGTCCTGCAGGCCACATTCTCTGAACAAACTAGTCAACACAGAAATCAATAACAGAGGTGATACCCAAGCCCATAGTTTTGAAATGAAAAACACTTCTAGCTAATTCATCTTCAAAGATGAAATCATGAAGGAAATGAGAAAATGCTTAGATCTGTCAACTGTGGTCGATGGCTTCAATTCAATGCCAACAGGAATCCCCAATGAGGGGTGTGGTGAAGGAGGAAACTTTATTCCGTGCCAATAGCTCACAGCTGTGAGAACAGCACGGCTGCGGAGCAGCTCTATAGTGTTACAGCTCAGTTATGGAGCATCATGGCTGTGAAGCAGCCCTGGGATGAGGCGGCCCTGGAATCAGTGTCTGGGACACCCAGTTTTCAGTGGAAAGGAAAGGGCGCTCTCCAAGCTGCAGGGGAGCTGACGTATAGACAGAAGTCCCTTCCTCTTGTCCCTGGTTGGTCCATCCTGATGCAAATGAAGACACCAAATCCTCACAGTGTGATTGGTCGAAAAAGCACTGTCCTGACTGATCATATTGGAGCCACTCTTATTGGTCAGTGAAGATGCTGATGGGGTGGAGGGTGGGGGGAAGATAGCTGTGCAGCTCTGATTGGATGGAGAAAGTCTCAATCCTATTGGTTGAAATACAATTCCAGGAACCCTTTTATAAGGGCTGGCTCAGCCAGCAGGAGCACAGTGCAGGCAGACAGTTCAGTGCAGGGTTCTCCCTGAAGTGGGGTTTGCATGAGGGGCCCCTGTATAGAAATGGCCGCTGGGCTCTTGTGCAGGGTGGCATGCAGGGTCTCAGCTCCCGCTCCCCACATAAGAACGCAGGACATGGTGAGGTCAAAAAGGAACACCCACGGAGCCACAGATAGGGGAGTCATACCACTATAGTCTCACTGGCGGCTGGGTTGGAGACACAGGAAGCAAGAGCTACACTGTCTGCAACCTGCCGTCCGCTTCTCTGCCAACCAACCAACCTCACGTGCTAGCTGCAATCCGCTCTTGCTAGCTCAGCCACCATCTTCTTGCTAGCCCCCATTTGCTGCTAGCGTAGCCACAGCAGTTATATTAGTGGCCAATGGCTCACTGGTTACAGCTGACGGCCAACTAGCCACAGCTGATGGCCATGCAATCACAGTTGATGGCCATTTACTACCTGAGCCAGCACCTTTCCAACTGAGGCCGAGGGCCTGGAAACTGCACTCCTGGCTCTGTCGCCACAGTTCTGTTTTTAAATTTGAGCCCAGTGAGCCGCCAGGAGCCCTTCTTGATAGACACCTTCTTTCTCAGGGTCCACGGATCTGAACATTAACTGCTTATCAAAACTTGTGGGGAGCAGTGGGAACAACAGAGAGGCCTGTCTGGTTTATCTGAAAATCCAGTTTTTGGTTTGTTGTTTCTATTTCTTGATTCTTTGTTCTGTATCCCGTTGATTGCTGTTCATACCTTTGTGGTTTCCTTCTTTTACTTTTTAAAGTTTATGCTTTATTATTTTTCTACTTCTTGAGTTGGATTCTTAACTCATGAATTTGAATTATTCATCTATTATAGCATTTGAAGTTTTTGGTGACGTATTTCCCCTTAAGTATCGCTTAGCTGCCCCTCATCAGACGACGTGCCTAATCAGGCTTTTCACTTCGCTCTGATTCCTATTAGAGTTTATGATAGTCAGTCACTGAGTTACATTAAAGTTTCCCACTCTGTCAATTCTTCATGGTACTACTGTACATTTTTGAATATATATATATATATATATATGTGTATATATTATATTTGAGGCTGTGCTCACCATTCTATAATAATTCTTTTAATCCTTACTAATGCCTTTTCCTTGAAATCTATTTTTTTTAAAGACTTTATTGGGGAACAGGGAAGGGGAACAGGACTTTATTGGGGAACAGTGTGTACTTGCAGGACTTTTTCCAAGTCAAGTTGTTCTTTCAATCTTAGTTGTGGAGGGCGCAGCTCAGCTCCAGGTCCAGTTGCCATTGCTAGTTGCAGGGGGCGCTGCCCACCATCCCTTGTGGGAGTCGAGGAAGGGAGTCAAGGCCTGCAACATTGTGGTTGAGAGCCCACTGGCCCATGTGAGAATCGAACCGGCAACCTTCAGCATTAGGAGCACGGAGCTCCAACCACCTGAGCCCCCTTTGAAATTTATTTTGCCTGATATTAATAAAGCTTTATAAACTGTAAGAAAATAAATTAATATTTGCTAAATTTATTTTTTCTTCCTTTTTGAAACTACATTTTGTGAGTGTCTCTTTTCAGAGTATCCAGCTAGGTTTGATTTTGTCAGTCTCCATTTTAGCTGCAAGTTCAGTTCATTTACATTTTTTAAAAATTTATTGGGGTGACAATTGTTAGTAAAATTACATAGATTTCAGGTGAAGTTCATTTACATTTATTGACACATTTTGATTTATCTCTACAATTTTATTTTGTGATTTCTGTTTCTTGTGACTTTTTCTTTGCTTCTCTCCCCCTCCTTTTCTCCTTCATCTCCTTGATGAATTTTTATTTATTGTTTTTTCTTCTTTCTCAGAGTGGGGATGTTTTAGTTTCTATTGAGATTCTCTTTCTATTCTTTTTTTTTTTTAATTTTTATTGGGGAATATTGGGGAACAGTGTGTTTTTCAGGACCCATCAGTTCCAAGTCAAGTCGCTGTTTTTTATTTCATTCTGGTTGTGGGGGGGCACAGCTCAGCGCCAAGTTAAGTCATTGTTTGTTTGTTTTTTCCAATCTAGTTGTGGAGACGTTTTCAATCTAGTTGTGGAGGGCACAGCTCTCTGGCCCATGTGGGAACTGAACCGGTGACCTGGGTGTTATGAGCACTGCGGCACTGCGCTCTAACCAACTGAGCCAACTGGCCTGCCCCTCTTTCTATTCTTTTACTACTAGTTACTCAAGACTTTTAAAACATGTGTACTTGGCTTAACACAATCTAAATTCAGTAAAAATCTCCATGGTCCTCTAGAATATTAAAAGGATTTTAGGGTGTTTTAACTCCAATTCTACTGTTTTGTTTTACATGTTATTCAGAGCTATTTTTAAAATAATTTTTATATCATAAAATTGGTCATTATTACTATTAAATAACAATCTTGTTTCGATTCATATACATGTTTTGTCCTTTGGCCCACCATTGTTTCTGGGATCTCACCCTTTTCTCTGGTTTAATTTTTTTTTCTCTCTCTGAAGACTCTCCTTTAGTGATTCTTTCAGGGAGGAAATGTGAACGTTAACTTTCTAGTTTTTGCTTGTTGAAAGGTTTTTCTATAGTCTCCCCAACCGGTGATTTGGCTGGGTATAAAATTCTAAGTTGACACATATGTCCTCTCAGTGATGTGAAGACATCTCCCCACTCTCTCCTGGTTGAGAAATCTTGCTGTTAGTTTAATTGTAGTCCCATTGTAGGTTATCTGCTCTTGTGGGTTGAGTCATGTCCCCTTAAAATCCATATGTTGAAGTCCCAATCCCTAGCACTTCAGAATGTGCTTATTTGTAGATAGGATCTTTGACTAAGTTAAAATGAGGCCATTAGGATGGGCCCTGATCCAATATGGCTGGTGTCCTTATAAGAAGAGGAAGAGATACCAGGGATGTGTGTGCACACACAGAGTAAGGTTGTACAAGGACAGTGCAAGAAGACAGCCACCTGCTCTCCAAGGATAGAGGCCTAGGAGAAACCAAACCTGCCCACACCTTTATCTTGCTCTTCCAGCCTCCAGAACTCTGAGAAAACACATTTCTATTGTTTAAGCCCCCAGTCTGTGGTCTTTTGTTATGGTAGATGCATCACTCCTGTCTCTGCCTCTGTCTTCATGTGGCATCTTCCCTGTGTGTGTTTTTGTGTCCAAATTCCCCTCTTCTTAGAAGGACCCCAGTCATGTTGGATTAGGGCTCACCCTACTCCATCTGATGAGAGAAGGTGAGTTAAGGTGACCTTACCTTAACTAAATACATCTGCAAAAACTCTATTTTCAAATAACGTAACATTTTGGGGTACTGGAGGTCAACAAATCCCCCCCCCTTTTTTTTTGACTGGGGACAGAATTTAACCCATAGCATCAAGGTTTTAAATTTTATTTGCAGAAATGTCTGCAAACTGGTCCCATGATTTTAAGCATTTTTTCTGCTCCAGTTGTTATTTTCTTGTCATTTCTTATTTTGTGTATTTGAACTTTCTCCTTTTTTATGATCAGGTTAGTTAGCAGTTTGCCTATTTTGTTAATTAAAAAATTCAGGATTTTGATTTATTAGGTCAAGGGTTTTTCTATTCTCTACCTCATTAATTTCTACTTTTATCTTTATTATTTCATTCATTGAGAGGCCTTTTGGTTTATTCTGTGGTTCTTTTTCTAGTTATTTGAGCTGGGAATTTTATTCCTCTCCTCATTCTTTCATGTTTACTGATAAAAGTGTTCAGAGTTATGAATTTTCCTTTGATCACTGCTTTAAATATATCCCATACAGCCTAATATGTAGTACTTTCACTATCATTATTTTTAAAAGAAAGTAATTTCAGTTTCTATTTCCACTTTCAGCAAAGAATTGTTTAAATAAATTTCAAAACAAATTTTCCAGGTGGAATGCAATTAAAAAAAATTGTCAGTGATTTCTAGTTTTATTATGTTGTGATTAGAGATAGTTGATTGCAACATTAATCAACTTTTTGTGACCTGGTGTATGATAAACTTTTGTGACTGTTCTATGCATGATTGAGAAACTGCATTTGGTGTTCTCCAGGCTTAAAGTGTGTGTGTGTGTGTGTGTATACACGTGCATGTGTGTGAGAGTGCACATGTGTTCATGTATCTACAAGCTCTGCCTATTGGTCATGTGGTTAGGTGTTCTGTATTCTTATGTGACAGTGTGGAGTGTGTCACCCAGACCTCCCTTCCAGAAAGAGCTTGTGGCTCAGCTGTGAGGAGAGCAGCTGCCTCATGGCCTCCAGCTGCAGTGCTTTGGGACCTACTGTGTGTTTGAGCCGAAGCCGTATTCCTCCCGGGTGCCCTGATAATGGCGGTCCAGATGGGGTGCTGGGACCTGGCCAGTGTTGCCTGCCATGTGACGCCTCTGGAGTGCAGCCTTTGCTTTGCAACTCCGGACAGGTGGTAGGACAGGTATGTGATGTCTCCCAGTCTGAGGCCCTTCCTGTCCAATGCTGGATCCCCTCATTGTCTTTAGCAGGTGCCCCCCACTACACCTCCTGTATTCCTGACTTCATCTCCTGCCTGCATCCTGGAGGACCTGATCTGACACACATTCCTTCATTCTTGTTCACTTGAGATCTGTCTTGTTCTATTGGGCTGTGGTGACATGTCCTGTCACGTATCTGTGACTCCTTGTAATTTCAAGTTTTTGCTTCATAAGGTGGCTGCTGTGTTATTTGTTGCATAACTTGTATTTTTGTTGGGAATTGTGTCTTTCTGCGTTAAAAAGTCCTTCTTTGCCAGGTTTCAGGTTTTCCATCTCCACATCTACTTTAAAAAAAAAATTTTTTTTTTATTGGGGAATATTCGGGAACAGTGTGTTTCTCCAGGGCCTATCAGCTCCAAGTCATTGTCCTTCAATCTAGTTGTAGAGGGCACAGCTCAGCTCCAAGTCCAGTTACTGTTTTCAATCTTAGTTGCAGGGGGCGCAGCCCACCATCCCATGTGGGAATTGAACCAGCAACCTTGTTGTTGAGAGCTCGCACTCTAACCAACTGAGCCATCTAGCCGCCCCTCTGGAAGCTCAGCGGCAGCTCGTTGCCTTCAATCTAGTTGTGGTGGGTGCAGCTCACTGGCCCATGCGGGAATCGAACCGGCAACCCTGTTGTTCAGAGCTCATGCTCTAACCAACTGAGCCATCCGGCCGCCCCTCGACTTCTGCTTTGATGTCATGATTCCCACCACTTTCCTATGGCTTCCACATGCCCAGTGTACCTTTCATTTAATCAACCTCTTCAGTGTCAGCTTCTGGGTCACTGCATCTTACGTGACTCTTGGGCACAGCTCATAGCTAGATATGGCTTGTAGCCAAATTGAAAGTTTTTTCTTTTAATAGATGAGTCAACCCCACCAGCATTTATTAATATGACTTGCGTGTTTGTCAGCTG
Source organism: Rhinolophus sinicus (assembly GCF_036562045.2). Lineage (NCBI taxonomy): Eukaryota > Metazoa > Chordata > Mammalia > Chiroptera > Rhinolophidae > Rhinolophus > Rhinolophus sinicus. The sequence continues at coordinate 1,259,117 of NC_133753.1, forward strand.
TTATAATGTTTTATAATTATGTGCGTGTTTTCACATTTGATACATGATGTGTTGTCAGCTCTTTTTGTTGTTTTTTAAGAGTTTGCATTTTTATTCTCACAGTTACCTCTGAACTTAAGCTTTTTATGTGCTCTTAGTTTCCTGTTTTCTGATTTAAACTTTCAGTGTCGGGTTGTCAGTTTTTAATGGAACTGACTCCCGCCTGTGCCACAGCCAATGAGCTGATTCTGCATTCTGCTGCTTCCCTCTTGCCCTCCGATTTGCAAAGTGGCATTTTGTTACTGTGTCACAACTCGTAATATTAGTAGTTTCCTGCCCTCCTCCCCAACCTTAGTCCTTTTGCTGAAGTCTTGTCATCATTTGCGTTGCCTGAAGGTAATCTCCCAGAAGATTCCTCAAGGTGGCCCCATGGTTCCATGTTCTTTTCCATTTGGACCTGTTTCTACAGCCTTGACACTTGAAGCGCACTTTGAGTGAATACGATACATTCCTGATTTTATACTTAGTTGTTTCATCCTGAAAGGAAGCATGGGGTCTCTGGGTTAGAGGAAGGCCAATAATATTTTTAAAAGATTTTTATTAAAACATAGCTAACAAACAATATTATATTAGTTTCAGGGGTACATCATAATTATTCAACATTTATGTACCTAAAGAAGTGATCACCTGATAAATCCAGCAGCCATCTGACACCATCCCAGCTGTCACAATGTTATTGACTATATTCCCCATGCTGCACGTTACATCCCCGTGACTTATTTGTCATGGAGATTTGAACTTCTCATTCCCCGTCACCTTTTGCCCCTTTTAATTTTTCAATTACAGTTGGCATTCAGTATTATTTAATATTAATTTCATGTGTACAGCATAGTGGTTAGATATTTATACAATTTAAGAAGTGATCCCCCTGACTAGTCTAGTACCCACCTGGCACTATACATAGTTATTACCATATCAATGACTGTATTCCCTGTGCTGTACTTTACATCCCCGTGACTATTTTGTAACTACCAATTTGTGTTTCTTAATCCCTTCCCCTTTTTCACCCACACCCCCAAACCCCCTTTCATCTGACAGCCATCAAAGTGTTCTTTGTATTTGTGAGTTTGTTTCTGTTTTGTTTATTTAGTTTGTTCTTTAGATTCCATATATAAACAAAATCACATTGCATCTGTCTTTCTCTGTCTGACATACTCCACTCAGCACAATTCCCTCCAGGTCCATCCATGCCGCTGCAGATGGCGAGAACCCATGCCCTTCCCTGGACGAGCAATATTCCATTGTATATGTCCCACCTCCTGTTTATTCATTGATCCATCAACAGACACCCAGGCTGCCTCCACATCTTGGCCATGTAAACAATGCTGCGATGAACATATGGATGCACACGTCCCCTCGAAGTAGCATTTGGGTTTCTTCAGATAAATACCCTGAAGTGGGATTACTGGGTCCTTCTTCGTCTTTCGTTATAGCCTTTGTTTTAAAGTCTATTTTGTCTGGTATAAGTATTGCTACCCTAGCTTTTTTGTCTGTTTCCATTTTCATGAAATATCTTTTCCTCATCCCTTTACTTTCAGTCTGTGTGTGCCTTTCGATCTGAAGTGAGTCTCTTGTAGCAGCATATGTAAGGGTTTTGTTTTCTTATCCATTCAGCCCTCCTATGTCTTTTGATTGGAGCATTAGGCCATTTACATTGAAAGTAATTGTTCATAGATATGTAACTATTGCCATTTTATTATTCATATTATTGATATATTTTTTTCATCTTAAATCCTTCTAAGATTCGTTGAAATACTGGTTTGGTGGTGGTACACCCCTTTAGCTTTTTCTTGTCTGGAAGCTCTTTATCTTTCCTTTGATTCTAAATGATAGCTGTGCTGGGTAGAGTAATCTTGGTTGTTGGTCCTTGCTTTTCAGCACTTTGAATATTTCCTGCCAAACCCTTCTTGCCTGCAAAGTTTCTGTTGAGAAATCAGCTGACAGTCTTATAGGAGTTTCCTTGTAGGTAAGTCAGTGCCTTTCTCTTGCTGCTTTTAAGATTCTTTCTTTGCCTTTAGCCTTTGGCATTTTAATTATAAAGTGTCTTGGTGTGGGCCTGTTTGGGTTCATCTTGTTTGGGACTCTCTGCACTTCCTGGGCTTGTATGTCTATTTCCTTCACCAGGTTAGGAAAGTTGTCAGTCATTATTTCTTCAAATAGGTTCTCAATTCCTTGCTTTCTCTCTTCTCCTTCTGTTACCCCTATATTTGAATGTGGTTACACTTGGTGTTGTCCCAGAGGCCCCTTAAACTATCCTCATTTTAAAAAAAATATTTTTTCTTTTGCTGTTCCAGTTGGATGTTTTCTGCTACCTTCTCTTCCAAATCACTGATTTGATCCTGTGCTTCATCTAGTCTGCTGGTGATTCCTTCTAATGCATTCTTCATTTCAGTTATTGCTTTCTTCACTTCTGACTGGTTCTTTTTAATGGTATCTATGTCTTTTTTTAATGCTGGCTATCTCTCTCTTGAACTTCTCACTAAGTTCCTTGAGCATCTTTATAACTATTGTTTTGAACTCTGTATCTGGTAGGTTGCTTGCCTCCATTTTGTTTAGTTCTTTTTCCGGAGTTTTCTTCTGTCCTTTCATTTGGGATGTATTTCTTTGTTTCCTCATTTTGGCTTCCCTCCTGTGTTTATTTCTATGTATTAGATAGATCTGCTATATCTCCCAGTCTTGGCCAGGTAGCCTTATGTAGTTGGTGCCCTGTAGGGCCCAGGCACAGTCTCCCTGCTCACCTGCTCTGAGTGCTCCGGGAGTGTCCCTTGTGTGTGCCCTCCTGTTATAGTTGAGCCTTGATTGCTATTGGCATGTCAGTGGATGGGATTGACCCTCAGGCTGATTGGCCCTAGGCATTGGCCACGTCCATAGCTTACAGGCTGCTGTGCGGGGGACGTACCCCCACAGAGTGGGATTCACCCCAGTGGGCTCTGGTGCCTGTTGAGACTGCCTTTGGGTGTGCCACTTGTGGGGCTAGTTGGGTGTTGCTCTGCTGTGGTCTGAAGCTGACCTCCAAGTATGTTGGTTCTGGGGCTTCTTGAGATGAGCTCTGGTGCAGGCCCAGGTCAGCCACCTTCTGTAACTGACTGCAGACTACCTGGTAGGAGCTACAAAGCAATCCATGATTGTTTACTGCCTGTGCTAACCCTGGAGGCATGTAGGAGAGGTCACGCTGTGAATCATGCAGATGGCAGCCCCAGTACCTGGCCTAGCTTTGTAAAAAGCTAGGACACCTGCAGGCCTGATGCCACCTGCCAGCTCCCATAAGGTTCAGCATTGATAGAGCCTCATGTGGTATACAAGTTGGGTGAAGCAGGGTCTCAAAGAATCACTAGAGTGAAAAGAACTGTGGTCACCAGGTTAATGTAGACTCTGGTTTGGTGCCAGTGCTGAGCCTGGAGCTACTCAGAGCACACCGAGGCCAGTTGCCACCCACCTGGGTCCTGTGGACTCTGATAGTTTTCCAGAAAGAGTGCCATGTGAGTCTGGCTTCTCACGAGAAAGTGTCTCTGGCATTGGGGGAGTTGGGTAGTGCGGGGTCCCAGTGAGTCCACAGGGCAGAGCAGTGGAACTGACCAGGCCAATCAGATTCAGATTTGGTTGTAAGCGTAGAGGGTGGGCTCGATACACAATAGATGGCACCCGCCTATTGACTGCACCAGAGGAGGGTCTCCTCACAGGGAAAATGGTGACTGTCCCCCAGCCTTCGCCTGAAGCCACACACCTCTGTCTGACCCCATATGTCTCCAACAACCCCCAAGTCACCATCCCTCTGCTGGAGCCCCAGGTGAGTGTCTGCAAGCTGGCCGTTTAAGAGGATGTCTGGGTTTCCCGCAGTCTTATGTCCCACCCGGATGGTCAGAATCCCCACTGTTTTTCACAGCCAGATGCTGTGGGGTCTCTTTTTCCAGGCAGCAGTACTCTGGGCTGGGGAGACTGGTGTGGGACTGGGGTCCGTTGCTCCTCCAGGGGGAAACTCTGCAGCCGAGATATCCCTTCTGATTCTCAACCTCCACACGCAGGTGTGGGGACCATTTTGTGTCTCTGCCCCGTTTACCAGTCTCAATATAGCTTCTTCCTTATATTCTTAGTTGTAAACCTTCTGTTCAGCCAGACTTCAGATGGTTCTCCAGGTGGCTTGTTCTATAATTTAGCTGTAATTTTAATGTGTTCACAGAAGGACATGGGCACAGCGTTTATCTACCCTGCCATCTTGGATCTCTCCCAATGACTTGTTTACAGACAATGTCAGCATTGGTTCCTGTAGTCCATTCTCTACCTGGGGCAACGCGAGCCCTGCCTGTGTGAAAAGGGGCTTTGTGCCCCTGGAAGAGGACTCCAAGATTATGAATCTTTATTGAGGAACTGCTATAACTGTCCCCCCTCAACAACTCCATGGGACAGAGGGAGAGAAACCTGATCTTTTAAATGTAGACAGATTCTCTCTGAGAGAAGGGAAGGTCCCTGGTTTCAACCCTTTGGGATGGGATGAAGTAGCTCTGGGTTTTATCCCATTTTAACATCTTAGCACAGAGCTAGGGAGGTAAACCTGGGCTCCTCTCGCCTGGGTATTTCACCATCTTAACCTCCAAGGCTGCCTTTCAGGCATCATTTTTTGTAATTTTTTTTTTTTTAACTTTAATTAAATGTATTGGGGTGACACTGGTTAATGACATGATATAAATTTCAGGTGTGCAACTTTATAATATGAGGTGTGACCAAATAATACAGCGAATGTTTAAATTAAAAAAAAAAATTACAGTAAAAGACACATTGCCATTAATCCCCCTCAGAATACTCCCCCTCACTCTGAACACACTTATCCCGTCATTCTTGCCCCTTTCTGAAGCTGTTCTGGAAGTCCTCTTTTGTGAGCGTCTTTAGTTGCACTGTCATGGCTTCATCAATGCCCTGGATAATTTTGACTTTAGGGAAGAGCCAGAAGTCACACAGTCCCAGGTTCAGTGAATAAGGTGGATGAGGACACACTGTAATGTTTTTATTTGACAGAAATTGCTGTACCAGAAGCAATGTGAGACACGGAGCCTTTCCATTGTGATCGCAAAATACAGTGAATGCTGCTGCCGAGTGCCATCCAACAGAAAGGCAGGATCTTCATATGGGAAGTGGCATGTTGACCCTTAGTAACAGTGTGTGACAAGTTTCAACTTGTTCAGTGCAGTCAGTTGGGTGTGAGCTACGTTTGGGAGAAGGTGTGTTTTAAAGTGTGCTGTAAATCATCCTCCATCATGACAATGTTCTGTGTCACACATCACTTCTGGTAACGGCAATTTCTGTGAAATGAAAACATTATGGTGTGTCCTCATCCACCTTATTCACCAGATCTGGCTCCGTGTGATTTCTGGCTCTTCCCCAAAGTCAAAATGATTCAGGACATTGAGGCAGCTACAACAACTAAAGACACGCATGAAAGAGGACTTCCAGAACTGCTTCAGAAAGTGGCAAGAATATGGGGCTGGCCCGGTGGCTCAGGTGGTTGGTTAGAGCTCCATGCTCCTAACTCCGAAGGCTGCCGGTTCGATTCCCACATGGGCCAGTGGGCTCTCAACCACAAGGTTGCAAGTTCAATTCCTCGAGTCCCGCAAGGGATGGTGGGCTCTGCCCCCTGCAACTAAGATTGAACACAGCACCTTGAGCTGAGCTGCCGCTGAGCTCCCGGTGGCTCAGTTGGTTGGAGCGCGTCCTCTCAACCACAAGGTTGCCGGTTCGACTCCCACGAGGGATGGTGGGCTGTGCCCCCTGCAACTGGAAAACGGCAACTGGACCTGGAGCTGAGCTGCGCCCTCCACAACTAAGATCGAAAGGACAACAACTTGACTTGGAAAAAAGGCCTGGAAGTACACACTGTTCCCCAATAAAGTCCTGTTCCCCTTCCCCAATTAAAAAAAAAAAAAAGAAAGTGGCAAGAATAATGGGTTGAGTGTGTTTGAAGCAAGGGGGAGTCTTTTGAGGGGGATTAATGGCAATGTGTATTTTACTGTAGTATTTTTTAAAATTTAATAATTGACTGTATTGTTTGATCACACCTCATACACATATGTAATTATAGTTGACATTCAGTATTGTTCTACATCAGCTTCAGGGGTACAGCGCAGGGGTCAGGCAGCTACACTGTCCATAAAGTGATCCCCCCATAAGTCCAGTGCCCATCTGACACCCCACATAATCTTTACAACATTATTAATTATATTTCCCAAGCTGTATTTCACATCCCCATGACTATATTGTGACTACCGACTTGTACTTTCTAATCCAGGGGTGTCCAAACTTTTTTCAACGTTTTTCACCAAGGGCCATATGCGGCAAAATACACAAACAGCCGGGCCACTCACTCGAGGTGAAGTACGTATTGCCTCACCTGGTTTATTTAAGTAAACTAAATATATTTTTGGAATTTGCTGCAGGCCAATTAACAATGGATCATGGGCCGCAGTTTGGACACCCCTGGTCTAATCCCTTCACCTTCTCCCCCATCCCCCAACTGCCCTTCTGTCTGGCAACCATCAGTTTGTTCTCTGTATCTATGAGTCTATTCCTGTTCTGTTTGCTTGTTTATTCTGTTCTTTAGAGTCTACATATAAGTGAGAGCACATGGTGTTTGTGTTTCTCTGTCTGACTTACTTCGCTTAGCATAATATCCTCTAGGTCCACCCATGTTGTTGCACATGGTAGGATGTCATTGTTTTTTATGGCAGACGCTTGGGGAAGTTTTCATGTACATTTCTTGATTGTGAGTGATCTTAACCTTTTCACTTGTTTAAGAATCTGTTGAATTTATTTTCTATAACTATTCATCTTGCTTGACTATTTTCTTCTCCTGATTTGTGGGCCCTTCTCTCTCATTGATTTTTAGAAAGCCTTTACCTAGTAGATGAAGTGTATGTGCCTCGGAAAGTGTCCCACGTTCCTAGGTTGTGTGCTGACCTTGCTGATGGAGCCGGTGTCATTGCTTTGACTGCAGGGTGAGTGACTTACACTCGTGGGGACAGAGGAGATCTGAGAACAGGAAGGCAGGACTCAGGGACATTTGCCTCCCTTCGGGAGCCGTGGGTGGAGATGATGGGGAAGAGGCAGCAAGAGGGGCTGAGAGGGGCCCCCGCAGGACACAAGGAGGAAGGCAGCAAGGTGTGGGAGGGGCTCCCGCTGGCATCTGTCGTTCTGCTTCAGAGATGAAAGGAGGGGTGGTGACAAGTGTAAATGTGAGTGCATATCTGTGCAGCTTCAGGGAGTGTGGGGCCATTTGCATAAATATTGTTTGCAAAAAGCAATTAGCGGTTCATTTACATGCAACAAAGTAGCAATTTGCACTTTTTCAGGAACAATTTCTCTGCCTATGTGCACAATTTGATGCCTTGCAATTGGCCTTCTAACGGTAGGGCATGACAGTTTTTTATTTCTGGTTCTTCTCTTGGTTTCCTGGGATATAAATTTTCTCTTTTAAAAAGGGAAGTGTCAAATTAAGCGCAGAAGTTCTCCAGCCTGGCATGCCCTGTGCTCTTACCCTCCCAGAGGCAGATGCTCTCCAACTGGAGACTGTTGCCACTTTCCTTCTGTGGCTGCAGAGTTCTAAGAATAGTGAGTGGGGTCATCTGGCCCCTGGGTAGAGAGAGGGCCTTTCTCGGGGTGCAGAGCACCCCGGTAATCTACCAAGGCATGTTCAGGACCTGGTCCAGCGGGCGCAGGCAGGGCCCAGACCCCTCCCCTCCCGGTGCAGGGCGTGCTGGGCTGCTTCTCCCGCATCTCAGCCTTTCCACACGCTGCCCCGCCGCTCTTTGCTGGTGAACGCCTGCTGCTCTGACTGTCTTCAGCCTCCACCTTCCCTGAAGCCTTCCCTCCATACTGTACAAATGATTTCCTTCACCTCTTAAAAAATCAGTCCACACGCGTGTGTGCAGCTTTCTCATCTGGGCAGTGCCCCGCACTTTGGGTCAGGCTGCAAGGAACAAGGGTCTGCCCTAAACTAGGATCAATGACTGTGGGGTCTTAGTTCAAAGAGACAAGGCACGTCCTGGCATCCAGTGACCCTGGGGAGAATGTGGAGCTCCCGGGTCCAGCCCACAGCAAAGAACCCCAGCCAGCATGGCCTGCCCTCCCTGCTCTTACTGAAGACAGACTGAAGGGTCCTCTCCAACGCGTTAGCTTTCCCCTGTAAAGAAAAAAATCGCACTGGACACTCTTCAACCAGCAAGGAGGCTTTTATTCCAGACGTGGCCATGGGGAGGGAGGCTGGGCTCAACTCCGAATAGGACGGAGACAGTGGGCAGGGCACAGGGTGAGCGGGAAATTACCCAGAGGGACCAGGTGAGCTATGGAGGCTGGACGCTGTGCTCCAACGGGACTCGCCAGGCCCAGGAGGAGACTTATTCAAAAAGAGGGGCCTGGAATAGAATTACCATATGACCCAGCAATCCCTCTCCTGGGTATCTACCCAAAAAATCTGAAAACATTTATACGTAAAGACACATGTGCTCCAATGTTCATTGCAGCTTTGTTTACGGTGGCCAAGACATGGAAACAACCAAAATGTCCTTCGATAGATGAATGGGTGAAGAAGTTGTGGTATATATACACAATGGAATACTATTCGGCGGTAAGAAAAGATGATATAGGAACATTTGTGACAACATGGATGGATCTTGAGAGTGTAATGCTAAGCGAAATAAGTCAGACAGAAAAAGCAGAGAACCATATGATTTCTCTGATATGTGGTATATAAACCAAAAACAACAAAAGAACAAGACAAACAAATGAGAAACAGAAACTCATAGACACAGACAATATTTTAGTGGTTTCCAGAGGGCAAAGGGGTGGGGGGTGGTAGATGAGGGTAAGGGGGATCAAATATATGGTGATGGAAGGAGAACTGACTCTGGGTGGTGAACACACAATGGGATTTATAGAGGATGTATTACAGAACTGTACGCCTGAAATCTATGTAATTTCACTAACAATTGTCACCCCAATAAATTAAAAAAAAAAAAGGGGGGCCTGACTAAAGTTTGGTCAAAGAGGTTCCTTGTCGCCCCCAAGGGTGATGGCAAACAACGCAGCAGGTGCCCTCATGGGGAGGTGCCTCTGCAGAGGTGACCTCACAGCCAGGCATCCCCCAATTTCCCAGGAAAGTCCCCTCCACAGAGATGTAACGCTCCATGCGGACAGAGAAGCAGAAATGATGGAACAGCAGAGAGGGCCTAAGGCAAGTCCAGTGGCATCCTCAGGGAGAAATGGGACAGCTGGCATTTCAGAGAAACAACGAGAGGCCTAGGAACAAACAGAAAACCATTAAGAACAAGCCAAAGGTCCCAATCGACGGGCTGGGGGTGTTACGGGACCCCAATATTTGGGTTTGTCTGTCTCACGCACTGGCCAAAAGAAATGCACGAGCTGGAGTTTGCAGTGGAGAAAGGTTTATTGGGGACAGATCTAGAAGTTTCTGTAACCATTTCCCAGGATTCCAGGAGGAGACAATAAGGGGAGGGGGGGCAGGGTTAACAGGAAGAGCAATTTTTCATGGCCGATTCAAGAGCTAAGTTCAGGCATCGCCTCACTGGGAGAGCCCCCAGGTGTCAGGTAGGATAAATACAAATGACCGCAGACTGCCCCTGACACATGGGCATGCAATGTGACCACTGATGACACTGAGAAAATCCCAAAGGCTTCCGATGTTGGGTCAAGGGAGGGGACACTGGATTATTGAAAAGGAACTTGGATCAGACTCACCCCTGTCTGTCTTCTCAGTGTTGGGAGCAACAAGACAGCAAAGTCTTCCCAGGTCTGAGGGGAAATCCTCAGACAATCCGTTATTTAACTGCAAATAGAAAACAAAGATGTTTAGCTCCCAACGGGCCCGACTCTCTGAAGGAATTGCTAGAAGATGCCTGTCGGAGGAGGGCGAGGGACCCAGGAGCTGAGGGGATGGCAGTTGTTGCCGCCACTGTCCGGCCGCTCGCTGAGTTCTGGGAGGATTACCTACTTGTTCTCACGGCCTCACTCTGGGCCCTGGGGCTGCTGTCCCATTTCCCAGGTGGGGTTGGACGTACCAAATGTCAGCACATGGTGACAGCCAAACACGTGTTGACTGTAAACAAATATTAACACTTGGAACTAAGGTCCCATGTGGGACCCCCATGGGTGGCTGAGGGAGAGGAGAGGAGAGGAGACTGGTCTCGTCTTGTTTGGGGGTCATGTAGATCCCAACTCGCTCTCAGGAAAATGCAAGCTGGAGTGTTTTCTAAGCCTGTGGGCAGTCAGGAGAAGGTGGGAAGTTTGACAAAAACATTTCAGAGCCAGTTGAGGAACAATGGAATAAGACAGATCTTTTCTCTAAAATAAGGTGAGGGGGGGAATAACAAACAAAATAGAAAATATGAAGATTTTATTTGATCAGAAATTGCAATAAATGTCAAAGTTTAAAAGATTCTCAGACTGAATAGAAACAAATAACAATTCTAACTAAAATATTGCTTACAAAAAGCATATTCAAAGTAACTCAGGGAATTATAACCGTCCGCTCTGAAAAGCTCCCAGCCCACCCAGCACACCCTCTCACGTGCTGTGTAGCACCCACAGGACGTGATACCTTTGCTTAGGTAGAAGTCTGTCCCCATCCCCCAGTCCTGGGGTCCCAGAGAGCAGGACCAGTGCGTGTAATGGAGCCGATATCAGGACAATTTCCTGGAGGGGAAAGGCGGGACCCCTCCACCTCATGTCGGCCTTAGAACAGCCCTGCCCCGCTCGCACCTGGGCACCTGGCGGGCGGGGGTAGCTATTATTGCAGTACGCAGATGAAGAGGGACAGGTTTCTTGGGGTGAGGGTCCCAGCGCTACTGGCCGGGGCTCTGTGCCCTCAGACTTCGCTCCACACCCACCATCCAGGATCCCAGTGCAGCATCCTGGCTCCATCCTGAGGACGCTGGTGGGAGCTGTGCCACTTGTCAGCCCTGAGTAAGGGACAGGTGACTGCCTTGAACATCTGAAGTTTTCTTTCAAATCTCAGCAGCATCAGACACCTGTGTTCCAAAGTCAGACACACCAACCTGGGCCCAGGCAGCCTGCTGTCTGCTGTCCCCGAGGCGAGAGCAGCTCGGCCAGCAGGATCCTTCTCAGCTGTCACATGTATTCAAATAGCCAGACTTCACATGTCTAAAATGTGACAATACTATACACATGACGCTGCAAATTGCTTTTTTCATTTGATTCTGTGACAGATAACCCTTCAAGTCCGTACCCACAGACTCGACTCCTTCTGTTCCACAGAGTAGAGTTTTCCAACACAAGGAGACGCTAAAATTTATTCAGCTCCTCCTGGTTTATACACATTCTGGTTGTTTCCATTTGGGGCTGGTACAAACTGTTGCAGTAAACATTCCTGCATACCTGTCCTTACAGAGTGAAGGGTTTCTGTGCAACCGCAGCTTCGAGAAGCCACCGAGTCGGGCCAGGGACATGCCCAGCCTCAGCTTTCCTCAGGTGCTGTGCGTTTCCTTTCCGGAGGGTCAGCATCGACGTCGCCAGCGTTGCGTGGGGCTTCCCGTCTTTGCACGCCAGGAGCAGACGTGATCGGCTGTTTAAAGCTTTGGTGTTTCATTTTTGTTTGGATTTGCAGCTTCTCAGCATTGGAGGGTGCAAGCATCTTTTATATTCACGCTTGCGCTTACACTTTTGTGAATTACCCATTTGTCCTTTGTCTTTCCAATTTGCTGGAAATGTTTGTGCATATGAAGAATTAAACTGTGTCTGTTTACATGATTGGCAAGTGTTTTCCCTCCATCTGCTGTTTGTCTTTTGACTTAGATAGTAATATATTTTATTTTGCCATCGAGTATTTTAAAGTTTTATATGGTTGAATCTTTATGTCTTGGACTTCCTGTCTTGCTTAGATGGTTCACCCTCCCCTAAAATGATGCAAATGAAGTCATACATTTTTTTCTATTAAGAATTTTGCTTTGTACTTTGGCCTTTTAGAACATACTGCGTTTGTTTGAGTATCGATTTGAGGTAGAGGATGAAATGTGTTTTCTTTCCTATGGCCGGTGAGCTGGGCCAGCACCGTGGTGAGGTGAGCCCTGTCCTATGGCCGTCAGGGCGGGGAGGCCCCTTCTCTGGCACCCAGTCTTGGAGCACGTGGGCTGCACTCTGCGGCCTTGTTGACCAGGTCAGCATGGCCTCATGGCAAACCCTAACACTCGCAAAAGGTCCTGGCAATCGTTGTGTGTGCGTTCTTTGTAACCAAACTTTAAAATAATTGTATTGAGTTACTGGAGAGAGCCATTTGGTTGGGATGACAGCGTCTCTGCAGATTTCTTTGGGAAGGATGGCATTTCAGTGGCGGTTGGACATGTCATCCAGAAGCTCAGTGCTTCTCTGTGCATATGGACTCATTTTATGTCTTTCAGTGAAGTCGCTTGCCTGTTGTCTGCTTTGTGTGTCTCTCCCGTTGAGTCTGGTCGTCTCTAGTTCATGGATTTTGCAGCCAGTGTGAGTGCGGCTCCATTTCCAGCTGTCCAGCTGGTTGCCAGGGCTGAAGAGCCCCCTGCAGTCCCCCAGGATCTAGATGCCTGCTCTCTCACCTGCGAGTAGCCACCAGCTGTGGCCCACTTGGCGAATTCGGAGCCGTGAAGATGACAGCCACCTCCTCCGAGGTTTTGGCCCTCCTGGCTCCCATCCAGTGATGGGCCAATTTGGGGGTACAAAGGTTCAGGCCCTGTCCCGGTCTGGGACCACTCTGAAGGGCCATTGCTGTGGGGTTGGGTTGTTCTCTGTCACCTCAGTGTTCCCAACAAGTTCTTCCCAGCCCAATCTTGCTGCTCATGGCTGCTCACAGATCTTGTTCCCTAGAGGACCCTTCTGCGTGTTCCTGAATACTCTTGCCCACAAATCTCAAAGCTCAGTGTCTGTTTCTCAGAAGCTGGACCTGGAGGTGATCCCAGGAAGCAGATGTTAACACAGGATTTGGGGCCAGACTGACCACCAGTGGGTCAGCTGGCAGTGGCCCCGTTGCTGGTAGTGGGCCCCGTTGCTGGTTGCTGGGGGACAGGTGATGGCCCCTGCCATGTCAGGGACACTTCCACCATGGGGCTGGGGTGTGACATCAGGGAAGGAAAGGCACAAGTTGGAGTCCCATCTCGGGGCCTTGCCTCCCCTAGCTGAGGTTGCTGTGTCCCTCATGGGTCAGTGTCCTCGGATGCCGAAGCAAAGTCCCTCTGACCTGGCAGCCTGGATGGCAAACATTTATTCTCTCACGGTCTAGAGGCTGGGAGTCTGTGGTCAAGGTGTCAGCAGGGTAGGCTCCTTCTCAGGCTGTGGGGATACCTGCCCCAGGCCTGTCCTCTGGTCTGTGGGGCACCCGCCCCAGGCCTGTCCCCTTGTCTGTGGGGACCCACCCCAGGCCTGTACCCCACTGTGCTGGTTGCCAGGGGTCTTTGCTGTCCGTGGTTTGTAGAAGCATCACTCTGTTAACTGCTTCCATCGTCACGTGGCATTGTACCTGTCTGCATGTGTGTCTTCACATGTCTCCTTTTTGTAAGGACACAGTTATATTGGGTTAGGGCCCACCTGGAGGGCCTCAGTTTTAACGAGATTACCTCTGGAAAGGCCCGACTCCAAAGGTCGCATTCGGGGGTGGGGGCTCCACCATGCCTGTTTCTTTGCTTAAACCCTTAACATCTTGCTGTTAAGGGACATCTGCAAGGGACATCCGACTCTCAGAGCTCCCATTGAATGGCACCACCATTCAACTTCCGCTCGGCCCCGCTGCCAGTAAATTTCAGCCTCAGGGTCTTTCCCAGGGAACCTGACTTCAGCTACTACAAAAAGGGTATGTTGTCTTATATCTAGTCGTCTTACAAAATTCTATCACAAATTCTAATTTTTATAGGGTGTCTTGTGCTCAATGCATATCACCATATTATCCTACAATAAAGATAATTTTACCTCTTTTTCCCATAGCTGTACTGTTTGTTTTATTTTATTGACTTTTTCCATTAGATAGAATTGCCAAACCAATGGTGAATAATAGTTGTAATAGTGAGAACTCCATCTTGTTTCTGATTTGAAGAGGTGCAGATTTTTGATGTTGTCTTTAGACAGTCTGTACCATATTAAGGTAGTTTGCTTCTTCTTTTAAAAAGGAATGGGGGGGATCAAATATATGGTGATGGAAGGAGAACTGACTCTGGGTGGTGAACACACAATGGGATTTATAGATGACGTAATACATAATTGTACACCTGAAATCTATGTAATTTTTACTAACAATTGTCACCCCAATAAATTTAAAAAAATAAAAAAGGAATGGATATTCAATTTTATGAAATGCATTTTATCTCTTGACAAAAAACTGGGGTTTCCTCCTTTATTTGTTGGTATAATAAATTGGTGATTGAATTCCTAAGCTGTTCTTGCATTTGTAATAAATTCTACTAGTTCATGTTTTCTTATCTTCTTAATACATTATATTGTATTAAATATGCTGATATTTTCTTTGAAATTTTTACATGAATATTTGTAAATAAAATTTCTTATTTCTTTCCCTTGCCATTCTAAAAAGGCTTTAGCACTAATGTAATGCTGACTTTCAAAAATGAATTTGGGAGTTTTCTGTATTTTTTTTTTTTTTTTAAGATTTTATTGGGGAAGGGGAACAGGACTTTATTGGGGAACAGTGTGCACTTCCAGGACTTTTTTCCAAGTCAAGTTGATGTCCTTTCAGTCTTAGTTGTGGAGGGTGCAGCTCAGCTCCAGGTCCCGTTGCCGTTTTCTAGTTGCAGGGGGCACAGCCCACCATCCCTTGCGGGAGTCGAACCCACAACCTTGTGGTTGAGAGGACACGCTCCAACCAACTGAGCCATCTGGGAGCTCAGCGGCAGTTCAGCTCAAGGTGCCGTGTTCAATCTTAGTTGCAGGGGGCGCTGCCCACCATCCCTTGCAGGACTCGAGGAGTTGAACCAGCAACCTTGTGGTTGAGAGCCCACTGGCCCATGTGGGAATTGAACCGGCAGCCTTCAGAGTTAGGAGCATGGAGCTCCAACCGCCTGAGCCACCGGGCCGACCCTGTATGTTTTTCTTAGATTAGAATGATTTCAATAACAGGCAATTAATTCCCTGACTTTTGAGGGTTAAATAGAACCCATCTCTAAAAATGCAGAGTCTTGTGCCTTTTAAAATGGTGGATGTTTACTAATCTTTCCAATTTATTCTGTAGTTTTCCCATTGGTCACCTCCTTCTCAATTGGCAAAGTCTCTTTTGTTTTGGCCAAAGCCTCAAGTGTAATACCCCCAGATGTGTTCAAATTAGTCAGCCTTCTGGATAATGGACGGGCGGCATTTCCACTCTTGCCTGAGTTAGGTGGGGGCTGAATTTCCTAAGTGGGCTGGCTCCCCTTGGTTGACTTGGGGTACTCAATAGTAGAACCCCAAGTGTGTTCTCCAAGGGAAGGGCTGCTGCCACAGACATATGGCTGGTCCTCAGCGTGTGCTTGGAAGGGGCTGCAGACAGAACGACAATTCCCAGAAGACAAATTACAAATGGTAACAAGCACAAGAGACTCACAACCTCATGATGACCAGGAGACCCACGTTTACACATCAGGGAGATTGTTTTTCCACGTACGACGGACAGAACTTGAAAGCAACCGACCTGTCTCAGTGTTGGGGAGGGTGTCTGCAACACGGACGTGAATGGGACTTGTATGTTCTTAGATACCAGTTTGGCAACTGGTTCTCTGTCAACACTTAAAACGTGCACACCCCATGGCCCAGCCGTTACTTTTCTGAGAATTTTTCTAAGAAATACCTGCACAAGCGTACGCGTACAAGGATGTTCTCTCAGTAGTACTTGAAATAGCAGAGGCTGAGGACGCTAACGCTCGCCCACCCAGAGAGGAATAGCGAATTGTGGAGTCACCACTATTGGGGCTTGTTGGGCAGTGATGCAGAAGAATGGAATCTGTGTGTGCAAGTGGGCTAAGGTCTGTGACAGATGGTTGCGTGAAGGGATCACACGGCAGAGCTGCACGTGGAGTTTGAAGTGTTTGTGTAAATGGTGTGTGTGTGTGTGTGCATGTGGTTAGGAAAGTGGACGTCAGGCTGTTAAAAGTGCTCACCCGGGCAGTGTGGCAGGGTGGGGGTGGGGATGAGCAGGGGACGTCGTCTTTTTATGTTGTACATCTCAGTATTGCTTGACTTTAAAAATGAGCATATATTACTTTGGCAACAAAACGAAAAGAGCTTTCAGTACTTGCAACAAAAATGCTGATGTGATTTTAAACCATTTGGCCGTTTCTTTTAAAAGGAGCAACACCACGGCTTCCTCGCTCTGGGAGTTGGGCTAAACGTGCCTTAGCCTTAAAGGGAATTAGAAGAGGTATTAATTCTATTAATTAATGCATCAGCAGATTCCATCTCAGCAAAGGCTGTGTTAATGCGGTGCTTGGGCACCCACTATTTATCTTACACATTATGAACTCTGGGTCCTACTTGTGTCAGGCAGTGTAACAGATGTCCCCGCTGAGGGCACACGCTGGAGAAGCGCAAATAGCTCAGACCCACTCCCGCCAGGTCCCCAGGCCCACCCGCCATCTCTCCGTGGATGACCTCTGAGCCATTCCCATTGACCCCAGCTCCTCGGCTCTCTGTCCCCCTTGCCCCATATTTCTCACTCCAGGACTCCTGCAGAAGAATCATTCCAGCCTGGACTGCAAACCGCACTCCCACCTCACTCGCACTGTGGCATCTTGGACACGTCCCTCCAGAACCTCCCTCTTAGCCTCCTTTCCTCAAGCTAATGGGGAGCTGGGGACACAGAACCAGCCTATGTGATGCCCATACCGGCGGCTCCTAGTCCCGTTAATCGCACAGTCAGGTCTTGATAAGCCGACCTACCAATATTCCGTTCGCTTTCCCGGTTTCCATTCCTCCCCTCCATCGGTACCCCCTTTCTCCAGCGTGGCTCACCCCGACCCGCTCGCGCCTTTCGCCGCCGTCCCGCCCGCCCCCGGGAGTTGTCCGCAGTGCTGACCGCCGGTGCGGCCCACGTTGGCCGATGCGCACGCATCCCGGGCGGGGCGCGCAGACCCACCGGCGCCCTCACTGCGCAGCCTCCCGCGCTTCCCTGGCCGGGCCTGCGCGCGGCGCTCGGAGATTCCGGCGGCCCGGGCTCCCCGCCCGCGGCCCGCAGCGCTCGCCCCGCGCCCCCAGCCCGGCCCCGCGGCCTCCTCCGGCCGCTTCCTCGCCCTCCTGGCACTGCCATGGCGCTCAACAATTTCCTCTTCGCGCAGTGCGTCTGCTACTTCCTAGCCTTCCTGTTCAGCTTCGTGGTGGTGGTCCCGCTGTCCGAGAACGGCCACGACTTCCGCGGCCGCTGCCTGCTCTTCACCGAGGGCATGTGGCTGAGCGCCAACCTGACGGTGCAGGAGCGGGAGCGCTTCACTGTGCAGGAGTGGGGCCCGCCGGCCGCCTGCCGCTTCGGCCTGCTCACCAGCCTCCTGTCGCTGCTGCTCGCCGCCGCGCACGCCTGGCGCACGCTCTTTTTCCTCTGCAAAGGACACGAGGGGTAAGTGGGACCTAGCGGCCGCCTTGCCCCAACAGACCAGCCCGCACCTCGGGCACGGTGCCCCTTCCGTGTCCTCAGCGCCTCCAGGCTCTCCTTCCCCCAAGGAGGAGCATGAATCCCTCCATCTCCCCGGGAGCTTGGAGGCCCTAGAATACCAACCCTGGGCCCGCTCCTCTTCCACGCACACTGCCCTTTGTCTACACGCAGGACCCAGGGACCATGACGCTCACCGGTCCTGGGTCCTCCGTAGGAGACCAGTGCTTCCCATCCCAATGCGCCTCACCTCTGGCCTCCGGAATCTACCACCTCCCCAGCACCCCCGCGGCGCCCCCAGGCCTAGATGTTGCTGTCATCTCACCTCCGAGCAGACCTGGGCTCGGTGGCTCATCCCGGCCACACCCGTCAGCACCGCGGACAGCTCCACTCCCGTCTCCAACCTCTGCTGTGCTCCTGATGGGGGGGCGGGGGTGAAGGCGGGGAACCAGGCCAGGCCCTGGGTGACATGGCATACTGGGGAGTACTCCCCTCATCCCCGTCGTCCTGGGAAGGGTGATGGCAGAAGAAGGTCTGGAGGGAAGCCCCTCGAGGCCCATAGCTAACGCTCAGACCTTGGCTGGGGGATGCCAGGGAGGGACCCTGTTTCCCTGAAAATCAGACCCGGCCAGACCGTCAGCTCTAGTGCGTCTTCTGGAGCAAACATTAATGTAAGACCCGGTCTAATTTTACTATACTATGAGACCAGGTCTTATGTAACATGATATAATACAAGACCAAGTCTTATTTTTGTTTTTGCTCCAAGAGACGCATTAGAGCTGCGTCTTATTTTCGGGGAAACATGGGAGCAGATGTGAAGGGCCCTGCTTTGTCGGAAGGGCCCTGCTTTGCCGGAAGGGTCCGGCTTTGTGATCAGGGCCTTGCGTTCTCCTTACAAGCCTCCCTTCCTCCTGGCCCCCATTCTCCTGCCCTGGCACCATTTTGGAAGCGAGTGGGATGAGACTCACCTTAGCAGCCCACATGTGTGAGTTTCCCGGGCTGCTGTACCGAAGTGCCACAAAATGGGGGCTGGAAGCAATTCCTTCTCCCAGTTCTGGAGGGCGGAAGGCCAAATCAAGGTGTCGGCAGGGTTGGCTCCCTCTGCAGAGAGGGTGCTCCAGGCCTCTTCCCAGCTGGTTGGTGCTCCTTGGCCTGGACGTTTATCATGCCAGTCTCTGTCTTCCTGTTCACGTGGCCTCTTCTCTCTTATATCTTCTAAGGACATGAGTCACTGCATTTAGGGACCACCCTAACCGTAAGGCCAGGATGACCTCGTCCTGACATCTTTATTAATGACAATCAAAGACCCTATTTCCGTCTTCACTGGGGTTGAAGACGTGGACATATGTTGGCGGGGACATGAGTCAACCCCCTACAGCAAGGTTCTGGATTTGGGGTGTGCAGGCAGCCATGTGCCGGCCTGGGGAGGCCTCCAGGTGTTGTGGAGTTGGGGCTCTGCCTTGCTGCCAGGTTCCTCCTTCCTCGTGCTGCTCGATGGCTGGTGTCCTGAGGACACATCAGCTGCACCCACGTTGCCATGGCCAGGTGTTACCCCAGGTAGAGTCCTCGTGCAGTTTGGAGCAGTAGAAGGATCTCTGAACACGAGACGGGGTCTTAGGAAGAGGATGGGATGGTCAGCAGAGTGGGTAGTTTGATGTCCCTTCAGCCTGGGAAGCTGAGGGCAGTGGACATAGGCCAGGTGGGGGCCATGGTTTGTCCATCAAGTCGTGCCCATCATTCCAGCTTGTCCCCACAGAACAAGTGGCTTTAAGGTGTTCAGGCTCCAGCTGGCAAGGACACCAGCAGCTCTCTGGGTAGGGCCCCGTCTGTGATGTGGTAGTTCAGAGCTGAGACAGACTCCAGAGGCTCGGCGCAGGCGGGGGAGGCCGCCCGTCTCACACAACCTGCACGGCGAACCTGGGGAATTCATAACAGCAGCTTCTGTCCTTGTCATCTTGTGGAAGGTGCCCTTCAGCTCCGTGGAACTGCCATCGCCACCCCCATTTTAAAGTTAGAAACTGAGGCGTGGGGACTTCCCGTGCCTCCCTGTGTTTCGTCACTCTGCTTGTCTTCCGGACAGAGGGCGCTCGTGCTGCTGGGAATGTGGCCTGGTTGGAGGAACATCTCGGGTCTTGTCTCCCTTTGCATCCGTTCCAGGGACTCACCTGGTCCCACCACCAGTGACCTCTATCCAGGCTGTGTCATGGCAGCCAAGGCTGGGCCAGCCTCTCCTGTGTAGGGACACCTGTTGCACAAGGTCCTCCTTGGCCATCAGGAAGTATTGGCCCCATGGGCGGCGCCTCCACCCGCCCCACCTCGTCCACTGCGCAGTCCAGCTGGCAGTCGGTCAGCTGCGATGACGTCTGTGGAGAGTGCCAGCTCTTCATGGCACTTCTGCTTGTAGGGCTCAGTCACAGCTGCCATGGCTGCCCATCGGAGGGGACCCTGGCTGGACGAGCCCAAAGCAGGCACGCGCCTTATTCCTCAGTGTGCTTGGGGCTGAGCGCAGGGCAGTGCACAGGGGTCACCGAATTAGTGTTTGTTGAATAAATGACAGACAGGTGCCTGCATGCTGAGATCCGCTGCTTCGCAGTCACTGCCCTGGCCCCGATAGCTTTGCAGATTCGCAATCTGGCCAAGGGCTCAGCCCTCCAGGCTTGCTGTGTCCACGCGTTCAGACCCCCAGGAAGGCGGGGTCTGCCTCGTCTGCCAGAGGTGAGATGGTTGACCAGAGAAGCCAATTCCTGCTCAGTCGTTGGTTAATCCGTGTGCACCAGGCGAGCACGAGCTGGGCCAGCCAGGGGCTCAGGACAGCAGGAGGCTGGGGAGGGCAGTTAGGTGAGCTGCTGTGATGGCCGAGGGCTCTCAGGGCCATTGACAGCGCAGGACGTCCCGCCCACTGAGGACATCACTGCCCGTCACACCCGGCCTGCATAGGGCTGGTGTGCACCCTAATTGTCTTAGAAGTCCAACTTCAGAGACCATCCAGGACCCCACCGAGACCGAGGGCAGAGCCGCACCCTTTGGTTTGTGTGACAGGCTTGAGGTTGGGTCCCGAGCTGGTGCGTCAGACACCGTGTAGGGGCAGCTTTCTGCACGGGGCACCCTGGCTGCTGCCTGAAGGAATGAGGTCGTGGACCTGGCACCTGTGGCTTCTGGGTGCCTCGCTGTTTCAGGGCAGGTGGATGAGCTGAGGGTGAGCCGCGAGCTGGGGGGCCTAGGCAGCTTTGCCCGAGCGGGAGCCCCGTGGCGTCCAGGTGGCAGCGGTTTGTGATTGATGGCTGGGGAGCACTGGGTTAAAACAACCCATCTGCCTGCCCACACGCCTCCCTCAGCCTGCAAATCACTCCCAGGGCTTCCCAGGATGCTGTCACCATGGAGACGGCACAGCCAGGCAGGGTACCCTGAGAGGCCGCGGGAGAACGATGGAGTTAACCCTGTGTGTGCATGCGGGCTCCCTGGTCCTGACCGCGGCCCCATCCAATCCCTGGGGGAAGGGGGGGGTGGGGTGGGGTGAACTCTGGGGGCCAGGGCGAGTGAGACTCCAGGCACACCCAGTTCTTCAAAAATCTGTAGAGCCCTGGCGAGTGCTGAGGAAACCGACCAGAAATGGACAAGGAGTAGAAAGAAGCTGTTAGCTGGGTGACCCAGCCTGGTGCCCTTCCCTGAGCCGTGCCCGTTTCCTAGGGATGCAGCTAGAGTGTCTGGCTGTCTCCACAGTTGGGTTTTCTGCTGTTGGAGCTTGTGCTGTAGACCCCCCTCAGAGGTGGGTTGGCTGGACCCAGAATCCGGCTGCATCCTGGGCCTGCTGGGTAGAGGGTGCTTCCGCTGCACAGGGAGTGACAGGCCACTCCCCACCCTCTCGGGAATTCAGTACTGAGCCTGGGGACACCGCTCCCCGTGCAGGGAGCGGGATCTGGCGTTGACTGTTTGTCCCGGTGGCCTGCTTTCTGCACCTGGCCATCCCTCCCCACAAGGAGGCCCGCGGCAGAGACGCTGGTGCCTGCAGGATGGGTGCTGGTGGGGGCCGCAGAGGGCCGCCACGGGGCCAGTGGTCCCCATGAGCTGCACCTGTGCGCTGAGGCCAGGCTGCTCCTGCACTCTGCCTGTGGAAGCCCCTTTCTGCTGCCGAGACCGCCGAGTTCTCCTTGGCTGGAGCGGAACAGCCATGTAGGACCGAGATGCTGGGTGTAGGCTCTGGGTAACCTCCGCAGAGCACCAGCTCCAGTGTGCTGGACGGAGCCCCAGTCAGCCCCGCTGCCCCACAGGGGCCCAGCTGGCCCCCGAGCCGCAGTCCCCTGCCATCTTGTTGCTCAGGGTGACCCAGCAGCTTCTCCCACCCCACCTCTGCACCCCCATCTCCTGTGGCAACATGGGCCCAGCCCGTGTGCAGATCTCCAGGTGTGCCTCGTTCAGGGCCCAGAGAGCAGGAAGCCTGTCCCTGGCTGGACGTCCTGGGGGAGGGGCTGGGAGCACATGAGCCCCCAGCAGCAGTGCTCTAGGCCTTCACCCACAAAGCCCCCTCAGTTTCCATGGTAACCAAGTGGGGGACTCTTACTACTCAATTTACAGAGGGGAACCTGAGGCCCAGAGGGTGACTTGCTGAAGGTCACACACTGGCAAAGGGGCCGCCAGGTCTGACACCAGCTCTGCCTGGTGACAGCCTCGGAGGGGGCGGGCTGTTACTGTACCCCTCTTTGCAACTATAGGCCCTGACCTCTTATCCTGGGCACCCCGCCCGGATGTATTTTGCAGTTCAGAACTGTGTCTGCCAGGGTCCCAGCCCAAACATGACTCGCCGTGTCGGTGACTGGAGATGTGGGGCCTGCACCCTTCCTGTCACCACGCCCAGCCGGAGGGACTGGGAAGGGGAGGGCTTTGTGGGAGGCGCTGCCTGGAGAAGAACGGGGACCTTGCTGGGGGACTCAGCCAGCCTGGGACAGCCCCCAGGAGGGACCTGGGGGTGACACATACCTCCTTTCCTCCCACCTCCGTTCCCATTGGCCAAACTCAACCAGGAGCCACGGAGGGGTCATAGCCGTGGTCCCCTCAGGTCAGCCTCCTGGCGGGGGGGGGGGTGAGGGCTCTGAAGAGCTGGGAAGACGGCAGCCCAGCGGGTCCAGTTTGGGCAGGGGCCACAGAGCCACCCACGCACGAGGAAACCCCCCAGGGCTCAGGCAGACCTGGGAGTCGAGCAGCAAACAGGACCTTGACGCTGAGGGGGAGCGGGCCGTGGGGGCCCAGCCAGCTCATGCGAGCTGTACTGCAGGTGCTGGTCTTCAGAGGAGCTGGCATGTGGCGGGTGCTGTGCCAGGCGCGGTGCTGGTCTTACTGGCACACGCTTCTCACCTCCGTCACCTGGGTTTAAGCCCCCGTTGTACGTGGGCGCACACGTACCAACCCGCTGGCCAGCCCCTCCCCCGCCTTGTGCTTGCTGTGGTGTGATTGCTGCCACTGTGGTTGTAAGAAGGGCGTCTGCTGCCTCGCCCCTCCCGAGGCTCTTGGGAAGGTTTGGGGCCCCCCGCGAGCAGGCGGTTCTGCGTCTGTGCAGCCATGTGGCTGGGGTGAGAGGACAGCCCGTCTGTGCAGCCGTGTGGCTGGGGTGAGAGGACAGCCCGGTGGGATCTTTCCCCAGAGACGCACGCGGTTCCAGCTGCCATCAAGCGGCCTGGTGATGTGTACTTCATGCTGGGTTTGATGCCCTCGGCCCAGGTACCTCCTGGGGCCAGGACTGTGTCGTTTTGAATCCTTTGTCTCTAGAGCCCAGCATGGGGTGGGGGCGGGGTTGAGGCTCAGAAAGTGCCTGTCACGTGAGTGAATAAATGAAGGCGTGAATGAATGGACATGCGTGGCCCCCGCCTTGCCTGGGTCCACAGTCAGCACATGGATGACGGCAGCTTGGGTGTTTTCGTGGCTGAGCTGCCAGCTGAGACCTTGCTTAGTAAATGTTCACTGTGAAGCGTGTCCACCTGCATCGTTTACCTCAGATTGGGTGGTGTTCACATCACACCTGCTGGCAGGTGAGAGGAGGGCCTGGGCAGCCGTCCCACCTGAGGGAACTCCCCCTGTGGTGCCGCCCCTCCCGTGGGACAGTCCTGTCTCCTGCCTCTGCAGGCTCCGCCTGCCAAGGGGCTCACAGGCGACTCTGGATCCTGAGGGGGCGGTTCAGAGATGGCGGATGGTGGGTGTTTGCGGCCGGGACAGGAGTCTGGTGGTGCCGTGGGGTGTTCTGGGTATGTGCCCCCATGTTGTCAGAGGGCAGCCCAGGGGATCCGTACCCGTGTGGACCCTGGGGAGGCCCTGGCCCCGAGGGGCGGTACAGCCCGGCCATGCGCCAGCCCCGTCCTCATGGCCCTGCCTCCCGGGTCCCCCCACCCCTGCCCTGATCACAGCTCAGCCTTTCAGCTTGCAATGGGTACATCAGAGCGGGTCATGTGGCACCCTAGCGCAGGTCCAGGCCAGCAGCGTTGATGGCCATGTGGGCAGATGGCCTTGAATGGCGTCTTGTCTTTCCAGCAGGTGAGCTGGGGGACTGAGCGGCGTGGGCCTCAGGCTTGCCCTGCCTCCTCTGTGACATAGTAGGAACAAAGGTTCCCACTCCTGGGTCTTTGGGAGGACGGGTGGGCAGCCTGGGGCCAGCAGGAGGGACTGCAGGGTGAGGGGCAGCTGCGGGAAGTGGCATTGGCCCCTTGCAGCCCGTCGCCCCAGCTGGAAACCTGAGGCTGGGCCGCCCTTCCCTGTGGCTGGGCCCTGCCGGGGGTGGTGCCGGTGACCGCCCTCCCGTGCTCCCCGCAGCTCCTTCCTGTACGCCTTCCTGAACCTGCTGGTCAGTGCCTTCGTCGTCTTCCTCGTCTTCATCGCCAGCACCATCGTGAGCGTGGGCTTCACCATGTGGTGCGACGCCATCACCGAGAAGGGCACCATGCCCCACAGGTGTGCCCGGGCCGCCCCCTCCTGTCGGGGCCCCATCCTGGGCCCGTAGTTCTGCTCATCCCACCCGTGCCCCGACCTTGGCACACCTACCAGCTCCTTCCCTGGGACTTGCCCCTGTGACACCACTGTCCCTTCCTGGTTCAGGGACCTGAAGCTTCATATGGAGCGGGGTCCCCACGGACACTGGCGGTGTCTGGGTGAGGAGTGGGGGTCCAGGAGGTTCGCGCTTCCAGCTGCCCCATCACATCCCGCATGTGGGTGGACAGGACCCCACAGGGGACTCCAGGTCCCCGTGCCTTGATACGGCCACACAGCGGAAGGCCCTGGAGACGGTGCCCGGCGTTGCCTGCAGAGGCAGAGGGCCGGCCCCTGTCGTAGCTGGGCTGTTGGTCTCGGTGGGTTTGAGAGGTGCCGGGGTGGTGAGCAACAGGGGCAGAAGCTTCAGACTGGGGACGGAGGTCTTCGGGGCCAGAGTGGCTGCTCTGGGCCCTGAGCGGGGGCAGTGTCTGCTTGGGGGACACCCCGGATGCAGCACAGTGACTGCCCGAGCTCCTGAAGGGCCGCCCACTGCCCAGCCCAGGGGCAGCATCCAGTGCCCCGGCCAGGACCCTGCAAAGGCAGGACCTGGGCTCACCATTTTCAGAGGCTCCAGGGTCTTCCAGCAAAAGCAGCCCTGGGACCCCAAAGTGTAAGGTGGCTGAGGGCGCCGGCTCAGCCGGTGCCCTCACCCTGGGGGCCTGTGCTTTGGCCTGGGGCACACACCGGGGGCAGGTTTGAGCACGCTGGGCGGTGGCTCCGTGGGAACCCCGCAGGCAGCCCCTCCATGGTGGGGGTGTCTCGCCCACGCTGAGCTGACCTTTGCTCACTGGGCCCCCAGGCCACCTGCTTCCTTACCCTCCCAGAGCCCTCAGAGCCTGGGTGGCCCCTGGGCATAGCTTTGGGCTTCTCCAGAGAGACGCCCAGCTTCCTTCTCCCTACGAACAGTGATTCCAGCCCTTCAGCGCCACCCCCAGCCCCTCCAGGCCCTGAGGCCCAGCCGGCCCTGGTGTCCCCCACCGTCCAGGGCCAGGTTGGGGCTGGCTGTGTGGGGTCCCTGCTCCACAGACAGGGCGTCGAGGCTCCCATCTGCCCTACCTTGGGGACAGCCCCCCTGCCCTTTGGGAGCGATGCTCGCTGCTGCTTCTGCTTGGTGGCTCGGCAGTCACCTTCCCCTGTGTCTTGCGTTTTAGCTGCGAAGAGCTGCAAGGCATCGACCTCGAGCTGAATGTGGACAACTCTGCCTTCTACGATCAGTTTGCGATTGCCCAGGTAGGCGGTGCTGCCAGGTGGGTGAGGTCCCAGGCAGGAAGCGGGCATACCCTGCTCTCCAGGAAACCAGGGTTGACTCTGGGGGCCGAACGCAGGCAGGTCAGGACATGTTGGGACATGTCGGTGGTCAGTGAGGACCTGTCTGCATCTGTTTCCCAGCAGATGACACTCATGACCCTGAGGAGGGGATGCCAGGGTGGGGCTGGCTCCTTCCAGCACCCAGCAGGGCTCGAGGGCATCCAGGTTCGCTTCCAGACCCAGCCTGGCTGCTCAAGGCCCATGGTGGCCAGTGGCCAATCCAAGGACTTTTGCAACAGGCGGAGCCCTCTGGGGGGCTGGACAGCGGTAGGTCCGAAGGGTCTTCGCTGACAGGAGCTGAGACTGCCAGAGATGGCTTCACGCAGATTTAGTGGAAAATGCTTCAGCCGTAATTCAAACCAAGTAGGTGAAGGAGAGAGCGAGGCGTCTGATGACAAATGAGAACCGGTGAACGGGGCTCAGGCCTGGTTCTGATGCCATCGTTTCTCCTTCAACCGTTTGGAAATGGCCGCCGATGAAGGTCACTTCGTTGTGGCCACCGCAGGAGGCTTCGTTAGGGACCAGCTCTCCTTGGAGCTGCTAGAAGGAGAACGGCTACCTGGCTTACCCCCCACCCCATGAGGAAGGAAGCAAAGGCTGGCCCCGCCTGTCCTGTCTTTGTTCCTCTCCCAGCAGGCCCTGTCCCTTGTCCCTTTCCTGGGGGTGGGTGGGGACAGAGGAGCGAGGCTCCAGGTGCGGGCGGCTTCTGACCCTGCTCTCCGCCCTCACGCAGTTTGGCCTCTGGGCCTCCTGGCTGGCCTGGCTGGCCCTCACCGTCCTGGCTTTCCTGAAAGTCTACCACAGCTGTCGGCAAGAGGACCTGCTGGATAGCCTGCTTCACGAGAAGGAGCTGCTGCTGGCCAGGCCGGCCTCCCGGGCCTCCTTCCAGGAGGAGAAGAGTGCCGTCATCTAATGTCCTCGGGCGGCCCCCAGGTGCCCCCAGCTGCCCGGGGGCACACGGCTTGTCCTGGGGGCGTGGCGGGGGCTCTGCCTGGGCCCCCACCCAGGCCGCATAGCCTTGCGTGTCTGTCCTGTGTGTAGCCAGCACCTCGACCCCCGTGGTGAGCCCGGCCGCCTGTGGACCTGGTGGGGGCAGCACAGGGGCTGGGCAGCAAGGGCCTCCTCCAGCCTTCCGGCACCTGCCTGATGGGACCTGGCTGGAGGGCGTCCAGCCTCGCAGACCCCTCTGGCGATCGGGCTTGCAAGGTCCACAGCGCTGCTGCCCAGGTGTCATTCTGTGTGTGACTCCATGGCAGCAGCCCGTGTCCCTGACGGACCCCAGCAGCCCACGATGGTCACACGTCACTCTTGTTCCTTGCTCCTGAGTGGTGTGTGGGACAAGAACCCCGAGAGGGACAGCAGGGACTCACATGCGTTGCCCGCCTTCTGGCCCCGGAGGTGGCCCCCCCAGGGCTGCATCCCCTCTGCTCCCACTCCAGGGCCCCAAGGTTGCCAGGCCTGGTCTCCACATTGAAACGGCAGTGGCAGTGGTGTCGGCCTGGTCAGGTGGTGGCTGCGTGGGTGTCCTGGGGAGCGGCTGCAGTGCCGTGTGGTTCCTTCTGTTCTCTGCCCCAGGACTTGCCCGGGGGAGCCCCGTGTATCCTGACTCCTAGAGGCCCCTGGGCCCCAGTGTTTGTCTCACAGTGTGTGGTCTGGGCCTGTGCTTGGCAGGGAGGGATGGGCCAGGTGCCACTGCAGGTGTCAGTATGTACATGTGAGGGTGTGGATGTGCGATATTAGTGTACATGCAGTGAAGGTGTGCGTGCGCATGTAAGGCTGCACGGGAAGGTGTGTGCGTGGGGACGTGTGCAGAGGAGTGTGTGAGAGCACACGAGTGTACAAGTGCATGTGAACAAGGCCATACACGATGTGAGTGTGCTGTGAGCATGTGTGTGCACGTGTGTGTGCACGTGTGAGCACATGTACACGAGCACGCGTGTGCATAAATGTACATGGGCATGCATATGCACACGCACACAGCACGTGCATGCACAGGTGTGCATACGAATGTGTGTGCACATGTGAGCTTGCGTGTGTGAGCACAGGAAGGTGTGGGCCGTGTCCAGAGCAGGTGAGCACACACACTTCCCTGGACAGCCCCTCTGGGCCGCATCTTGTGGGGTGCCCCGTGCCCCCACCACCCAGGGCAGGGGGCTGCCTTCCCATGTGAGGCCCCAATGCCCGAGAGCACAATCCTGCCCACACCTCACAGTGGCAGGTGGGGGAGCAGGGTCATCCAGGACCCAGGAGCTCAGTGCTGAGCAGCCAGGTGGTCCTGCTGGGCCACCTGTGCTCAGTCCTCTGTGTCCTATCCAGGAGGGGGGCACCAGGCGTAAGAGTACCTGCACCCACCCCAGGGCTCTCTAAGCAATTTTAACTTCCTGGGCTGGCCCTGCAGCTGCTCCCCGCCCTCCAGGGGGAGGAAGACCCCGGCTCCCCACGTCTGTGGCTCTCACCGCCAGTGAGTGCTTTGGTCTCCCTAGTGGGGGGCATGGGGCCTCCAGAGGCCTGGACAGTGGTGCTGGGTGGAGTGGGCAGCCTGGGCCGGGGAAGTGAGGTGGCAGGTCACTTGTGATGCTGCTTGGCTGGCGCCTCTTTGGGGGAGGTTGGTGCCAGGTGACTGAGGGTCCTGGCTTGGCAGAGGCGCTCTGCTCCCAGGGCCTGGCCCAGAGTTCCAGGCAGAGCAGTGGGTCTCTTGGGCGTGGTGTTTAACAGAACCTGAGGTCCCCAAGCAGATCTGGTCACCCGGGCCCTGCCTGCCAGCCCCTGAAGGCCCCTCCTCTGTTCCCGGCAGAGGGTGGAAAGGCTCTGCCTCGCCTCCCATTCAGGCAGCAGCCAGCCAGGCCCAGAAGGAGGGGCAGCGGTAGAATGTGGCCTGTGGAGCCTAAGGGTCCGCAGAAGCTTTGGGTCTGCACTGGTGCATCTCCCAGAGCTGGTCTGGGGCGGGTTAGCTGAGAGCTGTGTCCACTTTCCTGCATGCGTCACTCGCAGAGGGGGCTGTTGCTGACAACTTGTGCCTGTCTCAGGCTGGCTGCACGGGCAGCCCCAGACATCCACACCCTGGGGGCTTCCAGGAAGGGAAGAGGGTGTCAGGACAGGAGCTGTGTGCCTTTGCAGCGGGCAGGGGATCCCCTCCAGGACTGGACGGGAGCGGCAGGCGGCGGGCACACCCAGGGTTCCGGACAAGCGCCCACCCCATTGGCTTATCCCTGCTGTTTGATAACTGACATCCTTGTTTTAATTCTACTTCTGGCTAAACTGAAAGTAAACTTAAGTGTATCTATTTCTCAAAGTCAAAATAAACACAGAAATACCGGCCCCTGTAATGTGGATGCATCAGCTCACCTTGTTTCAGTGTTTTATCTGCTTGTCATTTAAGGTTAAAAACTGCATTTGTGTTTGCACCTGGAGTTCCTGAACCTCCAGGAACTAGGAGCTGGCCCCCCCACAGGTCCACCACCCCAGGCCAGCACGTCCCACTGCTCCGACGTGGCTTCCAGAGGTGACAGCTGATGGCGCATTCAGATTTCTCTGGGCAGGAGCTGGACAGGACACATTTCCCCTGGGAGGTGAGAATTCCCAGGCTGGGACCCAGGGCAGGGTCAGACCTGGGCACCACCACCACCACCAAGGTGGGCGTGCCGGGGCCCTGCCCTGCACACGACTTCAGGGCCCTTCAAGGGATCGCCACCCACCTCCACAAGCAGACCCGTGTCTCCTGGTAGGGTTTCGAGGTCTGGGCCCTGCAGGCCCTAAGCGATAAGAGGCCAGTTTCACCTCTGAGGGTCCTTGTCCCTGGAGGGCTGCTGCACACAGCCACGTCTGCTGGGACAGGGAGGGGTCCAGAGGGCTGGCTCAGGGGGCCTGAGCGTGTGGGTCCCAGCTGTGGAACCCCTTTTGTAACAGAGCCTGTCAGTAGGTCTGGGGTGTGAAAATGCAGGGGGCCCAGCCCCCAGGCTTCAGGCCCCATGTCTGATCTCAAGTCCTGGGGCCCCCTTTCCCAGCGGCCCTGCCTGCACCCCCCTTGGCACTCAGGTTCACCCTGTGCTGCTCCGGGCCAGGGCACTCAGACCCACCCTGGGCTTCCCCTTGCAGCCCTACCCGCCAGGCGGCCCGCAGGGCTGGAGGTGTGGTTCCTGCGCCTGCCCGCCCATCAAAGCTGTAGGAGGCAGTGCCAGCAGGCGAGGGCTGCTTGCCGTAGGTGCAGGACCAGGACGTGGAGCTGGGCCCGGAGGTCCTCGAGGCCACAGTACAGGGCCAGCGCCAGCAACAGCAGAGCGCACACAGACAGCCGCAGGAGCAGGGGGACACCAGGGGCACTGGGCCAGCCAGACGCTGGGGACGGAGGGGCAGGGTGAGCCTGATGCCCCAGCAGGACGCAGGGCTCCCTCCTCCCTGTGGGGCTGGCTGGCAGGAGGTGGTAGGGAGAGCACTGTGGCTCTGCCCATCAGGGTGGGGTCCTGGGGCTGACTCCATAGTGCCCATGGGTGTGGAGGTCCCCCAGCCCTGCCTGGTCCTCTGGGGGGGATGCTCAAAGGTGGCCTGGGGCTGGGGCCACAGGGCACTGCATGCGGGGGTGGGGGGGGTGGGGGAGGGCTTGGGAAGGCAGGGCCAAGGGCCCCTGGGCAGGCGGGACGAGGGCCCCTGGGGAGGGCAGGCATGCATGGGTTCCTGTGGAGGCAGGGTGAGTGCTGAGAACTTACCCTTGGCCATGGCAGTGGGCTCCCTGCCAGCGATGTCTGGGAAGGAGAGCATAGAGTGGGTGCCCCGCTGGGGGCACGCTGAGCCTGCCCCGCACCCCCAGGCTTCTCACCTCACTTGCCCACCCAAAGGACCCTGAGACAGACCGTGTCAGATACAAGTGCTCCCAATTAGCAGATGGGAGGCCCAGGTGGTAGAGTCTGCCTGACAACACCGAGGGGTCTGCCCAGGCTCGCTGTTCCAGGGTCAGGCTGCCAGAATGTGGGGCTCCAAGATGTGCAGGGTGTGGTGACCCCCGTGGGGAGCCTGGGGGGGCCTGCAGGGGTGGTGGGCCGGGGACAGCAGGGGCTGGCCCTCTGCAGTCTGCTCCCGGGGCTGTTGAGAAGCAACAGGGCGAGGGGAATGGGAGATGTGATCTCTCTATGGGGGCAAGGGCTGAACCCGGGGTGGGGGAGCAGGTGGAAGCTCCAAGGGGCCGTCGGGGAGGCTCCCCATGTGTCAGGGCTGTGAGTTTTGTGAAGTCCTGAGGAGGCTGTGGTGGGCAGCATCTAAGATATTCTCACGATTGCCCCCCCACCGTGTTGTTGCCTGTGTGGTCCCCTCCTCTCAGTATAGGGGGGCTGTGGCTCATTTATACCCAACAGAATATGGCAAAGAGGAAGGGATTCTGTAGCCATAATGAAAATCCCCAATCAGAGTCAATCCAAAGGGAGATTGTCTTGGGGGGGCCTGATCCAGTCAGGTGAGTTCTTTACAAAAGAGGGGCTGGTGGTCAGAGAGTCTGGCACTGGTCTCAAAGGTGCAGCTGCTGTGGATTCTACAGCTGCAAGGAAACAAATTCTGCACATAAGCCCGTGAGCTTGGACTGGGCCCTGCACCTCAGACGAGACCCAGCCCTGGCTGACCCCCTGGTGCGGCCGTGTGAGGAGCTGAGCAAAGCGCCCGCGACACTGTGCTCAGACCCTCGGCCCGTGGGAACACCGAGACGGTAGATGTGGGTTGCTTGCGCCTGCGAAGTTCGTGGTCTTTGTTACACGGCATAGGTAGCTGACACGGGCTGTGCTCCATGGGAAGGCCCAGCGTGGGAGTGAGGGACCAGGGGAGCAGCGGGAGCCTGGGCTGGGGCTGGGAGGATTTGGGAGGCGGCAACGAAGAAGGAGGGTGTGGGTGGGGCGAGGGGCAGGGAGAACCTCTGAGAGTGATGGATGGAAGTGTGGGCGGCATTAGGCACGCCTGCCCCACTGGCCTTTCCCGAGAGGACAGTGACCATGTGGGCAGCTCTGCTTATGTTCTTGCTGTTTTGTTGACCACCACCCCTCTGTCCAGACTGACCCCACAGGCCGGGGATTATTGGCGTTGCGCCTGTGAAGGCAGATCATTGGCTGTGGTCCCTCCGGATGGCTCTCCATGAGGTCCTGGGACATGCTGTCCCCCCCCCACGCCGCCCCAGGCCAGGTCACTGAGCTCCCCTCTTACAGTGGACGGCCACCTCCAAGGGCTCGTGGAACCGCACATGCCTCGAGGTCCTCTGTGGCTCAGCCCCATGGCCGCAGTGCTCTGGCCGGCTTAGTCTCAGGATCGAAGGGGGGCACTTCCTGTTGCCTTCCTGGGTGGGGGTGGGAAGCAGGTGGAAGTGAGCCCCTCCCGCAGGGCCCTCAGGAGGCTGGAGACAGGCTGCCCTGCCAGGACCCCAGCCCCTCCTCTGGGTTATGCAGCCACACCCACTGTGGGGGACCCAATGGTGTGGAGACCCCCTGCAGACCTGCCCTCGGTCCCCAGCCCCAGCCCCAGCCTGGTGGGCTGCCCTCCCACCCCTGCCTGGGACCAGCCCGATCAGATGGCTATGTTGGTGGTGCCACGGACGAGGTCAGTGGCCATGCAGGCCCGGGTCCCCTGTCCAGGCTCAGCCCCCACCAGTCCCGAGGGGTGTGTGGTAGTTTTCATACATCATTCGTGACAGTGTAGCTGGTGGTCACTGACACACTGATGGCTGTGTTCACGTCTGAGCTGCAGGAACGCTCTGTGGGGTTCTCCCTGCCTGGGCTCCCTGAGCCGGCCCTGTCCCAGCTCAGCGCCCGGCAAGCCTAGCAGCCCACCTTGCGTCTCTGCCACCCGCCTGCCTGTGGCTGGGGAGAGGGATGTGAGCACCGGGCCACTGGGGAGGGCAGAGCCTGGACACACATGCCCACCAGGCCCCCTCTCGCCCTCTCAGAGTTTGCAAGCTGGAGCCAGGGTTACCAGCCTGCGCTGAGTGCAGTGTCCCTGTCTAAAATGGTGACAACAGGCTGCTCTGAGTGAGAGCACCCTGTGAGCCAGGGCCGCTTCGGAGGTGGCTCCTGGCTGGGGCCCACTGGCTGCACAGAGCCCACTGCTGGCCTGGGCTGCGGTCATTCTGCTGAGGCACGAGACCCACTGGGTCTGGGGCTTGGCTGTCCCCTCCCCTAGCAGGGACATCTGTGCCTGTGGCCTACCGCGGCCTGGCAGTGAGCTCAGAAGCTAGAGCTGAACTCGGGCTGAAGTCAGGGCCCATCTGCTTCTGGAGAAACCCCTACTGCCTTCCGTGTGCTCCCCGTCCCGCCCCTTTGTCCTGGGTCCAGACCTGTCCAGCTGCCTCCCGACGGCCTCACCCGTCCTCCTGTCTCCACCCTCTGCCCCTCCGGTACCTCCTCCCTGGGCTGCCAAGGTGATCTTGCCGGGGAAGCACCCTGACCATCACTGTCCCGCTCCAGAGCCCGCCACGGCTCCCACCGCCTCTGCCTCTGCCCGCCGCCCCTCCCAGTCCCTCTGACGTCCTGTCTGGCCCGGCCTCCTGCCTCCCTTGGTGCTCTACCCTCACCCTTGGCCCTGATGAGACACTGTGAACATTTGGTCCTGCTGTGTCCCACCCTGGGGGCCTGACACCCTCTCTGCCAGACCAAACCTTGAAAGTGTCTCTTCCTGTGCCCACCGCATCACCCCTGTGATTTCCCCTCCCCAGGGGTCCTGGGGCAAAGGCAGGGATGAGGCTTCCCTTTTCTCCCCCTGCCCCCTGCCCCCAGTGGGAGCCCAGCTCACGGAGCTGGTGCCCTTGGCCCTGACATGCCGCCGGGACCAAGGCCGCCAGGGACCCCGCCTTACCCTCCCTGTCCTGGGCGTCGGTGAGCCTGGAGTGGCCGTCGCATCCCTTCTGGCCTGATGTCCTGTCTCTGGCTGGGAGCTGGGGCTCAAGGCTTGTGCTACAGTCCTCATTTACTGTGACATGGTCCTAAGTCAGCAAAGACATCATTTATCGCACAAGCAACTCTTGTAGGAATAAGACGAAAGAAGGAGAAATTCTCTACAGAAAGCTGGCTGGCTCCCACCTGCCGCCAGCCCCCCCACGAGCAGACACGCTGCCCTCCCAGGTGCTCCCAGCACCAAGAAACCTGCACCTTGCTTGCTCCAAACAACTGTGGTTGACGACTTGCTCAATGCCACTGCTTTGCACCATTTCACGGGACTGAGGTCCTTCATTTACAGCCACAGTATCCGGCATTCTGGTTTGCATCTTATTGTTGCTACTTGCAATTTTTGAAGGTCACAGATAAGTCTGCAGCGAATACCTCTGCTGCCTCCTTTCATGAGGGAGGATCCAGGAGGTGAATGATGGGGGTGGGGCTGGGAAAGCCGCTTAGGTCAAGCCCACCGCCTTGCCAGGTGGGGCTGGAGCTGGTGGGCCCACCCCTTGGTCCTGCCCAGACTCTCTGTCTCTCCCTCCCTCCCCCACTGCTCACTGACTAGGTGTCAGGTGGTACCGCCACTGTCATCTGTGACCCCTGATTGCGGTGATGTTTCTGTGCACCCCTGTCTGTCCTTACTAAGTGCAGCCCCTCTGGGGTGAGGTTCCTTTCCCCTCCTTTGAAGGGTCCTTGACTTTGAGTCTCCCCAAGTCCAGTTCTGGCCAGACCCTGCGGGGCTCCATCCGTGCAGGCGAAGCTGGGCTTTGAACGTCAGTCCCTCAAGGGCCCTGGGGGGTGATGGGCCGGCACCCCTCTTGCACTCATTGGGAAATTGAGGCCAAACACAGCCGGGGCTTCCCCAGCGCAGCTCCCCAAAACAGGGAGCCAGGGAGCTGTAGGGAGGGCCGGGTTTGGGTGAGTGCTGTGTGACCCTGGGCTGCCATACAGTATCCCTCCTGGGAGACAGCAGGCAGGCTGTGTCTCTTGGACCCTCAGCAGCAGAAATATCACAGACAAGCAGAGCGCCTGTGCGGACGCTGCCTGGAGCCCAGACTATACAATTATTTCAAAAGGGAACAATTTTCTCCTATCGCAGCATCAGGGTTTTTATTGTGAATGGGGTCATGGAAGGAGCTGGCCAGCCCAGGGAGGAAGAGATGGGAGGGAGGCTGGCGCATCTTAAGGACTTGCTCTCTGAGGGTGGCCAGAAGGGCCAGCCATGGGCCAATAGCAGAGACCACTGGTGGCCCAAAGGCTGGGGCGTGGTTCCAGGGCGACCTTCCAGATGAGGAAATAGGCTGGAGAGGCTGGGAACTGGCTAAACCATGCAGATACCTGCAGGGCCGTTGGTGGCACCCAGATGTGGAGCCCTACTGTGTGCAGGCCCTCCCCAGGCTCCCAGGTCTGCCCCAGGGACAGCAACGCGCGAGTGTGTGCACATGTGTGTATGCGCTTGTGTGAGTGTACAAGTGTGAAAGTATCCATATATATGTATGTGCAAGTATGTAAGTGTGAGTGTGTGTGAGTAAAACTGCACATTCATAGATGTATATGAGTGTGCATGTTCATGTTAGTGTAAGCATGTGTGTGCTGTGCACTCGTGTGAATATGCACAAGTGTGCATTGGAATGTACATGTGTGCGTGTACATGTGTGTGATGTGTGATACGTGTGAGTGTGTGTGAGTACGTCTGCATGTAATTGTATGATGCATGTATGAGTGTGGGTTAGTATATGCTGTGTAATGTGAGTGTACATCTGTGTGATTGTGTGATGTGTGTTTGTGAGTGTGAACTGGTACTTGTGTGTACATGTGTGAGTGTGTGTCTGTGTGTGACTGTGTGACGTATGTGTGAGTGTGAATTTGTGTATATGTGTGTGCTTCTGTAGGGTTGTGTGATACGTGTGTGAGTGCCCCGTGTCCAGTATTTTCATCTTCCCACAGCACTTTGCTGCACAGCGTGTTGGCGGTGGGCGGCTTTGCGGTGAAGATGAGATGGCGGCTGTGGTGGGTTCCTCCTCCCGCTGATGTCGCCCCCCAGGTACTGCCGTTTCTACACCACAGCAGACTGGTGGTGATGAGCGTGCACGGTGGTCTCGGGTAGTGGAGGAAGCAGCTGTGCACACGGACGTGCAGGCTGACTGCGTCCTAGACGGGGCACTGGCAGTCCCGGGGTAGACCCTCTGGGACACGGCCGCCCCCCGCCGTCCAGCAAGTTCATCAGCTACGCAAATGTATGGGAGGTGGCTGTTGACACAACAGCCTCCCAGAGCGTGAGTTAGCCACCTGGAGCTAGTTTGGGTACGACAGGACCATGACACTGGGTCATGTTATGTGGCCTCTCACCACGCAGCACTTGTCACACATACATGGCTGAGACTTCCAAGCCAGGGTATTTTCATTTTGGCAATAAAGTCTTCCTAATTTTGTTATTAATTTTTCACATTTCATATGTCTTTTTTAATGTATCTCCTTTATTTTTCGTTATTTTTTTTCCCATGGCAAAATCGCCTTACAGCCAATTAGTTGTGTGGCATAAGTGTTTATGGCGAAAATACCTAGAACAGTGTGCATATGTGTGTGGTGTATGTGAATGTATGGTGTGTGGGAGGGTGCAACTGCGTATGTGTGTCTGAGTGTGCACATGCATGCTAGTGTGTGAGCCTGTGTGTACTCATGTGCAAGTGTCTGCACATGTGTGGGCGTGTTTACATGCAGTGACTGGGCAGCATAGCCATGGTTCTGGCGCAGGCAGCCCCATAGGCTCAGCCAGCGCCCTCATGTGCCCTGTGTGACCATGTGTGACCTTGGGCAGCTCTCTGACCTCTCTGTGCCTCAGCCCACCCAGCTGTAAAATGGGAATAACAACAGCCACCACCTCGTGGGCTCTTGCGAGGGCGAGTGAGGTGGCCTGTGTTGAGGGCTCAGAAACAAGCCTGGGACAGAGCCTGTGCTCGGTGACATCAGCCACTGCTAGTGTTACACAGACAGAGGGTGTGACTTTATACACCTGGGACAGTTCCATGCCATGTGTGGACAGTGAGGACTTCCTATGGGGTGTCCTTTCCCTGACATCTCTGGGGAGGGAGTGTGATGCCTTCTCTGGCCGGGCGCCTATGCTGCGCTGTTCTCTGCTCCCCCTTCCCTACCTGCTCAGTGTTGCCCAGGCTCCAGCCCCCCCTTAAGTATGGCAGCGGCTCTTTGCTGACCCCCAGGACTGGCTGGACCCTGGACCCTGTCCTTCAGTTCAGAGACCTCAATCAATGGAAGGCTTCTCCGGGCCTCAGTTTCCCCACTGGTAACATGGAAGGAGGGTGTGGTTCAGGCATGCTCAGCAGGTGAAGGCTGCTCTCAGTACTGCCCCCCACTTCCCCCACACGCCTCCGCCTGCCCAGTGGCCTGCCCAGTGCCCCCTCCCGGGCTAGACAGTGGAGGGCGGGGCCTGTGTGGGA
Organism: Rhinolophus sinicus; assembly: GCF_036562045.2. Taxonomy (NCBI): domain Eukaryota; kingdom Metazoa; phylum Chordata; class Mammalia; order Chiroptera; family Rhinolophidae; genus Rhinolophus; species Rhinolophus sinicus. Next base: position 1,296,430 of record NC_133753.1, read on the forward strand.
GCCAGAGGCTGTGGGGCCTCTGGCAGAGACAATGTAACACGAGTGCCCTCTGCTCGAGGCCAGCTCGTGACAGATGGGTGATAAAGGGTGGAAAATACCTCCAGGGCCAGGGGCCTGCACAGTGTCACCCCTGCGTCTGCCCTGGCCTGGGGAGGCCCTGCTCCTCTGGGCATGCCCCTCTAACCTCTGGCTCCTGACCCCTTTCCAGGAGAAGAGGTCTGGCCTGGCCACACATCCACAAGACTGTGACAGCCTGTAGGGTTTGGCCTGGTGCCCTCCTCCCTCCCTCCCTTGGCTTGAAGCCTTTGGGAGATAGTGCCAGCACCCGCAGGGCCCAGCGGCCCCCAGGTTGTCCCTCCAGCCCAGCCCGGCCACTCCCACCAGCTTCCAGGGGTGTGTGGAACAGGCTGGGCTAGCTCTCACCTGGTTCAACACCTCGGAAATGCCAAGCCCTGGGGCCCAGCTACCTCTCTTGCCACCCACCCCAACCCCCTGGCTCTGTGATGCCCCCCACTGGGCTTCCCACCTCCACCTGGGCCAGCCTGTCACAGCTTTGTGTGCCTGACCACGTACTCTGCCCGTCCCATGTCTGCCCACTGCCTGCTGGCGTGTCTCCATCCTCACCGAGGGTCCCTCTGAGACGCCAGCACAGTGCCTGCCCTGTACGGGGAGGGGTCCTTCCTCAGCTCTGACCCTGTGGCTGGCCGTGGCTCAGCACCCACACCCCTGCCAGGCTCCTCCCGCTGTCCTGTCACCAGTGACATCTCCTCCAGGGGCATCTGCGCTGGCGGAGGTGGGAGAAGCACACTAGGACCTTGCCCAGGAGAGGCTGGAGCTCACGGGACCCCTGCTCACACCCCACACCACACACGTACACACACACGCACATACACACACGCGCACACATGCACACATGCACACACACGCACGCACACACGCACACTCATTCCCACACACGCCCCGACCCACCTGGGCTCCCGCAGGTGCCACACCACCGGGTGATCTTGCCTACCTGCCGGCGATCAGAGCCTCGAGCGGAGTGGGAACCGGAGCTGCCAGAGCTCACAGACCATCTGAGAAGATTCCGTTACAGCTGAGGGGCAGTGGCCTGAGTGGCCCCAAGGGCCCTGGCCACCTCCTTGCCTTCTGGACTGTCCAGACCTGGAAGGAGCTGTCGCTGTGGGCCTTGCTGGCCTGGGTGGAGCTTGACCTTCCAGAGGTCAGGCGTTTGTTCTGAGCAGCTTGGCTGAATTAAAGGGGGCTGAGGCCACACACTGAGGCTGTGCCTTCTCCCAGCTGGAAAAGGTGCTGGGGGGGTGACGTGGACACCCCCACGCCAGCCTGCCCTTAGGAGGAGGGGCAGTGTGAGGGCTGGTGGGTGGTGGGGGCTCTGGGAACAGGCTGGCAGCTTCCCAGATAACTCACATTTCTGAATTACGCAAGCGAAGTCCTGAGAAGGCCCGGCTGGGCTGACTGCTGCCTCGTCGGGCTTGCCTCCCGGGCTGGCCGTGGCCAGGGGACCGAAAGCAGGAGTTGGCCTGACCCCCGAAGCCCCTCCCCACGCCGAGATGTGCAGCCCACACATCTCTGGGGTACATTTAGGATGTGGGCTGACGATGGAACTGAGGGATGGCTGTGTATCTGCTGCACACAGTGGGTGCGTGGGAATGGGGACGGCTGACCCTGGCAGATGGGCAGGTGGACCCACGCATGTCACTGCCCCCGAGTTCCAATCCCCCACATAGAATGGGGGTGTTTGCCCACCATCCAAAGCACTGTGAGGACAGAGATGGTTGCTAGCCCTCCTGGGGGTGTCTGCACACAACAGGTGCCAAATGATGTGCCCTGAGCCGGATGGGTGACCCAATGCATGCACAGCGGGCCAGGATGGGGATTCCCACTGATGACCTCTGCTCGGAAAAGGGCCAGTTCTTGGGGTTCCCAAACGCAGTGGCCTGGGCTCAAGAGAGCTGAGTAATGAGCCATTTCTGCTTAGCTCGCTGCGCCTGCGTGGACCTGCCCTCAGCAAGGCCCCAGGGCCTTTGGGGAAGGCTTGCTGGTCTCGGTGCCCTACTCTGGGCCCTGCTGTCCCCTGGGAGTTCAGTCCCCTTTCCCATGACCCCTTCACTCCGTACGCCTGCTGCCCTGGTCTTGGACCCTGGTTCCTGGTGGCTTCTGACGGGACCGTGCTTGGCTCATGGCCCTGGGATGTTTGGAGAGGCCCATATTCCCACTTCTGGGCTGTAATGGACTGAGCTGCCCACTTCGCCCCCAGATAGCCAGGCCTCAGGCAGGCGCTGGGAGGAAGGCTCAGGCACGCTGCTGGGAAGGGCTCCGAGCCCAGGGCCCGGGAAGTCGCCGAGTGCTCCGGCCACCACACCATATCACTGCGACCCACAGGGAGCTGGGGCTTTTGGGGCCACCAGCCACCCTGGTTTGCCTGGGACTGTGCCTACTGGAACCCTGAATGTCCACATCCTGGGTGAACGGGAAGGATGGCTCCCCATCTTTCTCAGCCCCTGTCCAAGGCCACAGTGTGCCGTCTGCCGGCCTCTGCCCACGCCTGGCCTGCCCGCCCACCTGCAGCATGTCCCTTTGGTCTGGTGGCTTCCTTTTCACATGGTAAGTGGGCACCTCTCTGCTCCCCTCATCTGGGATCTCACCTGCTTCCTCCTGAATCTGTGAGGGACAGTGGCAGCAAGGCTCTGTGGTGTCCTCCAATAGGCATAGTCCAGCATGGTCCAGCATGTCTCAGAGGGCAGCACCCCTATGCCGCCTAGAGAGGCAGGCACTGGGCCATGCAGGTGGATGGGGCCGCTTCTGCTCAGCCTCCTGCCAGCTCTGGTCTGGAGGTGCAACCCACAAGATTGCAGGGTCATCCACGGCTGGCCTGCGTCCCTGCCCTAGGCCCCTCTGCCGGGTTGCAGAGCTCGGCCAGCTGGCAAGGGCTGAGCTATAATTACCTCTGCGCTTTGGCAGAAATAGCAGCGACCCCAAGGATAGGCCACTGGCCCCAGAGCGGGAGAGGACGTGGCTGTTTCCCAGGCCCTGAGAACATAGGCCAGGCCTGCAGACAAGACGATGGGTTGGTGGCTGCCCCCCCCACCAGGCTGATCCCGGAGCTGTGCAGCTCCTGGAAAACCCCATGGACTGGGGTCAGAGGTGGGGGGTGGGGTGGAGGATGGCGGTGGGGACGGAGAAGAAGGTGGGCGATGTGGGGGTCGGGAGGGGTGTGTGCTGACCGCAGAGTCCAGCTCCTGGTTAGTGCCCCAGAGTGGAGCCCTATGGTGGAGAGGGGCCCACCGTGTTCCCAACCCCCACCTGTCATGTCCAGGGTTCCAGTAGGAACAGGAAAGCACAAATCCCAAGCTGACAATTTGGGGCACACTGGCTGAACCCCAGTATTGCCCACCAGTGGGGCAGAGTCCAAGTCAGAGGGGTGGCAGGGTGAGGGGTCCAGCATTCCCCAGGACTGGGGGCTGAGGGCATTTGGCTCCCGGTTCCAGCTGCCTGGCTGACAGGTTCCAGGCTCATCCCACACTTGTTGATGAGGAAAGTGCAGCTCAGAAAGGGGAGTTACCCAAAGTCATGCAGCCAGGAGGCGGCGGGCCTGGCCCAGTCTCAGTGCCCCCCAGCCAGCACCCCTTCTGCTGGTGCCTGTGACAGCCCTGATTGATCCAGATCTGGGGGAGGTGGTGCCTGAGGCCATGGCAAGGGGCGAGGCAAGTGTGGGCAGCCCCTGATGGGTTTGTACAGTTCCAACCAATGGAGAGGCTGCTGAAGGGGGTGGAGAGGCGCCTGCCAGTGTCTCTCCTCTCTCTGTTAGGAGTGGAGGAGGTGAGTCTCACTGGCTGAGGCCACCCGGGGCCCCCAGGGTATGCTGGGCTGGGAGGGGCAGCGTGAGCAGAGGGCCCCCTGAGGGCCATGCATGACCACAGTGGCCTAGAACCTACCACTCTTCACAGTCTGTGGGGAAATTGGTGAGGGGCTCTGATGGCTGACACCCCCTGCATGCTTGGGCAGGGTGGCAAACACCCCTGGTGATGGCCCCCTCACTCCCCCTGCCTCCTTCCGCAGATCTGCATTGCACACCTGCCCTGTGCCAGGCCCTGGGGACATGGTAAATGACAGAGGCCCTGCCCTTGCACAGCTGCTGTCCCTGGGAAAGCAGAAGACGCCCAGTGGCTGTGTGGCCCTGAGGGCTGTGAAGAGAAAGATCTTCACTATAAGACAGCGGCTCATGGAGTCATGGAGGCTGAGAGGCCCCAAGTCTGCCCCCGGCCGGCCGTGTGGTTCCAGCCCGAGTCCAGAGGTGAGAGACCTGTGTCCCTGCCTGACCACCAGGCGGAGAGCAATCTGCACTCACTCCACGTTTTGTTCTGTCCAGGCCACCATGGACTGGTTGGCGAGGGGGCCCATCCAGATGCCAACCTCACCCATCAGCCTCAGGAACACCCAGAATAGCGTCCCGTTGAATATCAGGTAGCTCCCAGCCACGCTGACAGGACACTTAGCCTGCTGTCCCAGTGCTGCTGTCCCTTGGGTGTCCGTGAGCCACAGAGGCTCAGGAAGTGGCTGCTCGAGGACGCAGTAGGCTTGGGGTTGTGGCCACCTCCACCTGACCCCCCACAGGTTCATAGCCCCCCTCGGACCCACATCTCCCTGGACTGCGCACAGCCCCACAGGGGATAGGCGGAGAAGGGACGGGGGAGCTGCTGGGCTCTACAGGCCACAGCATGGACCTGGGCGTCTGTGAGAGGAGGGCTGTGGCCCCTTGGCTGCTGCAAGCCACGTACTGAGGGAGTGGGAGAGGTGGGGGCAGAGAGAGGAGGTGGGGCTACGGCACATGCAGCGGAGAGGCAGGCAGGGGGACACCGAGGGCTGGGCTCCTTCAAGGCGGACTGATGGGAGCAGGTGTGGGTGTGGTGGGCCAAGGGTGCTGCCAGCCTCTGGCCTGGGGAAGACGGCGTGGGAGTCTCGGAAGCAAATCGTACAAGTGTAGGACTTCACACAACACAGACTTACTCTCCGCCCTGTGGGCCAGGCCAGGCAGGGCTGGTCCCCTCTCAGGCTCCCAAGAGGACCTTCTCTGGGCTGTCCCAGCTTCTAGAGCATCCGCTTTCCTGGGCCATCCCCGTCCCGCCATCCACCTCAAAGCCCGCAGCATCTGGCTGGGTTGCCTCACATCACATCACGGGCACCCCCCTCTTTCGGAATAAGGACCCCATGGCACCCTGCCCCCTCAATCCAGGTTCATCTCTCCGTTTTAAGACTGATTAGCTACTTTAATTCCACCTGCAATCTTAATTCCCCTCTGCTGTGTGAACTAACATACTGGTAGCTGCAGATCTGAGGGGTCAGGACGTGGACACCTGTGGGGGGCATTATTCTGCTCACCCAGGCTGCAGGGGAGCAGACTTCGGGGGTGCCAAGGGCATTAAGGACGAGAGACGGGAGGGGAGGTGACGTATGTGTCTGCGTCAACGTGTCTCCAGGTGGCACACAGTAATCTGGCGTCACCCTGCGGTGTGTTGACAATGGCTCCCAACAGATGTCCATCTCTAGTCCCTGACCTCTAACTTATTTAGGAAAAGGGTCTCTGCAGGGTGATTAAGGGTCTTGAAATGGAGCAATGGGCCTGGATTATGTGGGTGGGCCCTGAATGCCACCACATATGTCCCTATACGAGGGAATGAAAACGGTGATGTGACCACAGACGCAGAGATCGGAGTGGTTCGTCCACAAGCCGCAGAGCGCTGCCGCCGCTGGAAGCTGGAGAGGCATGAAGCACCCTCCCCGCCCCCGGCCCTGGAAGCAGTGCTGTCTGGCCTATGCCTCGATTTCGGACTTTTCAGAACCGTAGAGAAAAAATTCTGCTGTTTTCTGTTGTGTAGGCCAGCCGCTTTGTAGCTCTTTCTCGTGGCAGTGACAGCAAATGAATTGGTCATCTTAGAGATGACATCGAAAGCTGCGGGGCTGGAGTGCCCAGGGACGGAGGCATAGAGATGTCTGAGGATGAGCCCTGGACTGCCCAGTGTGAGGAGCATGGAGCCTGTGGTGTCCTGGGGCCCGGGCAGGGGCGGGGAGAAGTGAGAGGGCTATCAGTGCCACCGCCAGGCCTAGAGGGACAAGGGGCAGAAAGTCAGCTCTGGGCTTGGCCCAGGGGAACTTACAGGTGGGCGTGGCCAGAACCTCTTGGGCTGGTGAGGTGAAGCCTGGGGGTGGGGCGTCAGGAGAGAAGGAAGGAGTAGGTGCTGATGCGTGGCCTTGGTGAGACCCAGAAGGGAGTCTAGGCTGGGTCCACAGGTGTAGGCAGGGCTGGGGAGACTTTCTATCGGGCAGGTACAGCTGACAGTGAGGTAATGAGTCCTCCGTCACTGGAAGCAAACAAAGAATGCTTCCTGCCTTCAGGCCTCTCATAGTCTCCACATGACTCTGGGATAACATGTGGGCTGGGGGAGGGCAGAGGGAAGGAGAGCTCACAGCTGTGTCTCCCAGCTGTGTTGGTGTCTTTGTCCCCAAGGTGCTCTTGACATGCGGCCACTGGGGAGAAATTCTTCTTGTCAGGTTCAGAATCGTGCCCAAGATCACAGTGTCCTTCACTGAGGGGCCCACAGCTTGTCACTGTCAGACTGAAGCAGGGCCCTTTGGCAATTGGGGCCCTGTCTGGCCATTCCACCACCCAGCCAGAGTCCTTATTCAGAAGATGGGGTGCCTGGACAGTGTCCGCCCCACCGCGCCCTGGTCACAGCGAGGCTGGCGCATTCCACACTGAAGCGCAGGTCGTGAGGCCCCAGCAGCCGCAATAATGGGAAGCTCTGGGCCACTGAGACCAACAGAAGCAGCCCCTTCTCCCTTCTCCTAAATTATTCATGACCTCCAAGAGGCCGTAAAAGTCCTTAGCTCTCCACAGGATCCATAATTACAATGATAAATTTTATTTATAAAGCTGGTCCCTCCCTCGAGCCAGCTGCCTGGGGGGCTGTAGATAAGCCATAACCAAGACAGGGGCCTCGGAAGCCGCTTGTCACAGCTGGTTTTCTGGCAACATCTCACTGGAGCGGCAGGGCGATGATGGTGGCATGGGCTCCGCCTGTTGGCGTGGGCTCCGCCTGGCTGGTGTGGGCTCCGCCTGGTTGGTGTGGGCTCCGCCTGGTTGGCGTGGGCTCCACCTGGTTGGCGTGGGCTCCGCCTGGTTGGTGTGGGCTCCGCCTGGTTGGCATGGGCTCCGCCTGGTTGGCGTGGGCTCCGCCTGGCTGGTGTGGGCTCCGCCTGGCTGGTGTGGGCTCCGCCTGGCTGGTGTGGGCTCCGCCTGGCTGGTGTGGGCTCCGCCTGGCTGGTGTGGGCTCCGCCTGGCTGGTGTGGGCTCCGCCTGGCTGGTGTGGGCTCCGCCTGGTTGGCGTGGGCTCCGCCTGGTTGGCGTGGGCTCCGCCTGGCTGGTGTGGGCTCCGCCTGGTTGGTGTGGGCTCCGCCTGGCTGGTGTGGGCTCCGCCTGGCTGGTGTGGGCTCCGCCTGGCTGGTGTGGGCTCCGCCTGGCTGGTGTGGGCTCCGCCTGGCTGGTGTGGGCTCCGCCTGGCTGGTGTGGGCTCCGCCTGGCTGGCGTGGGCTCCGCCTGGCTGGCGTGGGCTCCGCCTGGTTGGCGTGGGCTCTGCCGGTTGGCATGGGCTCTGCCGGTTGGCATGGGCTCCACCTGGTTGGTGTGGGCTCTGCCTGGTTGGTGTGGGCTCCGCCTGGTTGGTGTGGGCTCCGCCTGGTTGACATGGGCTCCACCTGTTGGCATGGGCTCCACCTGTTGGCATGGGCTCCGCCTGTTGGCATGGGCTCCACCTGGTTGGCATGGGCTCCGCCTGGTTGGTGTGGGCTCCGCCTGGTTGGCGTGGACTCCACCTGTTGGCATGGGCTCCGCTTGTTGGCATGGACTCCGCCTGTTGGCATGGGCTCTGCCTGGCTGCCAGACGTGCTGAGGGATCTGTTTGGCTTTAATGGGGTGGCCACATGACTCGTGCTCCTGCTGTGGGGCGCCATTCCCTCCTCATTTTGTCTCGGGCCCTGAGGACCCATTATGGTGACCTGGCTATGGCTGGTTCTCATGCCAGGATTGTGCATTGCACATGTGAGCATGCACACACACACACACATACACATGTGTGAGCACATGCTGGGTCCACAGAAGTGACCTGTGTTCGCTGAGTGTGCTCACTCGGGCCCTCACATGGCCTAGCCCCCCTCAGACCCCTCCCGTGCCCTGTGGGATGCCCTAGTGTTGGCCCCACTGGCCGGTGAGGACATGCGTTTCCAGAGGTGCCCACCCAAGCACTGCAGGGCAGCTCATTGGGCCGCCCTGTACCCTGTGCCACATGCCTGCCTGGACACGGCATGGGTTCCTGGAAAGAGCTTGGCACTGAAACAGAGTGCCAGGGGTCCCCAAGCTTCCCCTTTCCTGACTGCATGACCTTGGGCCCGTCACTGCCCGTTCAAGGGCCACTGACCTCTGGCCTTTAGGAACCGTAACCTCGTGGGGCTGTCACAAGCTCTAAAGGGAGTTGAGTGCCACACTCTGAAAACAGCAGGGCGGGAACGTGGTGCTGCTCCACGTTGGTGCCGGCCTGGCAGCAGCTGAGCAGCCCAGGACCTGGATGCCCACAGGTCCTTATGGCCAGGCTGTGCTTGTCACTGGGTGCTGCCCTCCCTGGGTGCTGTCTGGAGGCCTCAAGCGCAGGGTGGGGCTGCAGGTCCTCCCGGCCCTTCTGTCACATGCAGGAAGAACTGGCTGGTCTGAAAGGTAGGAATCGTCATCTGTAGGACTCTAGAGAGACTGAGCACCGGGAAGAAGAAATGTCCACACTGAGAACTGCTGGGTAGAGAGCGTGAGCTGGCAGACATTAGGGGACGCACACACTGTTGGTTAGAGTGAGGGCTCACGGGGGCAGGGGACAAGCGGGATCCGGGCTCAAGCGCCCCACACGGTGGGTCGAGTGATCTGCAGACCCACCTGGGCTGTGTGTGCACTTGGCAGTGGGCAGAGCCCTCTCATGGTCCCCTCACCTGTGGAGTAAGAACCATTATGGTGGAAAAAAGACCAAAGAAATAGGAGGAAGCTCCTGAGACCACATACCCTGGCCAAGGGAGCACTTCCACACATGCTGAGCGGTTTACAGAAATTAGAACCAGCCCTAAAGACTCAAGGATGCACAGTTGGTGGCCCCCACCATGCCCCACTCAGGTCACCCATGTGGACCCTTCAAAAACCACATAGATCATGGCAGAAAATGGTGGGTTGGCCCAAATCAGCCAGTGTCAGCCCAGATCGAGACTGCTGTGCCACAGGTGGCCCCCGGCCCAACCAGGTCCGCACGTCTGCTGCATGGCATACTGCTGGTTGGCTCTGTGCTCTCGTGCCAGGCCTGGTGGCCTCTGCCCGACAGCCACGGCAGTACACGCAGTCCTGTTCCCAGGCTCCTCTGACTTTCTCGCTGCCTGCCACAGCTGGTCCGCGGGGGCGCTCCTGGTCTGCAGGAAACCGTGCTGGTCCCCCACGTTCAATGTGTCATACTGACCAGCGTAAGGCCCGAGGGGCGCACTCCGCCCCCTCCCGCCCAGAGCCGGATGCCTGCCGTCCTCCCCGGGTCTGAAGCAGCACACACTGCCCTTGGGCGTGCAGCTCAGGCTGGTGACCAGTGACTGAGGCCTCTGACAAGTGTTCCATGGCTCTGAAAGGAGCAGCGTGGACCCGCCATCCTGCACCTGGCCATGTGGTGCGGCCGAGCCAGTGGCGGCAGAGGTGGCCGTGACAGGAGCAGTTGAGTGGGGGCTCCGCAGGCTCTGGAAGACATGGGGTGGTGCCATGTGCTCACTGGTCACACGAACAGGTGGCCAGACCATGAGCCTCTGCCTCCCTCACACTGCCCCTCAGGCCATATGCAGGGTCTCCTGATGAGGGAGGAAACTGAGCTCTGGGCCTGCGAGCTGATTGCACCACCTGAAAATTAACAGCCGATGCACTATTGCCCCCTCAGGACTGGCCCTGAAGGATGGGGCCGTGTCCTCCAGTGGGCACAGTTGTGAGAACTGCCCTATGTCCACTCTGTGTGTGTGTGTGTGACAGAGGCTCCTGGACACGGAAATAGCCACAGATGGCTGGCCAGGGCCTGGGAGGAGCCAGGAGGGGCAAGTGGGGAGCTGAGGGCGGCGTGGGGAAAAGGTGTGCGATGGATCCACGGGACGGGCGGGCACGCAGTTTGGGTATCTGGGTCTCATGTCTGCTGCAGAGTGTCCGGGAGACTGGGGCTTCCTGAGGGGCTGGTGCAAAAAAGACAAGGTGGGGCTCCACTGCAGGGCTGTGCCAGCCTCCCACCTCACCTCTCCCCCTGTTCACCCTGCCAGCTCTGAGTGGAGGGGGCTCAGGGAACCGCTTAGGCGCTGGGCTATGGGGCATGGGCACTGCCCCTTCTGCTTCCTGGCGTTGCCCCAGTGCCCGCCCAGACCCCGCACAGAGCCTGCAGAAGGCCAGCTGGGTGGGCAGAGGCTGAGCACCTGGGGAGGGGTCCTGTTGAGCACATCCAGGGCCGGGGATCACAGGCTCGGACGTGAGGGGACACGGCACTGCCCGCGGAGGCCTGCGGGCTGGTCAGGCCTCTTATGCTAGAACCCTGCTTTTCCCAGTCTCATCCTATTTCCATTTCTTTTTGAAAAAGATTTTTATTAAAAATACAGCTAACATACAGTATTATACTAATTTAGGGGAACACCATAGTTACTCAACATTTATACACCTAAGAAGTGACCCCCTGGTAAATCCAGCAGCCATCTGACTCCGTCCCCGCTGTCACAGTATTATTGCCTATATTCCCTGTGCTGTACGTTGCATCCCCGTGACTTACTTGTTTTATACCAGATTTGAACCTCTTATTCCCCTTCACCTTTCCGCCCCTTTAAAAATTTTTGAATTACAGTCGACATTCCATATTATTTTATGTTAATTTCATGTGTACAGCATAGTGGTTAGACATTTGTATAATTTAAGAAGTGATGGCCCTGACTAGTCTAGTACCCACCTGGCACTATACATAGTTATCACCATATTATTGACTATATTCCCTAAGCTTTACATCCCGTGACTGTTTTGTAAGTACCAATTTGTACTTCTTAATCCCTCCCCCTTTGCATCCACCTCTCAACCATCCTCCCATCTGGCAACCATCAAAATGTTCCCTGTATCTATGAGTTTGTTTCTGTTTTGTTTATTTATTGTGTTCTTTAGATTCCACATATAAACAAAATCACATTGCATCTGTCTTTCACCGTCTCACATACTCCACTCAGCACAATACCCTCCAGGTCCATCCATGCTGCTGCAGATGGCGAGAACCCATGCCCTTCCCTGGACGAGCAATATTCCATTGTATATGTCCCACCTCCTCTTTATCCATTCTTCCATCGACAGACACCCAGGCTGCCTCCACATCTTGGCCATGTAAGCAATGCTGCAATGAACATATGGATACACTGGTCCCCTCGAAGTAGCATTTGGGTTTTTTCAGATAAATACCCAGAAGTGGGATTACTGGGTCCTTCTTTGTCTCTTGTTATAGCCTTTGTTTTAAAGTCTATCTTGTCTCATCCCTTTACTTCCCTGTGTGTGTGTCTTCCAATCTGAAGTGAGTCTCTTGTAGGCAGCATGTGTAAGGGTCTTGTTTTCTTATCCACTCAGCCATCCTATATATTTTGAGTGGAGCATTTTATCCATTTACAGTGAAAGCAATTATTGATAGATATGTAGTTATTGCCATTTTATTATTCAAAATTTTGGCTTTTTTTTTTTTTATCATCTTAAAGAAGTCCCTCTAAGATTCCTTGTAATACCGGTTTGGTGGTGATGAGCTCCTTTAGCTTTTTCTTGTTTGGGAAGCTCTTTATCTGTACTTTGACTTTAAATGAGAGCCTTGCTGGGCCGAGTAATCTTGGTTGTAGGTCCTTGCTTTTCATCATGTTGAATATTTTGTGCCAATCCCTTGTGGCCTGCAAAGTTTCTGCTGAGAAATCAGCTGACAATCTTATGTGGTCTCCCTTACAAGTTACTAGTTGCCTTTCTCTTGCTGCTTTTAAGATTCTCTTTTTGTCTTTAACCTTTGCCATTCTAATTATAATGTGTCTTGGTGTGGGCCTATTGGGTTCATCTTGTTTGGGACTCTGTGCTTCCTGGGCTTGTATGTCTATTTCCAGGTTAGGAAAGTTTTCAGACATTATTTCTTCAAATGGGTCTCAGTTTTCTGCTTTCTCTCTTCTCCTGGTACCCCTTTGATGCAAATGTTGGTATGCTGTCCCAGATGCTGTCCCAGAGGTCTCTTAAATTATCCTCATTTTTTTTTTTCTTTTTGTTGTTCCAGTTGGGTGTGTTCTGCTACCTTGTCTTCCAAATCTCTGATTTGATCCTCTGCCTTATCTAGTCTGCTGGTGGTTCCCTTCTAGTGCATTCTTCATTTCTGACTGGTTCTTTTTTATGGTATCTATGTTTTTTTGTTTTGTTTTGTTTTGTTTTATGCTTGCCATCTCTCTGTTGAACTTCTTACTAAGTTCCTTGAGCATCCTTATAACCACTGTTTTGAATTCTGTCTCTGATAGGTTGCTTGCCTCCATTTTGTCTAGTTCTTTTTCTGGAGTTTTTTCCTATTCTTTCATTTGGGATGTATTTCTTTGTTTCCTCATTTTGGCTGCCTCTCCGTGTTTGTTTCTATGTATTAGATCTGCTATGTCTCCCAGTCTTGGCCAGGTGACCTTATGTAGTAGGTGTCCTGTGGGGCCCTGACACAGTCTCCCTGGTCACCTGCTCTGAGTGCTCCAGGAGTGTCCCTTGTGTGGGTGCCCTCCTGTTGTATTTGAGCCTTGATTGCTATTGGCACTTTAGTGGGTGGGATTGACCTTCAGGCTGATTGGCTGTGCGGTTTTACCATGTCCACAGCTTACGGGCTGCTGTGCGGGGGGCTTACCCCACTGAGTGGGATTCACCCCACTGGGCTCTGGTGCCTGTTGACAACGCTCTTTTGTTGTGCTGCTCGTGGGGCTAATTAGGCCGTGCTCTGCTGTGGTCTGAAGCCAGCCTCCAAGTATGTTGGTTCTGGGGCCTCTTGGGAGGGGCTCTGGTCCAGGTCCAGGTCAGCCACTGCCTGTGACCAGCCGGGGGCTACCTGGCAGGAGCTACAAAGTGATCTGAGTTTGTTCGCTATCTGTGCTAACCCTGGAGGCACATGGGAGAGGCCACACTGCTAACTGAGAATGGCTGTCACCAGTACCGGGGTGGCTCTGCAAAAAGCCAGGACACCCTGAGGCCTGTTGCCACCTGCAGGCTCCCTTAAGGTTCAGCCCCTGATAAAGCCTTGTGCCGTATACAAGTTGGGTGAGGCAGGGTCTCAGGGAGTCACTAGAGTGAGAAGAGTTGTGGTCACCAGGTTAATGTAGACTCTGGTTTGGTCCCAGTGCTGAGCCTAGAGCTACTCAGCAAAAGCCTCAGAGCTCACCAAGGCCAGTCACTGCCCATCTGGGGCCCATGGCCTCTGATAGTTTTCCAGAAAGAGTGATGAGAATGGGGCTGGTTGTTCTTGGAGAAAGTGCCTCTGGTGTTGGGGCAGTTGGGTGGGGCGGGGTCCCAGTGAGTCAGCAGAGCAGAACTTTGAAGCTTAACAGGCCAATCAGATTCAGATTTGACCGGAAGCGTAGGGGGCGGGCTCAACACAGGAAAGATGGCTCCCGCCTGCCGGCTGCCTGGGAGGAGGATTTCTTCTCAGGGAAATGGTGACTGTCCTCCAACTCTTGCCTGAAGCCACACACTTCAGTCTGCCCCCCACGTGTCTCCAATGTCACCGTCCCTGCGCTGGAGCCCAAGGTGAGTGCCTGCGAGCGAGTGAGTCTGTGCGCGGCCATTTAGGAAGACGCCTGGGTTTCCTACCGCCTTCCGTCCCACCCAGATGGTCGGAATCCCCGCTGTTTTTCACAACCAGGTGTGTGGGGGCTCCTCTTCCTGGCACCAGTACTCAGGTCTGGGGAGGCTGGTGTGGGGCTGGGATCCCTCGCTCCCCCCTTGGGGGGGGGAAACCTCCTCTGCCAAGATATCCGTCCTGATTCTTAGCCCCACACAGAGGTTTGGGGCCCATTCTGGGTCTCTGCCCCTCCTACCAGTCTCGACGTGGCTTCTTTACATCCTTAGTTATGAAACTTCTGTTCAGCCAGACTTCAGATGTTTCCCCAGGGTGTTTGTTCTGTAATTTAGTTGTAATTTTGATGTGTTCATGGAAGGAAGCAGGCAGGGTGCTTCCGCCATCTTGGATCTCCCTCCTATTTCCATTCTTATTAACAACAGAATTGATTGGAGGTGCCAGAGGCACCACCATTTGCATTCCAATGACAACATTTGTGAGCTTCTCAGGTTTTTCTGTATTTACATGATGAAACCGGCCCAAAGTTTCAGTGAAAACGTAATTAAAAAAAGCAGTGAAAGCAAAATCACTGTCAGGAGCTAGGGGTGGCCCTGGGGGACAATAGTGATGGCTGGTGGGTGGGCGGGCCTTTCTGCTGACTTTGGGGGCCGCTGTGGGTTCTGCCGGGAGGGAAGGTCCCAGAGCCGGGGTCCCAGGCCTTCCTGGGCTCCCAGAGTCTGTGGGGAGCACGAGTGGGTGTTGAGGAGTGGCAGGGAGAGGGGCACATTGGGGCAGACCCAGCAACCGGTGGTGGTATCTGACATGGGGGGGAAGGCACCCACATGCCCGTATTTCAAGTCTGGCTGAAGTGAGGTCTTTGTGACACTAGAACCTGTCTCAACACAAAGCTAACCCCCTGGGGCTACAAAGTGCATGGAATAGGTGCGTTTCACTCTCTCCTGCTCGCAGCCTAGTGGTGCCCTGAGGAACCCCCCAGCCAGGAGACCACACAGAGACACAGCTGTGCTGAGTGACTGCTGTTCGCAGTGGGGTCCTCAGAGAGCTGTGACGGGGACACGGCCTTGCTGGACAGCGGCATCCCCAGCTCCCTGGGTGGACACGGACACTGGCGCACTTGCTGCTCTCCCATCACCCAAACTCCCCACTCACTCGTCAGAGAGGCCGCCACATCCCCACCTCTGGGCATCAGAGGCTGAGCACAGCCATGTGCGGGGTGTCCCCATATTGTCACCACCCAGTGTGTGTTCTGAGTGTCCCTGGCCATCCCCTGCTCTCCCTTGGCACCCACTGGGCAGCCATTCTCAGGATTGCTGGCTTACCCTCAGGGATCATGCTTGCACACCCATGCACACGTAGGTACATGTGCTCACGTGTGGCTGGAACACAAGCCTCGGGGAGGGAGGTGACCTGGGTCCCCTCAGGGAGCCCCGAGTCCTGAGCTTTGTTCTAGTCTGGGGAGGGGCGGCCCCTCACATACTGTCTGCAGGCGCGGTGGCAGCCGGAGCGGATGGCAGCTAATTAAGTGCTAGACTTGATATTAAACGGAACGCTGGAACGTTCTATAAAATCAGCACTAAATGAGAGCCAAACGTGGTACGCTCGCTTGGAGCCCAGCGCATACAGGCAGGGCCAGGCAGGCTGGGAAGGCGGGGTGGGAGGATGGGCTGAGGATGATAAAATTATGGAGTCATTAAGATAAAACACTGTCTCAGAGCATGAAAACGAGAGGTGAATTGATTCAGTGGTAAAACAGTCTTATTTCCCTTTAATGCTTATTTAGAGCTTTCTACAGCTTCTCCTGTGATGCTGTCTGAGGAGCTGCCCCATTCCTGGCCTGGCTGCAGCCCTCGGGGCGGGTGTGGGTAGGTGGGGCGGGGGGTGGACACCCAGACCTGCAGGGACCTCCTGCGGGAGGTGTTGGGGGCATTAGCAGGGACATGCAGACTCGTCTTCACCACACTGGCCTGTCCACTCATTTGTATTCCGTGTTGACCATAGACAAACGGAAGTGGGGTCTATGTTCCCTGTAGCTAGGGGGAGGCTGGGAGACAAGGGACCTCCCTCCAAAGTGGGCGGGCAGGACGGGGGTCCTGGAGGCTCCCAAGGATGGGGCTGGAGCTGAGGCCCCAGATGGGGGTGGTCGGCACTGGGGCTGGGTGGGGGAAGGGCTGGAGCAGAGACATGTGGGCTAGGGGGTGGTCACCTGGCAGAGGCACTGCCTATGGACGATGGCAGCGGTGCCCATGTCCACTGACGAGGCCGTCTCAGTGCTTCCCACAGCAGTGGCCTGCCTCGAGGAGGCTGCCAGGAAACTGTAGCCCATTTCACAAGTGGGAAACCCAGACTGCAGGCAGAGGAGGCGCTCCCACACCTGTGAGCACAGGGCTGTGTGGCTGGTGTCTTGTGAAAACAGGGCTCTGATCCCAGAGGTATGGACGTGCCCCAGCATCTGTATCTGGCTCGTCTTCACCACACTGGCCTGTCCACTTCACCACTGCTGGCCGAGTCCGCGGGCCAGAGCGCTGACCTCTAGGGCTGCCGCAGGGCCTGCGTGACCTCAGCGCCCCCCACCTCTGACCTGCTGGCCACAGGCAGCCCAGCCATGGCCCTGGGGTGCTGGGTGATCAGGTCTTGTCCATAGCTGGGGGTGGTGAAGACAGGTAAGACCTGACCGGGGCTGACCCCATCCTTCTATGGACAAGGAAAACATGCCCGGGTTCGGCAAAGGCCCTGGGACACACCATGGCATGCCTGGACACTGCCCTGTGGTCCCCAAACCTCGACCAAGGTTGGTCAGGCACCTACCACCCCCACCAGACCCAACCGTGTGTGAGGGATGGGGGTCCGAGTGGGGGCTCCAGGTCCAGGAGCCAGGAGGAGCCCGTGGGCTGCAGGGCTCTGGTGCTTTGCGGCATTTATCTGGGGGAGATCTGCATTCTGCCGATGGACTATGGTTCAATTTCTGCCGCCAAGGGAGCTGGCTTCACTCACCCCATGTCAACCTCAGCAGTGTCTGAGGAAGTTGGGAGGACCCAGCAGCCAGTGTGATGCTTTTCTCCCAGTATCTGCAAGCCTGCCCCTTTCACCAAAGGGGTGCTGCCGGGGCCCCCACACTGTCATCCACCCAGCAATCCCCAGGGCCCAAAATGTGGGAGATTTGGATTCCAGGCAACTTGGGGACAATCAGTAAATGGCACGGGACAGGGGGCAGGGGCGCTCTGCTGCCCATCCTGGATGTCAGGGCCCTGGTCCCCCGCCTGCCCTGGCCTGGGTGTCTCCCTGCTGCTCACTGCCCCCCTCCCCCGGGTCTTTCCCTGCCCGTCCGGTTGCCCTTTGCCTCCTCCCGGCTCAGCGCTCCCAGCACCTGCCCCAGGGTGCCTCCCTGGGAGCCCTCGTGCCCCGCCACGTCCCCCCATTTGTGCAGACCGCTCTTCTAAGCTTCCTTCTTGCCGGACCCTACTTGGCAAGAGCTCCAAGAGGGCGAGGCCCCTCTGCCTGTCTGCACCCAGCAGACTGGTCTCCAGGAGGGTCTGGGAGATGTGCACTGGCGCTGAGTGAACAAATGCCTTTGCGTGTGAGCCCATCTGCCCGCAGTGGGAGTGGAAGAACAGGCCGCCAGGAGGGCAGGGCTGCCCAGCACAAACAGTCCCTGCTCTCCCCGTGGACATGGCAGCCCCAGGCCTGGCTCTGGGCGGCTCCCACCCACCCTGGACACACACTTTCCATGGGCACAGGAGAGCTAAGACAGGACCCCCAAAATATAGGGGGGCTTGGGGTCACCCCAGGTCATCCTGGGCCCCTCCAGCGGGGGAAGCTGCCTGAACCTCAGGACACCCATCCTTCCTGCATACACGGACGTTGCCCGGGCAGCGCTTTGCACTGGCATAGAATCAGCTTAACGTGCGTACACTTTGGGCAGCACAGGGGTGCCCCTGGGAACATCCTACGTCACAGGCTCCCGTGTCCCTCCCGGGCGTCTCTCACTCACCTCCAACTGGACCGAGGATGGCCTGTGGCCCCCAGGGCCCCTCTTCCCCGTTGGCAAGGGGATGAGGACTTCCCAAAGCCTCCCTTCTGCACAGCTGTCACCCTGTGGGCCCGAGTGGACGGGGCGATGGTGGGTCCTGGGGGAGGGCAGGTGCCACCATGAGGGGACACCATTCCCTTCCCCCAGCCTGGACAAGATGGGTGGTTGCTGGCAGAAAGGCCAGGCAGAGGTGGGGGCAGAATTCAGGCAGGAGCCTGGCCCGAGCACCACAGTCACTGTCACCACCGCTCGGGTCTCTGTGACAGTGGGTGGCCCCAGGCCCAGGGCTGAGGGAGGGGGCCATGCAAAGTCTGTGCCGTGAGTCAGGCAGCCGGGGCCTGATGTGGGCTGGGCTGTGTGCAGGGGGGCCTGGGGGGCACCCACTTGCCTGGGCTGGCCCCCACCTGTAGGACAGGCAGCAAAGTGCATCTTGGCCCATCGGGGAAGGAGAGGGCAGTGCCACTGCCAGTGGTGGGGGACGCCAGGGGCACCGAGGGCTCTGCTGGGTGCTCCTGCCTGTCCCTGTCCTAGGGACAGCTGGGGGGACACTGGTAGGATGTGGACCCTGGGAGGGACCTGCAGCCTGCATGGGGAGGGGTGGGAAGGCAAGTGCCCCCTTGCAGACAGATGTGGCCTGCGTTTTCCAGGCCTCCAGCTGTGAGATGCTCCAAGGGGCCAGGTCCCCTGTGCCCTGCACCCTGTGTGACAGACCCTCCTGGTTCTCCCTGAGCTCAGCAGCACCTCCTCGGGACAGGCTTTTGCTGACCCTGGGGGCCTAGAGGTGGCTTCGCGGCCCTTAGCCTGGGGGACCCGCCACCCCACGGGAGCCGGATCCCTTTGGATGTACCTAAGAGGGATCCAAAGCTGTGGTGACTGTGGGTCCCCCGCCCAAGCCTGTGGACTGTCCGCTGCCTGGCACTTGCTGCCTTAGCTGTGGGGACCTGGGACTCAGGATTAGCTGAGCTGAATGGGAGCCCAGAGAGCCTCGCCTGGAGGAGGTTCCTATTTCAGGGCGCCAGGTGTGGAAACAGGCCCCGACACGGTGACCCCACAATGTCTCTCAGAGTGCTGCATCCAGACCTCGGGCTCCACGCTCGCATGTGGCCCTGGCTGTGTGACAGGCTCTCTGGGCAGGGCCTGCAGGAGGACCTGGCCACCAATGGCTCAGGGCCTCGGACACCCTGTCCCACTAAACGGTCTTCCTGGCCTTGCCTGTGTGCTGGCCCGGCAGCACCGTCGCATTTCCTAGTTATCCAGGCGGAGCAGAAAGTGACGATGGGCAGGCTGGGGACCGCTGTGCGAGCAATGACAGGGCGCCTGACTGGGCGGGTGGCCTGTCCTCGCTGCCCCGGAGACATGTGTGGAAAGGACTGGGTGTTAATCAACAGCATTTGGGTCACCAACAGCACCTTCGTCACTTGGATGACAAGACAAGCACGGGGCTGAGGGGACAGCCGCGGGTGTGAGCTGCCTCGGCAGCGTCCTCCGCCGCCCGCTGGAGCTGTGCTGGCTGCGAGACACGCCGTTTCAGGCCGATGCTGATTAGAATTTTTTATAAGTTTTTTTTATACGAGTCATAACAGCTCTTTTGAGACAATAACACGGCACCGGAAGGATTTTAAAGACCTTCAGGAATGGGAATTTGATTAGCAATCAGGACAGGCCCTCTCTGCCTGCGTGGGCTCTCATTTCCCGCGTTTATGTTCTTTTTATGGCCTTACCCTCAGGAGACCAGCTCCTTCTGATGATCGAAACACCTTCTCGACACCAATGAGCTGCTGTAGCAAACCACCCAGACCAGCCCCTCCCCAGCCAGAACCGGAGGGCTGGAGACCTGGGCTCCACACATGGAGTCCGCAAGGTAAGCTCGTCCAGCCCCAGCCAAGAAACAGGTGCGGCCAGGGGCGGGCCAGGTTGGCGGTTGGCCGTGGCATGGGAGACAGGCCACCAGGTGGTGCTGGAGGACCGGCCAGGAGGCCAGGTGCATCCTAGCTCTGCTGGGGGTGGGGCTGGGGAGGTGAAGGGTGGGGGGGCCAGCACACCCAGTATCCTCGGGGAGCCAATAAGGGTAGAGCATTTCCCAAAGGCTGGACTCTCCAAGGTGGTTTCAGGCGGGGCGAGCACACACCACACTCAGGCCCCACTGTGTGCCTGGGTGTCGGGATGCCCTGCGTGAATCACAGCCTGGTTGGGGGGCACACCCTCCTTAGGGCCCAGGGACCCTGCCACCCACATCTGAAGGGCATCACCTGGCTGGGGCCTAGGAGGAACACGGCACAAACGGGCCTGATAGGAGGCCCCATGCGCAAGAGGAGGGGCTCCCCACCTGCAGGGGCCTGGCCGTTGTCCAGTAGGACCCAGTGAGGTCGGGCTAGCCTCAGCTGGCTGAGAGGGCCTCAGCCCTGGTCACAGGGGTCATACCATATCCATCTTTCCATGCTGTGCCAGGAGCCAGACTGCATCCTGGGAAAGGGCCTGGGCCCCTTCTCATGGTGGGTCATGGGGGTCACGGGCCACCCAGGGGCCTGTGGTGGTGTCAGAGCCTGAACTGAGCCTGGCCTCCTAACAGACTCCCCACCTCTTTAAGCTGGCCTGGGCAGGGAGACACCCCTCCCTATGGGGTGTGAGGAGGGGCCCTTCCTGGAGGGTGAGGGTCTCTGCGGGGAGGCCTCAGTGTGTCTATTTAGAATCCTTGTGTGTCTTGGTGCCAGCCAGGCCCCATGAACTCTGGCAGTCCCTGTCATTGGCCAGGGTCCAGGGAGCTTCTCGAGACACACGGCCAGACATAGGCTACAAGGGGAGTGGTGGCTTTTGCCTTCCTCATGGTTTGCAGATTTAGAAAGAGCTGAAAGGGGATGGGATGACCTGTGCTCAGATGGCCATGTAGCTGGACCCAGTTCTACCACCCAGCAGGTAGGGGACCAGCAATGGGATTTGATCATATAGATGGGGGCTCCACCAGCATTTCTATCTCCAGCTGTGTGTCAGGCCACCTCTCTGAGCTCAGGCCAGACTTTTGATGCAGTCCCACACAGAACTCTGATCGAGCCTTACTGAGCCTGGATCCCAGTCCACACTGAGCCCCGATCCCAGTCCACACAGAGCCCGGATCCCAGTCCACATTGAGCCCGGATCCCAGTCCACACAGAGCCCTGATCCCAGTCCACACAGAACCCGGATCCCAGCCTACACAGAGCCCGGATCCCAGTCCACACTGAGCCCGGATCCCAGTCCACACAGAGCCCGGATCCCAGTCCACACAGAGCCCGGATCCCAGTCCACACAGAGCCCTGATCCCAGTCCACACAGAACCCGGATCCCAGCCTACACAGAGCCCGGATCCCAGTCCACACTGAGCCCGGATCCCAGTCCACACAGAGCCCGGATCCCAGTCCACACAGAGCCCGGATCCCAGTCCACACTGAGGCCGGATCCCAGTCCGCACAGAGCCCGGATCCCAGTCCACACTGAGCCCGGATCCCAGTCCACACTAAGCCCGGATCCCAGTCCACACTGAGCCCGGATCCCAGTCCACACAGAACCCGGATCCCAGCCTACACAGAGCCCGGATCCCAGTCCACACTGAGCCCGGATCCCAGTCCACACAGAGCCCGGATCCCAGTCCACACAGAGCCCGGATCCCAGTCCACACTGAGGCCGGATCCCAGTCCGCACAGAGCCCGGATCCCAGTCCACACTGAGCCCGGATCCCAGTCCACACTAAGCCCGGATCCCAGTCCACACTGAGCCCGGATCCCAGTCCACACTGAGCCCTGATCCCAGTCCACACTGAGCCCTGATCCCAGTCCATACTGAGCCCCGATCCCAGTCCGCACTGAGCCCTGATCCTAGTCCACACTGAGGCCGGATCCCAGTCCACACTGAGCCCTGATCCCAGTCTGCACTGAGCCCGGATCCCAGTCCACACAGAGCCCGGATCCCAGTCTGCATAGCCTGCATCTCAGCCCACACAGAGCCCTGATCCCAGGCCACACTGAGCCCCGATCCCAGGCCACACTGAGCCTGGATCCCAGTCCGCACTGAGCCCTAATCCCAGTCCACACAGAGCCCGGATCCCAGTCCGCATAGCCTGCATCTCAGCCCACACAGTCTTGACTCTGATCTCAGGCATGCTCTGAGAGTCTGTTGTGTGAATGGTGAGCTCAGAGTAGTGGAGCAGACATGGAGGGAAATACCTCCTCCTGCTCTGGTAGGATGGGTAGTCTTGGAAAATGTCCTGAGGAGGCATGAATTGTTTTCCTTGCTCCTCCTGGCTGTGCTCGGGGTTCCGATGCCCTGTGACTTGTGTGGTGTAAATGGGAGGTCCTGGGAGGGTCTGGGCACAGGTCTTTGTGGCCCACGTCTCTGCTTACTGTCAGATCCTGCCTTAGCAAGTCTGCCCCTTGGGAAAAGCGTCCTTGCTGCTAACAAGAAAGGCCCAGAGGGAGGGAGAATGTGCAGCTCTAGTCCAGACCCTGTATGGGGGGCTCTTTGTTCGTGGGGTGGGCCCTCATGGGGTGAGGACCGGAGCTGGGAGAGGAGCCTAGAGGGAGGGCTTCTCGCTGCCCTGGGAGCCCCGGCCGCTGGTCGGGTTGCCGTCTGCGCACAAGCACCCCGCCCCCTCCATACGCTTTCCCAGGTGACATGCTGCTGCGTGTTTCCAGCCCGTCTCAATTCATTTTCTCTCTATCCCACCCATGACCCTGCATAACTGTATGAACCTTGCATGAGTGTGTGCGGGGGGCTCTGAAAAATTGCTGCCACCAGCGCTTATTTAAATCCCAGGCTGATTTATGAGTGTGGACAGTTTTAAGGCCACTGCGAGCAGGTAGTTAGGCAGACTGCTGAAGTGACAGTTTCCAAAGTGAACGCAAAGGCATGCCTGGTGCCCACTCAGCCTGCAGCGCCACCAGCTCACCCGGCCCCCTGCCTCCCTCAGGAGACAATCACTGGGTTGGGCAGTCCTTACAGAGAGAGCCCAGGGTGTCCTGTCTGACTGCAGGCTTCTCCGGCTCCCAGGGCTGCCCGGAGGTGTGGATGGTGGCAGGTCTCGGGGTGCGTAGCTGCACAGAACTGGGTGCAGGTCGGGGGAGGGTGTGCAGGACAGGAGCGACCCTCGTGCTCTGGCTGGCTGGCTGGGTGGGAGTGGAATAGGGGCCATCTCCCCCCCTGGGCTGAGAAGGGTGATAGCAGGAACAGTGGCCCAGTGAAGCTGAGGTGACATTTTCTTGACCTGCCTCTGGGAGCAGCCCAAGACACAGGGTGGGGACAGTGGCAGGGACAGTGAGGGAGGGCTACAAGTCCAGTCTTAAGCCCCCAGCCCTCGAGCTGTCCATTGCTCCGTGCTCCTGGTTCCAGGAGGGCGCCCAGTGCAGACCACAACCATCAGAAGGGAGCGGCACCCAGCTCCCCCGCAACGCCAGGCAGGGTGCCGCATTCCTGTTTCCTGGCGAGGCTGGACTCTGGGACATGGACACGGATCTCCGGAGACTTGACATGTTGGCACCCAGTGAAGACACTGCAGACACCGCTGTGTGCAGGGAGGGAAGAGGGTGTGGGCCCGACCAGGACAGGTGTGGGCACAGCGTTGGGTAGGGCTGGGTGAGGGTGACAAGGGCAGGGCAGGGCAGGGCAGGTGTCGCTTCTGTTCCCTTGCACCCCCGCACCTGTAGGAGACTGCCTCACCTGCCTGGCCCAGCTCATCCTCGTCCCAGCCCTATGGGGCGTTCTGGTCCAGCCTGGCCGTCCCCTTGCCTCTCTGGCCTCAGCCCTTGCTTTGTGAAGAGTCGGGCATGGAGGTGAACCCGCCGGTCAGTGAGTGGCTCCGCAGCTGGACCCCATGGGGGACACGCACAATAGTGGCTTCATGCGTGGCTCAGGGGCTTCCGGTGGCCATATGCGTGAGTATGTGCACATGTGCACGTGTGTGCACACCTGTCCGTGTGTGTATGTGTGCACATATGTGCATCCACATATGTGGGTGTGTACAAGCCGTGTGTGTGTGTGTGTGTGTGTGTGTGTATGTGTGTGTGTGTGTGTGCTGGGAGCAGGGCCCACCTCCCCCCACATGTTCAAGGCCGCCAGTGAGCCACACCCATCTCCTGAGTCCAGTGGGTGTGGGGAAGGCGGGTTGACAGCAGTGGCCCAGGCCTCCCTGGTCTGCCTCATGTGGGCTCATTAGGTGGAAATGGACACTGGCCCTGCCTGAATCTGGGAGCCGCGGGCAGGACAGGGATGTGTGGGGAGAGCGGGGCCAGAGGAGGTACTTGAGGGGTCCAAGCTGGGGTAGCCTGGGTCCTGGGTCCCTGGCCGGTCGCTTCTGGCTGCACCTGGCAAGGATGGCTGGTCTGGGGGCAGCTGAGGGTGCCCCTAGCTCTGAGGTTCAGTGATTCCAAGACTCTCTGGTGGGGGCACTGGCCTGGTGCCCCACTCAGCACAGGAGGGCTCTCCTCCTAAGACCTGGCTGATTCCCGAGCTCTGGCCTCCTCTGAGCCTCCTCACACCCAGGCGTGGGGGCAGAGGGACGGAAAGACCCTTGTGTGAGGCCCGCTGTGGCTGGTGCCCAGGCAGTGTGAGTGGAGGAAGGAGGCAGTGAATGCCAGTGGTCAGCAGGGGCGGGGGCTGCCTGAGGCAGCTGAGGTGTCCCCAGGGATGGCGGACACTTGCTGTTATCAGATACACAGAGCCCCCAGGGCGGCCACATCTGGTCTTCTCTGGCCCTCTCCCTCGGTTTTCATGACGTCCTCTTAAGGCACAGATGAGGGAGTTTGGAGGACCCTGTTCCTTCTGCAGAGGGAGTGTGCCCAGTGTGACCCAGGGGACGTGCAGGCACCCTGGGAGTGAGGCTGGCACAGGGGTCCTGGTTGTCCATGGAGTCAGGGCCACGGCCTCTGACTGTCACTAAGGAAGGTAGCACCCGAGGGTGGGATCTTTCGCTGTCCCCTGTCTGAATTCCCAGGATACAGAGGGCACTGCTGAATGTGGGGGCCTTGTCCCCTTTCAGGGCGACAGATTATAGGAAAGGTGCAGAGGGGCTGGCCAGGAGGGGGAAGGCTGAAGCTCCGGTCAGGAAGACCTCGGCCTGTCACTTGGTCAGAGAGCAGGAGGACAGAGGCTACTGGACGTGGATACCCAGAATCCAGGCTGTGGCCTCAGGGGACAGAGTGGTCCGGTCGGTTCTGTACCAGGGGTTGGGTCCTGGGTGGATTAGATGGGCATGACAGGTCCACTGTCAGGTAGGTGGTGACATCTGCCAGTCATGAGGGGGGTGGGACCTTGCACGGTGGTGCCCAGGCCAGAGGTCCCTGGTGCCCAGACATGGGAGGCACAGAGGCTGGCCCACATGGAATGAGGCTGCAGGTCAGGAGTGCACACCCACAGCTGGTGAATATTTAACACGCCCTAACAAAGAACATGCATAATGAACCAGGCCGCCAGAGGAGCGGTGGAATAATCCGTCTTCTTAAAGGGGGCTCAGTCATTTGTTAGCTGTTTGGAAATCTGCAGTCTAGTTGCAGGAGTCACTCTCATTTCTAAATTAATTTGTGTGATTTAGAAAGTGGGAGCTCCACGCCGGCCTCTGGGTTCTGGGGGGGCCTGGCTGAGAGGCTTCAGCTGGTGCTGGCTCCCAGGTTTGGTCTGTGTTTGTTGACTGAGCAATCGATTGATTGATTTTTTCACTCACGGATCCCCCAGTCGCTCCGCCTCGTGCCACTGTGCTGGGTTCCTGTGTGTGGGGCCCAGTGGTCCCCTCGCCCTTGGGCTGGTGTGAAGGCTCAGTTGAATCCACGTCCTCGGAGGCTGGTCCTGGCCCTAGCTGAGCCTCTCTTGGGCTGGTGGTGGGTGAGGTGCCTGGCCGTAGCTGTCACTGTCCTCAGCCTTGCTCTGAAGTTGACTGACCAACTGTGGTTTCAGGATGGAACAGTAGGGCTCCAGATAGAGTCATGACCCTGTGGGTCCCTTGAGGTCCCCATGGGAGAAGCTCCACTCATCCCCCATGTCCCACTTCCTGATGGAGCCCGCCTCTTGTGGGGGGGGTTAGCTAAGGACATGGCTCTGGTGGGACCCAGCGAGGAGGGCTCCAGAGACAGCTCGGCCGCCGGGGGCTCCTGCAGGCCCCGCCCACTCCCCTGCAGGCCCCGCCCCCTCCACTTGCTCCCTCCTACTCTCCCAGGTCCCACTGTCCCTCCCCCATCCTCGCCCATCCTCCGGCCGTGGCCATGATTTCAGTTGGACTCTCTCAGTGCTCTGTTCAGGCTGGGAGCCCCTTCGGGAAACACCTTCTGGTTCGTTCCCCGGGGCTGCTGGTAGAGGAGCTGTCCCCATGCCCACCTCAGGCCCCATGAGGCAGGATTCAGGGGTCAGAACAGGCAGATGACTCCTGCCCAGGCCACAGGTTGGACAAGGCATAGGGGGGCTCGAGCTCTGGGGCTGGGGAGAGCACGTGGCATGTGGGCATTACCATGGTTCTCCCCCTCCCCCTGATGTCTCCAAAGTTGCCCTCTCGCTGCCCCCTCCCCAGGCCAGCTCCCCCCACAGCAATGCCCAGGGAGGCCGCGTGCCAGCCGGGTGAGTGGAATGTAAGTCACAGCTGCGGTGACAGGGATGACAGTGGCTGATGGGTGAATGTGTCCTCCTTAGGAAAAGGGCACAGGCAACTGTGGGTCACAGCCCCCAGGACATCCCTGTCTGGGCTCTGAGGGGCACCTGCTTTTCCTAAGAGCTCAACCAGTCCTCACTGTGCAGGTGGGGAAACTGAGGCTCAGAGAGACCTGCCCACGGCTGCCAGGCTCCATCCCGGGTCCCTGTCAAGCAGGGCCTCATGTCACTGATTTTCAGCTAAGACCCCCACCTGGTGACTCCCTGCCAGGCCCTGGCAAAGCCAGGGGTCTCCCCCCAGCCTGGGGGCCCCTTTGAGGCCAGCACGCCTCCAGGCTCCTCTTTGTTCCCCCAGCCAGGGCCTCAGCAGCTCTGCATGGTTGGGTGAGTCCTCAAATTCTCTTTCCATTAAAAATAAATGCCCCATTTTATCTGCCTGAAATGGCTCTGCTCTGATTGTCTTTTCTGTGCCGCTGTGTATGGAGAACTATAAAATCATAATACAACTATTAATCCCCTGTATCTGCTTCTACCTAATTTTTATTAAAAATATCCTGTGCTCCAGCTGCCTGGTGGGTGACAGGAGGTTGCGGAGCCTCCAGGTAGATTAGCTGGGCAGGAGGGCATGCTGAAATGCAGACAGGTTGCCTGCGGAGTGCCGGGCCTGCAGGCGGCCATGGATGCAGCCCAGTGACACGGGCTGAGGGGCAGAGGAGGCTGGTCCTGGGCCAGGCAGCCCCCTGCCAGTGCAAGCTCCCTGGACTGGGATGAACTGGGCGGGGGGGCGGGGCTGGTGCAGAGGACGTCCAGATATCTTTAGATCCTGCTCACCTGCCCTCAGGTACCTGTGTGGGGCTGGCTGCTCCCTTCCCGTTTCCACCTTTCCCCTTTGAGCAAAGGAGGACGGCAGCTGGGAACCCAGCCCACATGGACCCGTGGGTCAGGGCTCGTCTGCGCGGCCCCAGGGCTCCACCCTGTGCGGATGGGCTTGAGAGCAGCCCCATCGCAAACAGTCGAGTGTGAGGGGCAGGCAGGTTCTGAGGTGGGAGGACCCTGGCCTCCGATGCTGTGTTGCTCCCGCTTCTGACAGACAGCAGCCCCCACCCTGGGGGCTCCCTGGGCTGGCGGCAGAGCAGACTTCCCTGACACCCGGTCAGAGCGATGCCTCCTGCTGAAGCGAGGACCTGGCCCCCGTAACACCGCTGCCCTTGGTCGCCCACAGTCCAGGTGGACGAGCCCTCGGCTCTTCTTCCCAGGGAGGTCCTGCCTGGCCCGTCGTATGGTGGCTGGGTGACCAGTGTGGTGCTGGACGTCACCTTGCTGCCACCCACAGCCGCGGCAGCGCAGGCACACGGACCCTGCAGCCTTGGCCCACGCGGGTGGGGTGGGCAGTCTGCCAGCGTCCAGCTCTGTGGCCTGGCCCCACAGAAGGCCTGCTGGCGGCACAGCCGGGGGGGCAGGGGTACCGTGGGCAGGAGCTGAGGCCCCAGGCGCTCGGGCCCCACTGCTCTTCATTCCTCCATCATCCCCAGCTGCTGTCATGGCCTCCCTTAGCCCTGCTCTGGCCCCCCATCCTGGAGGGAGCCCCAGGGCTGCCCCCTGTTGATGACGGGAGAGGCTGCACTGAGGGAGGGAGCATGTCTAGGAAAGGAGGGTGCGGCCGGACTGGTGGCCTCTGCATGTCTGTGTGTGAGCTCCTTACAGAAAACTTCCTATGGGGGCCCGGAGCGCACCCCACAGCAGAGCGGGCTGCACAGTGGCTCTCGTGCCCAGCCTCACCGTCCTCACCCACCCCGCACCTCCTCACCACCTGCGTCCCCTTCTGCACACCTGGGCGATTTGGAGCAAACCCCGCCCAGCGGCCCATCAGTGTGTCTGAGTGTCTGATCAATATGGACGCGTCAGGAAAAACCACGGCATTTTTATGCCTAAAAACTAGTAGCTTCCTGATGTCAGTGCACGCGTCGTCACTGGGCACGCTCCCTGTGGTCCGGTGTTTCTGCAGCTGCCGCGTCACATCCAGGGAGATGCTCGCCTCGTTATGGCCGGTCAGTGCCTCCTAACTGTAGAGCCACCTCTTTGTCCCCACCATTGTGGTGAAGACACCGACCCCTTAGGCTTTGTGCCAGGCCACCTCGTGGTAACTGGAGCTCCTCCCTCACCTAGTACCACCCCTCACCCCCCAGTCCAGACGGTGAAAGTAACCTCCAAACACAGGAGCCGCCCGCAGGCCCTCTCGCCACCAGCCTGCTCTCTCACTCGGGCCAGTGGCTTAACCAAGGCCCCTATCAATGCAGCTCAAGTTGGCCTCACTGGCCGGCCCTGGGGTTATGGGGCTGGGGTGAGTGAAGTGAAGAGCGACTGGGGCAGGAGGGGAGCGAGAGGTTCATGTCCTGCTCGCCTTCCTAAAGGAGTCGCAGCCTGCCCTCCCTCGTCACTCCTTGCTCCCCCTCCCTGCCCCCAGCCTGCTCCCTGGGTCCTGTCCTCCAGGTGGCCCTCACGCTGTTGCCCACTGTGCCCAGTGGGGCTGTCAGCAGGGTAAGCAGAGGCACCTGGGCTCCCACTAAACTGCAGCTCTCAGACCCACCAGGGCACGGCCCCTGTGCAGCCCCCGGGACCCACACCCCATGCCTCTGCCTGGCAGGGGACCGAGAGACACCCACTTCTCCAAGACACACAGGGACATAAAAACCGATGTTCTGCGGAAACAGCCTTTAAGCGATACCTCACTTTTGTGAGCAGCTTTATCACAGGGCAGATTTCCCATGGCCAATGCCATCAGCTGGCCCCGCAAGGGTTTCATGGGCTCTGCCTTGCCCTGGTCATCCACGTGGGGCCAGCAAACTGGACAGGATGCGAGGGGTCTGTGAATGGGGCCTGGGCCTGGACTGCCAGCGTCCGACCTCCCTAAGGCAGAGGGCGCCTGTGGGACAACCAGATGGACGGGGAGGGCAGGAGTACCAGTTCTCCTGAGGACCCTGGGACGGTGGGGGCTGTGGACGGGCAGTCATGCTCACCGTGAAGGGCCCCTGACTCTGACCCTGACCCTGACCCCGTCCAGGCGAACCAGCTGCAGTTGCCGTGAAGGCCCCTGCTCTCCTGGCCGCTGCCCTCCACACTCCACCGTGGCCTTGGGAGCCAGCCTTCACCTAGCAGCCGGGGACCATCTGAGGATCCCCGGGCTGTGACATTTGTAAGAGGGGACCTGTGACTAAGTCTTGGTTCTCTGCAGGGCCAGGCGGTGCGTCCTGGTAAACAGTAAGGGAGGGGCCCCAGGACACATGGGCTGCAAGTGTGACAATGAGAGGAAAGGGGGAAATCTGGCGACCCGGGAGGGCACACGGGGAGCCCCTGTGGAGGATGAGCCTGGACAGCCGTGCCCTTCGCAGCTGTCCAGAGGGGAGCAGCCAGGCCCGGGACTCCCCGCCAACCCTCGTTCACATCCTCACCTTACTGGTCAATCTCTCAGTAGTGGCCAGTGCAGGACAGATGTAGGGTCAGGTTTTGGGGGGCTGCACAGTTACAAATGAGCCCCCTTAGCATTTCTCCAATTTGGTTTTGCCTTATTTGGTTTTGCTGTTAGTAACAATTATTCTTGGACGCATTGGTTGGGAATATATTAACTTTGTGTTATGTAAAACCCAACTTATGATGGTTTCACTGAACGGATTTTGTTTCTTATGAAACAAGAAGTCTGGAGTCAAGTAGGCAGCTCCCAAAGTAATAAGAGTTCAAGTGGCTTTGGGGTCTCCATGGTGCTCGCAGGGACTAAGGCTCTCCCTGTCTTTCTTCTGAGCCTCCGTAAGTTTGCTTTTGTCTGACTTATATAGCTTCGTGGTCACAAGATGGCTGCTCCCCCTCCAGCATCACATCTGTGTTCCAGGCAGGAGGAAGGGGCAGGACAGAAGACAAAAGACAGTGAATGCGGGAAGAAAGCCTGACAGCTGAGTCTTCCACCCTCTGTACTTTTTGGAAAACCTAAGCCAGTACTTGGGCTTCCATCACATTGGCCCTAACTGTGCCTCATGGCCCACGGCAGCTATAACGGGACCGAGACACGCTTGTGCAGAGGAGGGTGCATTGCTGGCCAGATGGGAAAGCGGCTGCAGGTCAGGACGCAGAGGTCAAGTGGATAATGGGAAGGTGGTTGTATCTTTCCTTTGGGTCAGAGGGACACCCTGTGTTATCACCTTTATTTATAAGGTGAGGCAACTCCTTTTTAAAAAATTCACTCCTTTTAACATAAAAGAGCCCCCACCCCACAACAGAGCCCTGCTCCTGCACCGGCCTCTCTGTAATTAACCCAAGTCTGAGCATGCTGGGGAGGCCGGCTGATTCGTGTTTTTATTAAAATAGTGACGCCTTCCAGGCAATCAGGGGGAATTGCGTGGAACTCAGCAGTTTTCAGTGCTTATTTATGGTAACATTGAGCAGTGGACAGTCTCATTACCGTCTGTAAACTCCCAGTGTCGTGTCCTTGGTGGTGAAATATTGCCTTCCTGGATGGGGGGGCGTGGCCATCCCAAGCTTTGGGGCCACAAAACCCTCTGGAAGTAATTCCCATGTGTCTTATGGGGGATTTGGAGATCGTGTGGTGCCGTTTGAGCCTCTAAGGGGCCTGCAGGCCTGGGTGACCTGCGGGGTGCGGGCAGGGCAGACCAGCGATGGGCAGTGGGTCCCAGCCTGGTAACAGACCCCTTGGGCTTGGAGGTGAGCAACAGGTGTGGACCCGGCCGGCGTCTGCAGTCGTCTGTCCTGACTAGGGCACAGGACTTCAGGGTACCAGCCCAGCCTGCTCAGGACACTGGCACTGGGATCCACATGCCACCCTCCAAGGGGGTTGGGAAGAGGGACGCTGCGGCCCCTTCAGTATCTACACTTGCCTTAATGGGGCTCATGTTGGATTCCGGAAAAGGCAACTGCTGCTTCCTCTTCCCTCGGGAGTGAGCTCCAGGGCCAGCAGAATGTTGTATGGGAGACGGACGCATCAGGGCTCTCCAGAGACACACATCCAATAGGGCCTGTCTTTCTAGAAAGAGATTTATGACAGGAGTTGGCTCACGTGATTATGGAGGCCAAGTGGTCCCATGAGCTGCTGTCTGCAGCTGGAGGCCCTGGGGAGCCGGTCGTACAGATCACAGGCGGGTCTGAAGGCCCCCGGAACCAAGAGCACCAAGGGCAGGAGAAGACCCAGGTCCCAGCTCTGCAGTCAGGGGAGAGTGGACCCTCTGTCCTCTGCCTCCAGCAGGTTGGGTGAGGCCACCAGCACTGGGGGTGGTTTGCACCTGCTTTACTCAGTCCATCCAGGCAGATGCTAGTTCCTTCCCCCACACCCTCACAGACACCCCCAGAAATACTGTTCAAAAAGGTGTGTAAGTACCCGAAACTCAGTCAAGTTGACATGTGAAATGAACCATCCCAGAGACCCTGCTGGTGAGTAAGACATTTGGAAAATCCATGACAGAGTAGGGCCTGGTGACAGAATGTCCTTCTAGAGAGGACACATCGCTGCCCATCCCTTCCATGATGGGAAGGACCCAGTGTAACCAACCTGCCCCCAGGCAGCTGGCAGTTTCCTGGGTGGTCGTTTCTCTGGATGGTACCCGATACCACACAGACCCACCTATAAACTGGGCCCCATCTGGTGGTCCCCACCAGCGGGCCCAGGAGCCATGGATAAAGCGATAGGTGTAGCAGTGGGTGGGCACTGACCGGAAGGGGACGTACTGCACAAGCTTGGTGACGGCGCAGCATGGGCACAGCCCAGTCTGTGGCACGGGGGCTCACACGACATCCATTCACTGCAGGCAGCCTGGGAAACCGTGGCACTCGGTGTCCCATGGTCAGGTGTCCACAGCCCACCTGGGCCAAGGAAGGAGCTCTTTCTCACAATGAGGGTGGGTCCTGTGCTGGGACCCTCCCACTGGGGCTGCTGCAGGCCATCTGACCCGCCCTTGGGACACTGGTGACACCCCTGGTCATCAGGTACCAGCTGCAGGGTGTGGTCTGCTTTGTCCCCACTTGGAGCTAGGGACCTTTTCCTCCACAGCACAAAGACCCCGGGGCTGTGCTTCTTCCACAGCTGTCGGGATGAGAGGGATGTCCTTGCAAGTCCCAGGCCACAGCCCCACGGACACTGAGCTCCACTGGGAGGCCCTGCTTCCTCGTGGGGCTCGTCTCCTACCCCCGGCCGGCAGGGCACCCACATCCTGATGTCCTCGTCCTACAGCGTGAGGTCCCACACGGCCCGGTTTCTGTGAAACAATCAGGCCGAGACTCAGGCACAGAGAGGGTGCAGGTGAGGGCCTGACAAGACATAGAGACTTACTGAGTTCTCTGGCGTTCTGGAATAGGGAAGCTTCCCCCCAAGTCTGCCTGAGTTCAGGGCACCAGGGGCCTGATTCCCCCCGCCAGGACCCAGGTGGGGGGCAGCAGCTACCCCTGGATGCAGCCTTGGGCGACACATCCACGCCCAAATCGGTCTCCGGGCTGCTGCACCACACTTGAGCTTTAAGTGCTTTTTTAAGTCTTGGGAACAACACCCAGCTGGTTGATTTCTCTGGGGACATGGTGACACTCTGGGGTTTGGCAGCAGGGAGAGCGTGGGGTCCCTGCCATCCAGGGCCAGGGGCCAGCTGTCCTTTCCAGCCACTCCCTAGAGGAAGACCTAGGTGGGCTGGCGGGGACCTGGGGACGCACCTGAAGAGACGCCGGCCAAATCTCCAAGCCCGGGTCCCGACAGGTCCCGACAGGTCCCGCGAAAGGTCCCCTGACAGGTCCCCTGAACTCCCTCTCTGCGTCTGGAGCGGAGACATTTCCTCACGTGGTCCCAGCAAATATCTGGATTCGGTCTCCACATTAACCCAGGACTTCAGGAATTCGGATGTGTATCTTCTCTTCTGTTGACACCCCAATTCTGACAGGCACCACTGGCCATTGGAATCTCAGAGAGGCCTGGGCTGAGACCGGCTGTGGCGGGTGGGGTCTGATTTTACCTGGGATCCATGGCCCAGATTAAATACCCATCTCCCAGGTACTAAGCAGGCAGGATGGCCACTTGAGCAAGTTTTGCCCCATAGGGGGACCAGAGTGCTGCCTCTGAAGGGAACAAGTCGGTCCTCTGGGGGTGACCCCAGCAGCCCAGGGTGGGGTTGGAGGACAAGGCAGGAGGGCTTGCTCGCTCTCAAGGGCCTCGGAGCCATCCCGCTTGAGGGTCTGTGTTTGCCCAACTCTCCTACATCACAGCCCAGGGCCGCTCTGAGTGTGTCTCCCGGCACCACTGCACCTGCGCTGTGTAGGCTGAGTGGCTCTGAGCCGGGACACGCCTCTGGGCTGCCGGTGGGGTCTGCTGTGCACAGGCAGGGCGCGGTCCACCCGCCCCCTCCTGCTTGCGGCAGCATGCCATGGTGGATCAGGGGACAAAGGTCACTTGGGGGCTGGAGCCACAATGAGGCTGGGGCCTGGGCCGCCATCTGGATGCTGATTGACAGAGAAGCATTCTGGGGCTTTGTTTCCATGGCTTCTTAGGTTTTAACTACGTTCTGCTCTTTGGGGAACTTTCGGCTTCAATGTCTCCAGAGCCGTATCTCCAGCCTTGATCGGCCGATTCTGTCATAGCTGAGAACTTGCTGCCAGAGGGGAAATTACAACCTGCTCTGGCTGCCGCTGAAGTCACATCCACAATCGTCCTCCTTTCCCCGATGTTGGTGACAGCCCCTGAGGAGGGGTCTCGTTCCAGCTGGGAATCTGGGCCTGGGGGCTTGCTCTGGCATGAGGTATGTGCCAGCCCACTGTGCAGCAGCTTGGGGATGAGTCAGAATAAATTAGCATGCTAACGAAGGGGGCTGCACAGGAACCATCTGGAACAAGGCAAGTTGTCATCCGAGAGCCACACTGGTTCCAAACCACACTTAACGCTTCAAATCTGCCTCCCTCCCCCTCAGCCTCGGGAGGTGGTTTAGCCCCGTGCCAGCAGTGGGGCATTCCTACCAGTCCCAGAAGGGGCAGAGACACAGGGCTACCTCTGGGCTGCACTATCCCACTGTCGGGGGACAGGCACTCACCAGGGTGCGGGACCTTGGTGGCTGGGGATCTGCCTTCCTATGAAGGGAGGCTGGTGGCCATACAGGTGAGGGCAGGGACCTCAGCCCCTGGCCAATTTGCTCACAGACACACACTCTCTCATATGCATATACACTTTCTCTTTTCTCCCACACACAGTCTCTCTTTTTCTCTCTCTCTCTCTCTCTCTCTCTCTCTCTCTCTCACACACACACACACACACACACACACACACACACACAACACCTCTGACTCAAGCTGGCATTTTGTACTTGAACCTGGGGTGACTCAGTTAGGCAGCAGCTGCTATCGGACTTGGGGACGCTGAAGAAATCCTCAGGAATATGTATTTTTAAATGTCCATCTCTCACCTGGTGTTGACATGCAAGATAAAGCCGTTTTGGGTCCTGGCTCCACCCTCCCTTTGTGATCTCGGTCGAGTCCCTCAGCTTCTCTCAGCCTCAGTTTCCCCATTTGATGAGAGGTGATGGAAGCACAGGTGTGCCTCTAGAGCTCAGTGGAGATGGGCTCAGTGCCAGGACACAGTAAAGCTTGCAGTGGACAGGACCTGG
The DNA here is from genome assembly GCF_036562045.2 of Rhinolophus sinicus. Lineage (NCBI taxonomy): Eukaryota > Metazoa > Chordata > Mammalia > Chiroptera > Rhinolophidae > Rhinolophus > Rhinolophus sinicus. Next base: position 1,331,619 of record NC_133753.1, read on the forward strand.
GGGAGGCCACGTGTTAGGGACTTCTTTGGGGGGGGAAGTGGGTGCAAAGGCTGTTATGATGCCAGCTACACCGGTGTCCCTCTTGCGGGGAGCAGCCTGTTTAGGGAGGACGCCCAAGGAGCTGCCGAAGGACTGGCTGCAGAGCGTGGGAGAGAGGGATTCAGGGGTGGAGGGATGGGGGGCGGCCGGGCTGCTATGCCTGGGGGAGAAGGCGGGAGTGTGTGGAGGCCGACCCCGGGAAGGTATAGGGTGCTAGGGCTTCTGAGTGCCAGCTCCTTCCACCTCCAGGCCTCTGGAATCCTGGTTCCGCCCGGGGGACGACAGGGACGACAGTAGTGGGAGCAATAGGATGAGGTGGCTTCCCCGGCCACGCCCCTCGGGGACTCAGGGAACCCGGAAGGCCACCACCTGGTTTCTTAGCTCAGTACCCACTCAGGGCCTTGTGAGGACAACGGGCTGGGCCGCTCCATTCGTCTGAGTTCCTGCAACCGTGTCACAGTACTGCAGCTGCAGACCTGGGTGTCTACTCGCGGCTGCTTGAGTACAGCCACTGGTTCTGGTGAGAAGACACGAGGTGGCCATGCTGTCCCCCTTCCGCAGGGCTGTACAAGCCCTGCCCAGTGGTCACGTCCCATAGCTGTGCCACCAGTCCCCGGCAGAATTGAAACCTGATTTCTATAACTGGGGTCTGGGGTTACTTTCTCAAGACTCGGTACTGCATTTTAGCTCGTAACTCTGGTACTTCCCGCAGTTTCGCGTTATAGATGCGGGTGGAAAGATACACTTGCTGCTTAGTCACTGTTGTGCATTCCTGGATCCTGAATTGTTCCCCAGACTGGATTACTCTTTGTCCCTTTTAGTGCCTTTTTCCTTGATCTTAGTGTTTCCAACCCTTTTTCTCGTTGTTTACGTTTGCCCGACGTACCCTGCTCTCCTTTCAGCATCACGCACTGTCCTTCAGGCGCGGCTTCCGCAAGGGCGTGTGCTCAGACCATTCGTTGTCACAGACGTTTGTTCAGACGCTTGCTCTTCATGGTCCTCTTTCCTCGCGCTTTCCCCACCGTGGGCTTTGTGTGCTGTGTACTGTTTTATTTTTTCTCTAGTGTTTTGGAAGGCCTAATTCTTATTTGTATTCTCATGGTGGTAAATTCTAAGTTTAAAATGCATTCTTTAAACAGCTTTATTGAGATTTAATTGGCATACAATAAACTGTACATATTTAAAGCAGACAATTTGGTAAGTTTTGACACATGTATACATTTGTGAAGCCATCACCGCAATTCAGAAAATGAACAAATTCATCACGCAAGTATCTCATGTCCCTTTATAATCACGTTCTCTTTCCTGCCTGTCCCCTGCCCCCTCCCCAGGAAACCACCCATCTGCTTTCTGTCACCACGTATTACCTTGCATGTTCTAGAATTTGATACAAATGGAATCGTAAAACATGGACTCCTTTTTGTCTGGCTTCTTTCATTCAAAATGATTATTCTGAGATTCCTTTCTGTTGTGGCATCTGTCAACAGGCCATTCTCCTTACTCCCAAGTACGGTGCCATGATGTGGAGAAAGGAATGACTTACCTTTTCATCTGTGGGTGGACATTGCAGTTGTTCCCAATTTGGGCTGTTACAGACTAAGCTGATGTCAACATATGTTCAGGCACTTGCATGGACATAAGGCTTCTCTTGGGCACATAAGAGTGGAACGGCTGGGTCATGAGGTAGACGTACGAGGCCTGACAGCTCATGAACCTGCCACCGTGCGCTTACATGGGCACCACTGCACAAACAGCTTGGTAAGGTTTCATAACCTTGGTACATCAGTGTCTCACAGCTGTGTTTGCGCTGACGTGTGGCAGTGTCTTGCTGAGTGGCGTTCGTTATTGCCGTTGCGTGGTTTTGTGTGCCGTCGCGAGAATGAGCCTGAATTAGAGCAATGAACAAACATTAAATTTCTTGTTAAACTTGGCAAGAGAAGTGAAATCATGGACGTGTTAGTCCAAGTTTGTGGGGATAATGCCATGAAGAAAAGGCAGTGTACAAATGGATTAAACGTTTTTCTGAGGGGAGAGAACGTGTCACTGATGAAGAGCTGTCAGGGCGGCCAGTAACAAGCAGAACTGATGAAAACATTGCAAAAAGTTATCATATTGTGTGTCAAAATTGTCAGCTGACTGTGAGAAGCACAGCAGACCAAGTAAACATCGATAGAGAAACAGGAAAATCTTAACTGAAAATTTTGGCATGAAAAGGTGTGTGCAAACATGGTCCCGAAGGAGCTAATCGATGAACAAAAGCAAAGGAGAGTGGAAGTTTGCCGAGACCTTTGGGAGAGGCAAGGTGATGCTTCGGGCCGTGTTATCACTGGCGATGAAACATGGATGTACCAATATGACCTTGAAACAAAGCGTGAAAGTGCACAATGGCAGTCAGCCAATTCTCCATGACCAAAAAAGATCTGTCAGTCCAAATCAAGATTCAAAATGATGTTGCTAACCTTTTTTGATATCTGAGGGATTATTCATTACGAATTTGTACCAACTGGACAAACAGTTAACCAAGTTTACTATTTGGAAGAGCTGGAAAGGGCTGCATGAAAAAGTTAGACGACTTGAACTTCTCACCAACAATTCATAGCTCTTACATCACGACAATGCACCAGCTCACATGGCACTGTCTGTGAGGGAGTTTTTAGTCAGCAACAAATAACTGTATTGGAACACTCTCCCTACTCACCTGATCTGGCCCCCAATGACTTCTTTCTTTACCCGAAGATAAAGGAACTATTGAAAGGAAGATATTTTGATGACATTCAGGACATCAAGGGTAATACGATGACAGCTCTGATGGCCATTCCAGAAAGAGAGTTCCAAAACTGCTTTGAAGGGTGGACTAGGTGCTGGCGTCAGGGCATAGCTTCCCAAGGGAAGGACTTCGAAGGTGACCGTGGTGATATTCAGCAATGAGGGATGGAGAACTTTTTCTAGGATGAGTCCGCGAACTTGTCAGACCTCGTATGTGACATTCTAGAAAAGGCACAATGATGGAGACAATGAAAAGACCAGTGGTTGCCAGGTGCTGGGGGTTGGGGAGTAGACAGAGCCCAGGCAGGGAAACCATTCTGTGTGATCCAGTAATGACGGCTACATGATGTTATGCATTTGTCAAAATCCAAAGAGCTTCACACACCAGAGTGACACTTAGTGTATGCAAATTAAATATACATATAACTTAGGTGGTCAAGGATTCCCAGGAAAAGGATGCCCACTGCGATGGGACGAACTGTGACACAAATGTGGGAAATGACCTCCCTGAAGGTGCTGGCCTCGGTCAGTCTGGAAAAGAGCAGAGTTTGTGAGACTGAAGGCAGAAGGGAGTGTACGTGCTCTGTGCTCTGGCTGATAAAGCTGCCTCCATGGGGTAGAGACTCACAATCTGACACCACGACGTGGGTACATTGGAACTGAACAGTGACGTAAATGGGTAGCAGACCTTGCACTGTTGGGTGGAGGTTCAGACAAGCAAGGGGAAGGGCTGGAATGACCCGTGTGACAGTGAATGAGAGTTGGCGACATCGGTGTGAACGCATGTTTACCTCAATATAGACACAAACGGCCACGCCCTGGAATTACTATAGGCGGGTATATACTGAGTTAGTGCACACACATGTCTCCGTCAGCTGGAGGCCCAGGAGCAATGACGTCCATCCAGCAGCAAAGAGCACACCTCATGCCCAGGTCTTGGCTCCAGCAGGAGGAACCAGCCTCCTTGGAGGAATGGCTGGCGCTGGGCATGGGGTGGGAAGTATACACGACGAACCTGTGGTAACAAAGGGCTTCCAAACCAGGCCCACGTTGATGGAGACACACTGAGGGCCTCAGGAGCCAACTGCAAGACGTCCGGTGGCCAAGGTGGAGCAGTCTGAGCCACAGAATAGTGCTGGATTATAACCCCAAGGATGAAATAAATATCTGTGGGTCTCAACGGATTTAAATAACGGGATAAGTAAGTGGGGGAGAAGAGACAGCTCCCCCCCGGCAGAGGAATCCAGGTGACTGCAGAAGCTCCGCCCTCACGCAGCTGGGGGTCAGTCCCCACACTTAGTGTGGGCTGCACAGTGACTTCCTGGGAAGAGGACAGTGTGGAAAGTGAGGCAGCGTCACCTTCCAGAGGAGCCCCTGACAGCACACCTCAGCCAGGTGACACGTCATGAGGACGCTGTGCCCTCCAGATGATGTGATGAGAATGGCACTCCCGAAACCCACACCACCAGTCCACCACAGAAAAACATCAGACAAACCCCAGTAGAATTTGGAAATCCCTGACCAGTATTCCTCAAGATTGTCAAGGTCGTCCAAGCCGAAGAAAGTCCAAGATTGACTGCCCTGTGACTATGACAGTTTTTACCTACACAGACGACTTCAGACACCAGCTCTGTGCTTCTCCACACCAAGCCGTTCTCCAGTTCTCTGCAGACACAACTGGTATCCTATGGTTTCGCTCAGCTCTGACCTTGACCCTGACCTTCTTGAGTCAGCACTGACCCCAAGGTGAAGGGCTCTGTCCCACCAGACTGCCCCCACTTCAGACGCCTGTCACGGGGGCCACCGGTGCTTCTGACCAAGCAGCAGTGACCGCTTGGGTGTGGTGACTCACTACAGCAGCTCACAGGGCCAGAGAGACCTATCTGTGTGTCCAGGACAGAAACAAACAGCCAGATGAAGAGGCACCTGGCACGCAATACCCAAGGGTCCTGAGTGCGGAAGCTTCCAGCCCGTGGAATTTGGGGTGCCCCACCCTGCAGGTGGGTGCGCTCACTAACCAGGAAACTCTAAACCCCGTTGTTTAGGGGTTTCATAGAGGTCATTCCAGAGGCAGGGCTGATTACACCACCTGCCACTGGTGACTAGCTGGACCCCAGCCCCTCTCCCCTCCCTCTGAGCACACAGTTGGCTCCCTTGTGACCAGCCCCTCATCCTGCAATGTGGAGTCACCTCATTAGCATAAGCTCAGGGGAGTTGAGGGGAGCTATTCTGAGTAACCAGAGCTGCTCCTATCACCCCATCACTCAGGAAATTGAAGGGTTTGAGCAGCTCTGTGCCAGGAACCAGGGACAAAGACTAAATATATATGTCTTATTATATCACAATTTCACACTGTCACAGCAACAGGAGCCTGAGACAGGATGTCTAAATGTCATGTGGAGTCGCAGATGGGGTCCTGGAACAGAAAGACGGAAAAACTAAGGGATCTGAAGAACCCGCTTTAGTTTATAGGGATGGATCAATAACGTCACTAATTGTGGCAAAAGTGCCACACTGCTGCCAGGTTTTAATAACGGGGATGCTGTGTGTGGGCTGAGTGGGGACTCTGCACTGTCCCCCCAGATTTTCTGTCAATCTAGTCTACTTACAACAATGCAGTCAACGCACTGTGGCCAGCCGGGCAGTGCTCTCGAGTTTGGGACAGCCCTCAGCACGGCATTTTGCGATGCAAAGACTTTATAACCATGGGAGCCACTTAAAGGTCTGTATGCAGAATTGCAGCATTAAGAAGAAATACACATCTTTTCCATGGAGTTGAAACACTGTCCACACATGTAAATTCCTGGAGGCAGAAAGCCTCCCATCTCCCCTTTGGCTGAGAAATCACATGCTCACATTGCGGGTGAGGCTCACGTGGTGGGTGACGTCCCCCTTCCTTAGCGGGAATCCAGGGGCCACATGGCAGAGGCCCCTCCCCCAAGCCATATAGGACAAGTCCTGGAGACAGAGGTTCAGCTGTGCCCTGGGATCTCAGACCTCAGACAGGAGGAGTCCTCTCCGTTTCAAACTAGAATAACTATTTGTTTTGGCAAGAGAGGGCTCCTCATTATTTAAAAAAACCTGGGCAACATAGGAAACTAAGAGGAAGTTGGAAACACGCTCTGAGCTCCCGTTCCAGACAATTGACTTTGATCAATGTTTGTTCGCCATCATGCATGTCCATGTGTACATGTTAATATCATATGCATACACATCATGCACATGACAGTGCAATGTGATTACAGATACAGTTAGGGTCATGGGATCATAATTTAGAAGAAAAAGCATTACATGTTACATGTCTGAATTCAACAGAAATACACCAAAGTGAAATGGGAGGAAGGCTTAAGATCAAAATTTCACCACACGAGTCGGCACCCAGAAGATCTGGCTAAAAATGATTATAGAAAACTGTAAGAATCATTGTGTTTCTTAAACCAAATGTCACAAGTTTAGACATTATTCTTGAATTCCCAGCCCCCACCCCATCCCTACATTTATTAATTTAATTTTTCTACGTTATCGAAGTTGGTAGCTTTTACCTTCTGTCCCTCGCGGGGTGTGTGTGGGGGGTCGGGGGTCGGGATTCTGCTACTGTCGCTCAGTTTAACACTCAGATAATCTCGACGCTCCTCCCAGACTGTCTTCTTTCAGCCCTTGGTCGTCTGGGTGGTGTCACCGGTGGGAGTGGAGCAGGGCCTGTGAGCTGGCTGACCATGTAGTGCTGTCCAACCCGGGCTACTTATCTCCTTCTTCATAGACTTTATTTGTAAGTTTATTTTAAACTTACAAAACATTGCAAAAACAAAAGCTAGAACAAGGAACAGCCATATACCCTTTGGGTAGGTTCACTTCTTATATCCCACTTGCTGTATCGTTTGAGCGCGTGCACACACCCACGTGCTAAGCTGTCTGAAGAATTTGAGGGTGAGTTTCACATCTTGGGACCCTTTTACATAGCTCACCACGTTTGCTAAGCATAGGGGTATTCTCTTCCACACCCTCACCATGGTCGGCAACTTCATACATTGTCATTCGCTCCTTTATCTAATGAAATCCATGTTCCAATGTTCTCAGTTGCTGTCGTAACTCCCTTTACAGCATCTGTTCCTCTCAAACTGGAGCACTTTCGAGAACAGAAGGTGAGTGTGCTATGAGCCGTCTCGTCGGGACCCCGGGAGCCCAGGACATCCCTGGACTCTGATTGCCGCCCCTCCTGGTGTCCTGTGTATTCTGTAAGGTCTCATACATGTCGGAATTTGTTTCCTTTATACTTAAAGACAGGTTTATTGGATAGAAAATCCTCGGGTCATACCTTTTGCCCTCAAACTTTGTAGATAGTGTCTTCTGACATTTAAATGATGGTCCATGCGATCATTTCTAGAACTTGAAGTCTACCTGCGTCAGCAGCAGCTCTATCTGTGGTGTGACACCCCCGTACCCCCCCCCCCCCCGCCACCACCCAGGACTCACACTCATTGAACTGCAGATTCCAGCTTCAGGGAAGGACGTGTAACTCGTCATAGTCTAGAATTTCTTTTCCCTGTCCTATGTGCTCTGTTCTCTTCTTCAGGAATGCGAATTACGCACATGTTAGATCTTCTTGGTGTGAATTTTATCCCTACTATCTTCTCTTAATTATTTTTACATTGTGGTTAATTTCCCTTTATTTTGTGTGATTTCCTCAAACTGTTTGTCTTTAAACGCGTTTCTGATCATGTTTGATGTTCTCTTCTATCATCCCCAGGATGATTTCTCAGATCCTGTCTCTTTACCGAGCTCCCGCCGCCCACACGTCCATGGCCCTCTCTCTGAGCCCTTCCCTCCCGGGGGGTAGGCTTGTCTTGAAGAACAGAACCCTTTTTCTCTGCACTCCGTCGTCCTTCTACGTGTAGTTGCTCTGTGGATATTCTTCCACTGTTTTTGATGCACGATCTGTATCCTAACGTTAGTCACACGTCCCTACGACATCGCCTCCTCTCCCAATAGTGGGTTGTCTGCTGACCTGTGGAGAGGCGGCAGTTGGCCAGGCCAATCCCATTCCCCTTTCCCGTGGACACACCCCTTCAGCCCTTAGCGCTGGAGGTGACTCAGATGGATGCTCTCACGTGACAGCTCCTGCTAGGGTCTGAATGTTTGTGTCCCCCCCACATTCGTATGTTGAAATGTTAACCCCCAATGTGATGGTATTAGGAGGTGGGGCCTTTGGGGGGCATGCTTAAGTCATGAGGGTGGGACCCTGGAAAACAGGGTTAGCGCCTTTATAAAAGGCTCCAGAGAGATTCTAGCTCCTCCCACTATGTGGGGACAGGTGAGGTCTGTGCAGCTTGGAAGAGGGCCCTCACCTGACATGCTGTCGCCCCGATCTGGGACCTCCAGCCTCCAGAACTGTGAGGAACCAATTCCTGTTGTTTATAAGCCACCCAGTCTGTGGTATTTTGTCATGGCAGCTGAGTGGACTAATCCAGCGCTTAGGCGCTCAGGGGAGGACCACTGTTATTAGTATCTTAAATGTCGTCTAGAGTTTCTTCAGGCAATTATAAACACATCTGAATACATCCTTACTTCCCCCCTTTTATGCATTAGGTAGCGTACTATGTTCTTTGCATGGGTTGTTAAATTTGCCATTAGAAGCTATGCACTGGGCAGCCCCCTGCACACGCTGCTGTGCACATGTGCAAAGATGGATTGGATCAGAGATCATGCATGCCTACTCTGATGGCAATTTGGCAAGTTGCGCCACCCCCACGCCCACCTCCGTGCGCCTGCACCAGCAGCCTCGCCCCCACGCCCGGCCCAGGCAGTGTGACCGCACCCTCGGATCTCAGTGCACCGCGTTTGTTTAAAACGAAGTGAAACGCGCACACATTAAGTGCACACTTTGAGGGGCTCTGACAAACGCATCTCTGCCAGCCCCACCTTCCTGGCCATGAGGACACTGCGGACCCCACCCCCAAATCGGTCCTTCCGGCCCCCCCCTTTCGGTCCTCCCCCAGCCAGGCAACTGCTGTTGGGCCTTCCCGAGGGTGGAAGTGAGTGTCCTTCAGCGTCTGCCTGCTCTCACTGGCACGTCTTTTATGCGACTTCCTTCCTCTGCTTTGCGAATGGGCACACCTGTGCGAACGGATGGCGTGACGCTTCCCGGTCCACCGATGGACGGATGTTAGGTGGTTTCCTCACTGGCCCTGAGGGTTTGCACACAGATCTTTGCGTGGACAACTTCATTTGTCTTGGGAAAGTACCTGGGAGAGGGTGCCCATCACAGGGCTTGTGTGCTCCCGTGATGGAATAGCCAGTCTGACCCCTGAAGCGCGCACACCATATACCTCCATGTCCTGTGCCCGTAGCCCGGGGCTCAGAGCCCACCGACACGTGGTGTGGTCTGTCTTCCGACGTGGCCTTCCGGAGCGGGGTGTCTGTACAAGACTGTCAGGTCGGCTAGGCTTCCTTTCATCTGGGATAGCTGTTGTCTTTATAACACTGACATTTTAAAGGAATAAGCTCCTCCCACTTAAGAATAAAAATTTGGGGTTTGTCTGATAGTCACCGTGGAGGAGGGGCTAGCGGTACATGGCTGACATGGGAGCCACATAGAGAGGAAGAAGCATCTGTGGGTTCTGGGTTTTTTCGAACAGTGTTTAGCTGCTGGGTGAAGACAGACAGGCCAGCAGCGGATTCCTGGGGTTGGGTTTGTCCAGCTGGGAACAATGGCGCAGACTCAGGAACTGGCAACCATGAGAGGTGGGTGGGAAGTGAGGTCAGCTGGGGAGCTGCTGGGTGAGTGAGTCTGGCCCTCTGAGGGCGCTGGGTTCCTTGACCAGTGACCTGTGTGCCCTGCTTGGCCTGCCCACTGCCATAGCCACACCTGACATTGCCATTGGTCTGGACCAAGAGCGCTGAGTCCTGCCTGGGTCCCCAGGATAAGGCAGAGCCAGGGCTGGGAGGCCAGTGCAGGGGACAGGTGCTGGGCTTTTCCATGTGAGAGGAGAGCCCTGACTTGAGGCCGGCGGCCACCCTGCCCACAGACACTCACCGACCCCTCCAGGAGAAGCTGTTGCCTCTCCCACCCCGTGGCCTCAGGGTTTTGCGGGGGGGACTTGTGCTTCTGGTTCCCCAGCATTTGGGATGAGGAGACCTTCCTGGGTTACTCAGATGGGCCCAAATCCAGTGACAAGTGTCCTTATAAGAAACTTGTGAAACAACAAAAGAACAAGACAAACAGATGAGAAACAATAACTCATAGACACAGACAATAGTTTAGTGGTTACCAGAGGGTAAGGGGGGAGGGGGTGGGAGATGAGGGTAAGGGGGATCAAATATATGGTGATGGAAGGAGAACTGACTCTGGGTGGTGAACACACAATGGGATTTATAGATGATGTAATACAGAATTGTACACCTGAAATCTATATAATTTTACTAACAATTGTCACCCCAATAAATTAAAAAAAAAAAAAAACTTGTGGAGGAAGACACAGAGGAGACATGTAAAGATGGAAGCAGTGGTTGGAGCAGTGGGGCCCTAAGCCCGGGAACGCCTGCAGCTGCAGAGGCTGGAGGGGCCGAGACCCCCCCGCCCCCAGAACCTTCTGAGGGTGCACCGTCCTGCTGACACCTTCGTTTTGGACTTCTCGCCCCCAGGACTCAGAGAGGATGAGTGTGTTGTTTGAAGCCCCCCGTGTGAGGTCATTTGTCACGGCAGCCCCCAGAAGCCGGAGCAGAGCAGCACTGGGTCCCCAGGCCCTGTGGGCCAGGTCCTTGTCCGGTTCATGGGTGGGGACTCAGTGGGGACTTGGCTGCACTGGGGACAAGGCAGGCTCCAGGCCCTGCCTTTTGGTTCCCGGGGCCACAGTGAGCTGTCTGGGATCGTGCCAGACCTGGGGCGGTGTGGTGGCTGCGTGCATACCAGGGAAGGGCCGCTGTGGCCCAGGCGCCCCCACCCGATGTGGCTCTGCTCGCTTGAGCTGCTTTAAGACACCATGCTGGCTTTCAAGCCTGCGTTTGTTTGTTTTCCGAGGGACTCAGCAGCTCTGAACCAACAGCTTGAAGCTATTTGGGTGTTTTTGTTGTGGTTGTTGGTACACAGCCTTCATTCGAGAACAGCTCCCCTGCCAGCTGAGGGCCCAGCAGAGGCCCGCCTGTCAGCTGAAAGGCTTTTGGAACAATAGTCGCGCATGGAAGGTTCACAGGGACGGGGACAGAGAGCCGTGTTCTCGCAGGAAGTGCCTCAAAGGGCCTTGGGGCTATGAGCTGACGTGGGTGTGGAGATGTGTCAGCCTAGTGAGGACACGCTCCCTAGATGCAGAATGACAAGTTAGGTCCAGGGTCAAGTGGTCTTAGAGTGACCTGGGGGTTCAGGGTTGTGAGTTCCCTGTGGGTCCAGGATGACGTCCTCGGCGTTTCAGGACCCCAGTCTTTCCCGATCAACACCATGAACTTGACAAAACTGAATGTAAGTGACCTGCATAAGTAAGTTGAATGATTTGGTGTTTAAATAAACCATTTTAGAACAGATTTAGGTTTATAGAAAAGTTGGGAAGATAGTACACAGTTCCCGTGTACCCGCTCTCAGCCCCTGTGTTACATGCCTTACGTGAGTGTGCAGCGGTTGTTACAATTAGGACCGAGCCCGAGCCCGACACACTGTTACTAACCGAAGTCACACTTTGTTCACATTCCTTACTTTCCCCTGACTTCTGTGTTCTGGCCAGGACTCCGCGTCACATTTGATCACGTCTCCTGAGGCTCCTCAGGGCTGTGACAGTTTCTTAGGCTCTCCTCGCTTTGCTGAGCTCAGCAGTGTTGAGGAGGTGGGGCTCGTCTGATGCTTTTCTCACCATCAGACTAAGACTGCGCATGATTTTTGGAGGAAGACCCCAGAGGTGAAGTGTCGTTCCCATCACCTCATATGGACACACACACTTTCCACACGGTGGGTCACTGCTGTTGATCTGGATCATGGGAATGAGGTGTGCTGTCAGGTTCTCCACTGGGAGGTGGCTCTCGCTCCCCGTCGCACTGTGACCTGGATGGAAGCCCCTGCACAGCCCATACCTGAGGGGGGGAGCTGTGTCCTTCTCGAGGGGGACTCGGCTGCACAGCTTATCTGGATTCTTCTGCAGGTTTGTCTCTTCTCCCCAATTGATTTAATCATTCAGTTGGCTCCCGTGTCCCTTTGACACGCCCCATCATGTGTGTGTGTCTATGTGTCTGCGTGTGTATATGTGTACATGTTTGTGTATGTGTATGTGTGTTTCTGTGTGTGCGCATGTGTGCATATGTGCACACACACGTGTATGTGTGCGTGTCTGTGTATATATGTGTGTGTGTGTGCACGCACATGTGCCGTCTGGGCATTTCCTTACTTTCTGGCACCACAAGACGCTCTGGTTTGGTTGTCAGCGGTCCCAGCCGTTGGCCGCGTGGCTGAAGACTTGCCGAGGGCTGGCCCTTCAGACCACGACTTGGACTGAGTCGCGGGGCCTGTGCCCAGCATCTCCTCTCGGGGCCCCAGTGCACTGGGTCCTACCCCACGCTGCCGGCCTCCTCCTCACGCTCCTGCTGTTGGAGGCCCATGTGGCAGCATCTCGGGCGCCCACAGCACATGGCAGTCGGCACTTGATGATGGTCGCCACAGGTGGACGCTGGCTCATGCCGCTCCGACGTGCTGGGCGCGTGGCCTCCACTCCCAGCAGCAGGCTGGGCACGGCACTCGGCCCCCAGCAGCGCAAAGCCGTCCTCCCACCCCCGGGGCCGGTCACCAGTCCTGAAAGCGGCTCTGGACCAACTGGGCCTGACCAGGCGCCGGAAATCATGCAGCAGCCTGAACAGGGAGGTTTAATATAAAGAATTGTTACCTGTAAGAGGGGCTGTCCCCTGAGTGGCAGGAGAACTGTACAGAAACCAGCGAGCAGTGGCTTCCAGGGAGAGCCGAGTTCTGCGAACAGCAGGCCTGAGCGGGACCCAGCCGTCCCACGCTGACCCAGACTTCAGGGGAGCAACCATGGCCTCCGGCCTGGTGGGGAGGTTCCCTGAGGCGGCTGGAAACGCCTGGGGAGGTGCGGGCTCCTGGACTCAGGAGCTGCCAGCAGGTGGGCCGCTGCCCGTTCTGCAGGGACTACAGGGGACTACAGACGAGGAAGCACCGCGCGTTTCGCTTTCAGTGTGTGAGCCCCAGGGCTTCAAGAAACGGGAGAGATTCTTCCTGCTCCTGCAACTCGCCGTGCTCGGTGCTGACTCGCTTCCCACACGCCCTCTCACTGCCCAGCCTGCGCTCCTCTGCCTTTGGACGAGGGGTTGGCCTCATTCTCCACGTTCCATCTGAAACTCACCTCCAGGGCACTTCCCCTCCATCCTCTCAGCTGTGCTGCACCTGCCACTAGCACTGACTGTGGATGCCACTGCAGCCCAGCCTCACTCTCCTGAGCTCACCAAGGGCACCCTGCACCCCCTGCCAGGTGCTGGCACAGAGCTGGCACCCACTGGAGCTGTGCGTCCTGGAGGGCTGTGTGAGAGCGTGGGAGATGCAGGTGGCACCCGGCAGCACTGTCCCCACTTGGCATTGGGTTCACGCTGGCATCTGGTATCAACTAAGCTCTCGTCCACGTGGCCCGTGCACATATATCACTGGTCTATACCCATACCAGAAAAGATGACATTTTTATTTTTTAAAAAATGAATAAATCACTTGTGGGGCATCACCAGCAATTACATGGTTGAATTAACCTATTGTCGCCCAGAGGGTGATGTCTGTATCTCTCTGTCTCAAATCCTGAAGTAGGTGAGCAGGCAGCAGGCTGTTGGGCAGGAGCTGATTTGCTGGGTTTCGTGGTGACCCTTGGGGCTGAGGTCCTGCCCCACAGAGGTGCCCCCCAGTACCCTGTCCTCCCATCCTGAGGACTCTGCACAAGCCCCTCCCCAGGACCCTCGCAGAATATCCCAGCCTCCCAGTTCCTTCAGCATGCACGGCACAGCCCAGGAGTTTCGCTCCAAGGGCAGCGAGGATTGGGCAGCCCCTTCCCCGACCCTGGGCCTGGCAGGGTGCCAAGGTCCCATGCCAAGTAATGACTGACTGCACATGTGCCCACAGCGCCCGCTGCCATTAGCTGTCCTGGAGGGGCAGACTTAACACAGAAGCAGTCCCTAACCACATGCTCTCGGCCTTAAAATACAGGAAGCCTTTGGCAACAGGTCCATCTTCTTGATGAGGCGTCTCCGGCTGGTATGTCAGTCAGTTTGCATTCCTGAGCACATGCCAGCCTCCAGAATGTGTCCCTCTCCAGAGGGCGTCTCGACACTGTCCCCTCCCAGGGGTCAGCCCTTGTCACCAAGGGCCTGGCGGATGTCAAAGCCTCCCCAGCCGGGCTCCCTGCCCCCAGCCCCCAGCCCCGTGGTGGTGTGGCCTAGTGAGGGTGACAGATGGAGGCCCCGCCCTTGGCCTGGCCCCCAACCCAGCAGGGGTTTTCTCCCGCATGTCATTCCTCCACAGTGGTGGTCTGGGGGCGCCCAAGACCTCTGCCCGGGCCAGCCCTGTGCTTTCATTTCTTTTCATCTTTGGCCCCCCTGAGGGCCCTGGAGAGCCCCCTATGCCCAGAGCCGACCCACCGTTCCTCTGGGCGTCTCCCGCCCGAGGCCCGAGGCCGGCCGCTGGTCTCTGCTGTCTGGATGGGAGGCAGGCAGGTTGAGGTCCTGGATCTTACCCAGAGCAGCTTACCCCATGCTCTGGGCAAGGGTGACTGACCGGGGTCTGAGTGCAGCCTGTCCCCAACTGCAGGCGCTGCAAGCCCAACAGGCTGCAGGCTGGGCACTCCTACCTCGGGATGTCAGGAAATGTCGTTTCCTAAGTAATAAATGACCTTGCTCATTTAATTGGAAGTATATGTTAGGTGCAAAGGCCAGTCACAGGAACACAGGGTACACGCTAGAATTGATATGTGTCTGTCTTTACACTCACATTTGCATGAAAATGTCTGGAAAGATCTGGAAGGTGTTCACTGAAAGCAAAGCAAGTAGTTCCTCTGGGGAAAGCATCAGACAGGGACACTCTCACCTTGAAAGAGCCGAGCCTCTTGTAATGTGTTATTTGTATAATTTTTAAATAAACATTAAAACAACATTAACTTCATTTAAAAGCAACACCTTAAAATGAGTGAAGGCCCTTTAGGCAATGTCACCATTTCCCTTTGCTGTGTGGGGTCCGAATGGGAGGACGGCCCAGCCTCTCTGGGCGACCCCCCACCCCAGCTGCACGTGTGCATGTATTCATCCGACCCCCATGGGCCAGGCCTGGGCTGCACATTGGGGGTGCTGCCAGTCCCAGGTGGGGTGGTGGGAGAGCCCAAGAACCTCGTGATGACGTGTCGGCCCAGAGCGTGTTGGAGCTGAGGGATGTGGCCGTGAATGCACAGAGCAGGGTAGGGTGGGGGCCTGGCAGCCTCGCTGGGCGGGGACCCAGCACCAGCTGCCTCTGTTGGCTGGGCCGGCTCCTTCTCCCCGTGTAGCCACGTCGGCAGCATAAGCACAAGCTGAAGTCTTGGCTGGGCGCGAGGCGGGTGGTGCCAGGCACCAACTCAGAGCCAGGACACAGAGCACTGAGCGTGTGGACAGCAGCCTTCCGTCTCTGCTCGCCAGCGGGACAATGTGGCGGAATGCATGCGAGGCACGTCCAGCTGCTGGCCGCCACCCTGTGGGTCACCCCTATGGGGCAGCCTTGGGGGTCCCTGGAGGTATCTCCTCCGTGGGTGGGGGACCCTCTGCCTTCTCTCCACCCCCAACCCTCTCTGCCATTTGTCTGTGACCAAGGGAAGAATCTCCCCCCACGTTTGGGTCCCAGAATCAACTCACATTTGCAATTTGTCAAATTATGCAGAGGAGCCAGGAGACAGGAAAGGGAAGCTATTTGATTCTTTTATGTGGAAATTAGCTTCAAACAGAGGCTGTCTCCTGTTGCAGCAATTTCTCTCCATTTGTTTTGGGAGAAAATTGCCAGTGTGTCCTCAGCTGGCCCCGCCCGGCCTGGCCAGCTGGCCGGCTGCCCCACCAGACAGGGAGTAGTGGGGTTTGCAGCCTGCAGCCAGAGGGCCACCCCGTCAGGCCTGGCTGATGGGAGATCAGGGGCTTCACACTGCTGCCCATGGAAATGCCTGGGCAGGCAGGGAGGGGACAGGCCCCAGTCACCGCCTAGCCTCTCTGTCACATGGCTCTTGGAGGGCCAGGGGCTGGCTCCCTGCAGGATGGGCCCAGCCAACCCCCCCGTGCACAGAGCTCTCAGACAGGCAGGAGGCTGAAGGCAGGAGGCTGTGCCTGAGCCAGATCCTGGCAGAACAGGAGTGCTGGGGTGACACTGAAGGAGCAGGGACTCAGGGGTACAGAGACACAGCTAGAGGCGCAGAGACGCTGTGCATTTGAAGGTCAGAGGTCAGGACAAGACCTGGAAGTGGAGGGCCTGTTTGCAGCCTGTATCCTTCTAGGGGGGCCCATCCAGTGGGCATTGCTGCAGGGAACAAGGGGTGTCTTGGGGAGCAGGGCAGGAGTGGGTGGCCGCAGGCCCTGCCCTTTGCCAAGCCCTCCTGTGGCCAGACAGTGGGCTAGGCTCTGCACCAGCCCACCAGCCATGGGGAGGCGGGCCGCCAGTGCCTGGTTCCAGAAGGGAACTCTGGCTCAAAGAGGCAGGGTTCAGGTGACGTGCCACCAAGGGCAGCACTAGCTCACCCTGAGGTCCCACTGACCCCAGCCCCACTCAAGTGCTCTGAACAAAGGCACTAGGTACAGCTGGGTCATCAGGGTCACTGTCGGGTGTTGGGAGGGGTTTCAAGGCCAGAAAGCTCAGGTGGGGTCAGAGTCCATGCCTGGACTTGGGCCTGTCCAAGGGGAGGGGCAGCCCTTCCATGCTATTATCATATAATTTTTTGAGTGGGCTTGTTTTCTTATTAGGATTTTATTAAAATATAGCTAGCGTGCAATATTATTTTAGTTTCAGGGGTACACCATAGTTATTCAACATTTATATACCTAAAGAAACGATCACTGTGGTAAGTCCAGCAGCCATCTGACACTGTCCCCGCTGTCACAGTATTATTGACTATGTTCCCTGTGCTGTACGTTACATCCCCATGACTTACTTGTTTTATACCTAGAGATTTGGACCTCTTCTTCCCCTTCCCCCTGCCCTGCCTTTAAAACTTTTAAATTACAGTTGACATTCCATATTATTTTATATTAATTTCAGGGGCACAGCATAGTGGTTAGACATTTGTATAATTTAAGAAGTGATCGCCCTGACTAGTCTAGTAACCACCTGGCACTATACTTAGTTATCACCATATTATTGACTATATTCCCTGTGCTGTGCTTTACATCCCCATGACTGTTTTGTAACTACCGGTTTGATCTTCTTAATCCCTTCACCTTTTTCACCCTGCCCCCAACCCCTCCCATCTATCACCCCAACAAATCTAATACCCATCTGACACCGTAGATAGCTATTACAATATTATTGACTATAATCCTTATGCTATAACCTACATCCCCATGACTGCTGTGTAATAACAAATTTGTACTTCTTAATCCCTTGCCCCCTTTCACCCATTCTCAACCCCCCTTCCATCTGGCAACCATCAGTTTGTTCTCTGTATCTATGAGTTTGTTTCTGTTTTGTTTGTTTATTTTGTTCTTGAGATTCCACATATAAGCGACATCACATTGCATCTGTCTTTCTCTGTCTGATGTACTCCATTCAGCACAATACCCTCCAGCTCCATCCATGCCGCTGCAGATGGTGAGAACCCATTCCCTTCCCTGGCAGAGCAATATCCCAGTGTATATATGTCCCACCTCCATGTTATCCATTCATCCTGATGGACACCCAGGCTGCCTCCACATCTTGGCCATTGTAAACAATACTGCAATGAACATATGGGTGCACACGTCCTCTCAAAGTAGTGTTTTGGGTTTCTTTGGATAAATACCCAGAAGTGGGATTACTGGGTCCTTCTTTGTCACTTGTTGTAAAGTCTATTTTGTCTCATAAAAGTATTACTACCTCAGCTTTTTTGTTTCATTTCCATTTTCATGAAATATCTTTTCCCCATCCCTTTACTTTTAGTCTGTAGCTTTTAATCTGAGTGAGTCTCTTATAGGCAGCATATATGAGGGTTTATTTTCTTACCCGTTCAGCCCTTCTATGTCTTTTGATTGGAACATTTAATTCATTTATATTGAAAGTAATTGTTGATAGATATGTAGCTATTGCCATTTTATTATTCATATTTTTTATTTTTATATTTTTGTCTTAAAGAAGTCCCTCTAAAATTCCTTGTAATACTGGTTTGGTGATGATTAACTCCTTTAGCTTTTTCTTGTCTGGGAAGTTCTTTATCTTTATCTTTCGATTCTAAATGATAACCTTGCCGGGTAGAGTAATCCCTGTTGTAGGTCCTTGCTTTTCAGCACTTTGAATACCTCCTGCCACTCCCTTCTGGCCTGCAAAGTTTCTGTTGAGAAATCAGCTGACAGTCTTATGGGAGCTCCCTTGTAGGTTACTAAGTGCTTTTCTCTTGCTGCTTTTAAAATTTTCTTTGTCTTTAACTTTTGTCATTTTAATTATAATGTGTCTTGGTGTGGGCCTGTTTGGGTTCATCCTGTTCGGGACTCTCTTTGCTACCTGTGCTTTTATGTCTATTTCCTTCCCCAGGTTAGGAAAATTTTCAGTCAATATTTCTTCAAATAGTTTTCAGTTCCTTGCTCTCTGTCTTCTCCTTCTAGTGCCCCTGTGATGGGAATGTTGTTATGCTTGAGGATGTCCCCGAGGCCCCTTAGACTCTCATTTTTTTTGACTCTTCTTTTTGCTGTTCTGACTGGGTGTTTCTGCTGCCTTATCTTCTAAATTGCCGATTCAATCCTCTGCTTCACCTCATCTACTGTTGATTCCCTCTAATGTATTCTTCATTTCAGTTATTGTAGTGTTTATTTCTGACTGGTTCTTTTTTATGTGTTTTTATCTCCATTTTTATGTTTCCTGTCCCTTTGTTGAAGTTCTCCCTGAGCTCACTGGGCATCCTTATAACCAGTGTTTTGAACTCTGCATCTGGTAGATTGCTTGTCTCCATTTTTTTTTAGGTCTGTTTCTGGAGCTTTGTTCTGTTCTTTCCTTTGGGACATGTTTCTTTGCACCCCATTTTGGCTGCCTCCCTGTGTTTGCTTCTATGTATTAGGTAAGGGCGCTATGCCTCCTGGTCTTAGTAGAGTGTCCTTATATAGTAGGTCCTGTGGGACCCAGTGGTGTAGTCTCCCTGGTCACCAGAGCTGGGTGCTCCAGTTGTGTCCCCTGTGTGTTGTCCCTTCCTGTTGTAGTTGAGACTTGATTGCTATCTGCACGTCAGTGGGAGGAATTGACCCTCAGGCTGATTGGTTGTGAGGACTGGCTATGACTACAGTGGAGGAGCTGCTGTGGAGGGGCTCACCCTACAAAGCAGAGTTCACTTTAGGGGGCTGTAGTTCCTGCCCAGTCTGCTCTTTGGGTGTGTCGTCCTTGGAGGAAGTCTGGTGATGCTCTGACCCAGTACAAAGCTGGCCACTGGGCCTGCCAGCCCCAGGGCCTCCTGAGAGGGGACCCACGGCAGGCAAAGTTTAGCCACAGTCTGTGCCTTGCTGGCATGAACCACAAAGCAATCCAGAGATGGCTGCCACCTGCATTGTGCTTGGAGGTGCCTCAAGAGGCCAAGCCGTCGAACAAGGCTGGCTGTTGCTAGTGCTGGACTGAGGGCTGCTCAGCCAGAGGTATTGTGTAAAGCAGGGACTTGGCTCCCGCTCCCCACACAAGAACACAGGATACAGTGAGGCCAAAAAGGAACAACAATGGAGCCATGGATAGGGGGTTCACACCACTATATTCTCAATGGCGGCTGGTCGAGACACAAAAGCAAACATCTGCCAGTACCCCAGTGTGGGGACAGAACCCCAAAAAGCAGTTTCCAGGCTCTCAGCCTCATATAAACAGGTGCTGGCTCAGGTAGTAAATGGCCAACTGTGATTGCATGGCCATCAGCTGTGGCTAGTTGGCCGTCAGCTGTAACCATTGAGCCATTGGCCACTAATATAACTGCTGTGGCTACGCCAGCAAGGGAGGAGAGAGGAGAGAGGAGGAGAAAGAATGGGGGCTAGCAAGGAGATGGCGGCTGTGCTGGCAAGTGCAGATGGTAGTTTGCGGACAGTGTGGATCCAGCCTCCAGTGAGAGTACAGTGCCGCCAGAGAGAATATAGTGGTATGACTCCCCTACCTATGGCTCCGTGGGTGTTCCTTTTTGGCCTCACCATGTCCTGCGTTCTTGTATGGGGAGCGGGAGCAGAGACCCCGCCGGACGCCCTGCACGACAAATGGCGCAGCGAGCAGGGTCCCCCGCATGACACCCAGTCTCTGCAGAGACTGAACTCCAGTCTTGCTGGCGGCCGGGTGAGACACAGGAAGTTGGATCAACACGATTGACAATCCACAATCCGCTTGCTAACTGCACTTGCTAGTCGCAATCCGCCATCCGCGTCTCTGCCAGTGTAGTCATAGCAGTTATATTAGTGGCTAATGGCTAACTGGTAACAGCTGATGGCCACCCAACCACTGCAGATGGCCATCTGATTACAGCTGATGGCCATCTAGTAACCAGCCCGTTCTGCATCTCGGCCCCTCCTACCAGTATTGAGGTGGCTTCTTGTTTATGTCTGTAGTTGTAGGGCTTCTGTTCAGCTAGACTTCAGGCGATTCTCACTGATGGTTGTTCTGTGGTTTAGTTGTTACTGATGTGGTCCTGAGACGAGGTAAGCATAGCATTTACCTACTCCGCTACCTTGACCGGAAATCTCATTTACTTTGGCTTTGTTTTTTATGAAATAAAATTTGCATAAAGTGCAGCGTGCAGATCTTAAGGGTACAGTTTGACAAATACATACATGCACATGACAAGCACCCCATCAAGCTATGGGTACCTCCATCTCCTGGAGCCAATGATCCCAGGAAGCATTGCAGCCCCACCTGCAGGCACCACCGGCTTCTTACTGCTTCTAGAACTTCAAATGAGTGGAATCATACAGCACGTGTCCTTCTGTTTCTGGCTCCTTTCACTGAACGTGAGGTTCTTGAAATTCACTCATGGAGTTAATTCGTTTTTGATCGCTGAGTAGTATTCCACTTCATGAACATACCAAAGTGAATTTACACGTTTTCTTGTTGATGCACGCTTGGATAGCTTCCAGGTTTTGATTGTTATGGAGAAAGCTGCTGCAGACATTCTTGTGCAAGTATTTTGGGGGACCTGTTTTCATTTTGGGGATAAATATCTGGGAGCGGGATGACTGGGTCACAGGGCAGGCATGTGTTTAACTGTATAAGACATCGCCCGTTTTCCTAGTGGCCAGGCCATCCCACACCCTCGTGGGCAGTCCCTGCCCTCCACACTCTCAGAAGTGCTGCCATTATCAGCCGTGGCAGAGGTGCTCTGTCCTTGAGGTTTAGTGGCATCTCCCTGATGACTAGTGCTGTTCAAGAAAGTCTTTCCATGAGCTCCTGGCTCTTGGTACGTCTTCCTTTGTGAAGCATCTGCTCATGAGTTTTGCAGCTTTTCATTGGGTTATTTGTTTTCCTTCAGTTTTGTTGCGATGTGACTGACACACAGCTCTGTGTAACTTTAAGGCCATCAACATGGTGACTTGACTTGCGTGTATTGCAAAACAATCAACACAATATTTAGTTAACACCCTCTCCTCCCATAGTTACCAAAACATGCTTTCTCCTTGTGATGAGAACTTTGAAAATCTAGTCTGCCGGTCGTTTCCACTGTGCAGCAGTGTTGCGAGGCTATCAGAATGTCCCAGGGCTTACGTAGCTCATAACCGGAAGTTTGTACCTTCTGACCACCTTCTATTTGCCTTTTCATTTTGCTTTGTAAGAATTCTTTATATATTCTGGATATAAGATGTATGTGTGTGTGTGTGTGTGTGTGTGTGTGTGTGTGTGTGTATTTTTTTTCCAGTCTGTGAGTTGCCTTTTTTCTTTTTTTTTAAGAGCAAAGGAATGCTTTTATTGTTTGAATATAGCTGGTGGGCAACCAAATTTATACACATGGAACTACTGGGAAGAGGACAGACAGCGTAAACCAGCACACGCCAAGTGTTCCCTCTGTGGTGCCCACGCAGTGTGCAGTGTGCAAGGCTGACAGAGCAGTTGGCCGGGAGAAGGCGGGGAAGAGCTGGGCTTTGAAGGGAGGCTCACCAGGTGACATTTGTTCAGCTGCAAGTGACAGGAAACTCAGCAGCAGCCTGGGATGATTCCTCCTGTGGTGGGATCTGTAGGAAGTGGCCAGATACTGGCCCTGGCTCAATGGCTTGAGCTTGTCTGGGTTGACACTCTTCTTCTCTTGTGATTAGAAGTGGCTGCTCAATTCTAGCCACTGTGGCCTTGTTTTAGTGGGAAAAAGAGGAAGCAGGAAGGGGAAGGTCATGGGTGAGGAGCAGACCCTTGCATCCAGCAACTCCCAGGGATTTGCCCTGCCTATCAACAGCCACAGCTGTGTTGCATGGATTAACATTTCAGTTCTTTCTGAAAAGTAAGGTATAATTGACGTATGCCATTATATTAGTTTCAGTAGTGATTCAATTACCTTTTGGTTTTCCTAATGTCTTGAAGATGTAGTTTTAAATTTTGATAAAATTCCACTTGTCGTTTCTCTTCTTGGCCAGGGACGTTTTGTACCCTCTCCAAGGACGTTTTGCCCACCCCAAGGTCACAGAGATTTTCTCCCGTGTGTCCTAGATGTTTCCTGGTCTGTCTCTTATATTTAGACCTATGACCCATCTTGAATTAATCGTTATCTATGGTGTGAGGTTGGGTTCATTTTCCCAAACATTTACCCACTTGTTCCAACACCATCTGTTGAAGGGACTTTCCTTTCTTTGTTGAATTGCCTTGGAGACTTTGTCAAAAATCAGAGGGCCCTGTGTTTGTAGGTCTGGGTCTAAGCGTGTCCTGCCCCGTCACCTGTGTCGTCTCTTCACCGCTGCCCCACAGCCCTGGCTCCGGTGCTTGCAGTAACCTTAACATCAGGTAGTGTGAGCCCACCTCGCCGTCTTTTCCAAGATGGACTTTCCTTTTCCAGATCCTCTGCACATCCAGATGAATTTTAGAACCGACCTTAGATTTCTTTAAAAAAGGTGGTTGGGGTTTTGATATAGACTGTCTTCAGCCCATGGATTAACTTGAGGCAATTAAACCTCTTTGGTACATCTGGTCCTCCTCACCACAGTCTCTGTTCTCCCCCCACAGGCTCCGTCCTCCCCCATGGGCTCCGTCCTCCCCCCACGGGCTCTGTCCTCCCATCCATATACGTAGTTCTTCCTCCACTCCTCTTAGCCACGTTTCTGGGACAGATGTGGACTGGTCTTATCAGAGCTAGGGCATGGTGTGGGTATATGTGGACATGGCATCAGGCTGTAATCTGGAAGCTAAGGGCCAGGTGCCAATGACCTCTGGGCAGTGGAGGCAGCCTCTCAGCTCCTGTAGGGAGCTGCCACACTCTTGGCGATGCTCAGACATGCACATTTCCACGGGGCCTCCTCCTCCCACCCCACAGCCCCCTGTGCAATATTCCAAGTTATCCTTTGTTGGACAGGAAAGGGGAGGAAAATGCCCCAAACCCTGGCATTTCTGAAAGTGCCCAGCACGTACCCTGCCTCTGCTTCTGCCCTTGCGATTTGGTTATATGTGGACAAAGACTCTCGGAAACGAGCAGGACCCATTCTCATCTGTCGTTATGGTTACGGGGAGGGAAGTAATTTCCTGTGAGGCATATTCCGAACACTCCTGTCAGATGTAGGACCAGATTAGGGGGTCATGGTTGTGCTCCTCCCGTCTGCTGGGACTGTGTGACATTCGTGGTGACCTAAGTGGGGTTATAGTCTGCTCCTTAGCAGGAGAGATAGATGTACCTCACTAACAGCCATCAGAGGATCACTTTGCTGCTTTTATTGTGGTCGTAAGGGATCGAGGAGGCCCAGGGGGAGTGAGGCCATTACCAAACCCAGGCCAGATCACGGGGTGTTTCCTTCCTGCATGGAGTGGGGGAGCTTGCTGACCAGGGGCGCTCTCTGGGGCAACTCCCACATCCCCACTGATGTGGCCAAAAGCATGGGGCCAACAGCATGGGGTGGGGCTGGAGATGGGGAGAGCAGGCTGGTGAGGCTCGGCTTCAGTCTGGGAGCCAAGGCGGCAGGGCCTATAGACAGGAGGGCCTGCCATAGCAGGGGGAGCAGTGGGCTGGGGTATTTCCCCTGCTGTCTGGACACATTGGTCACGGAATCATTTAAATCCCATCCCCTAAGGCCCCTGACCCCTGTGAGAGAATAATGTGATGCCTTGTTCTTGGGTGGACACAGCCCTGAGAGCAGGTAGGGCTGGGTGGCCCACAGGGCAGACATCAGCAGGTCTACACCCTCCTCTTCTTGACCCAAGGACCCAGTGAGACTTGAGGCTGGACACTATCAGATTGATGAAAGGTGAATGATTTTCAGAGCTCACGCAGTCCTGGAACCATTCACGTTTCCACCCTGGCATGGAGAGAGCTCACAGAATACATGGCATTCAGCGGCCTTGCAAGAGTCCTGCCCTAGTAGTGGGCTGAACTAATCCTACAGAAAAGGCTACCTGGACCTGTCCCCAAACATCAAAACAAGCCTCCAAAGGAACAAAGGTGACTTAGATGACTTCATTGCCTGACAGAAGGAAGCCCACACCCTTTAGAGGAATGTAATAGAATGCACACTCAACAGTTTACAACATTCAATGTAATGTCCAGCATTTAATCAAATATCACTAGATAAGCAAGACATAGGAAGACTGATGCATAAACAGGAGAAAAATCAGTTCATAAAGACAGACCCAGAAATGATAGAGGTGATGGAAATGGCAGAAAGGATGCTAAAACACCAGTTTATAAATATGTTCCATATGCTCAAGGATTTAAAGGAAAACATTAACAAAATGAGGGAAAAAAATGAGACACACAAATTACAACAGAGATGAGAAATATAGTATCTGGGGTGAATATTCCACCAGATGGGATTGCACCCTGTGGGAAAAACAGTGGTTTCATGTTAGGATTTAAAGCAGGCGTTGGCAAACCACAGGCTGCTGGCCAAATCTGGCCTCAAAGTTTGATTGGTGCACAGCGGCAGTCATGTGCTCATGTATTGTCTGTGGAAGTTTTCACAACACAACACTGGGGCTGCAAGCGAGGTTGTCTGGCCCACAAAGGCTGACATATTGACCATTTGATCCTTTCCAGGGAAAGTGTGCTGGCCTCTGGTTTCAAGTATTTACCTTGTGATCTCTTCACGCTCTCAAATATAAAGCAAACTCTCTGTTTCTCAAAGGTGATGCACATATTAACTTTTAAGCCAGTTGGGTCAGAATAATTCCAAGTCATTAGATTGTGACCTTGGGTTACACTTTGGGTAGGGTGGGAACTGAAAAGAATGCTTGCAGGACAGGAGGTTGCTTCCCGGCCTCAGACTCCTCCCCCTGACCCCTGCCCTACGCTGCCCTGAGCATCCAGGCCTCTATCCTGCTGGCTTTCAGGGCTGTTTCTTTCCTCCTATGAGAACATGAGCCCCACTGGTAGGGACACCTGCCTCGCTCTCGCCCACAGCCAGCCCAGCCCCATCCTGATTGGAGGCAGGAATGAGGCCAGCTGCAGAAGGACCCGCTCTGAGTCGTGGAGTCGTATCCCAACAGCCGGGCTTTGAAAAAAGGAAAACAGCCTCTCTTACCAACAGTGGTGTCTCTTCCACCGTCTCCCCCACCCTCTATTTTTTCAGTTTTTAGCTGACATCTATAATTTGGAAAGCCATAAAAATGAATATAGATGAAATATTAGAGGCCGACAATATGAAAAAAGCGTGCACAAATTGGCTCTCAGCGCTTTAAATAGGTCTTAAACTGCTTTCATCTACGTGCTCTCCTCAGCCCAGTGACATTGATGCATTGACCAAATTGGCCATTTACAATTCAAAAGCCTGTGTTCTCGGAGCATGGCTTCCCCTTCTACAGATTTATGGGGCTGCAGAGAGGCGCCTGGGGTGTCTCTGGTTTCTTTTTTAGGGATGATCTACAGAGAGGCAACTGGCCCCTCTTCCTGGAGAACACGCACTCACCCAGCACTGCAGCCTGAGGTGGGCACGTGCTGACCTGGGGCCCTGTCTGTGGGGCTGGCCTCCCCTCCTAGCTCCCATTCCGTCCCAGGCTCATGCCTCCAGCAGGATGAGGACTGGAGGTGAGTCCACAGAAGGAAGCGCAGTGGAGAGGGGCCTGAAACCCCGGTCGGTGGGGAGCAGCCTGTGGGGCTAGGGCAGCCCAGCCTGGCCTCCAGGACTGAGGACACCCAGCCTCCACCTAAACTTGCCCAACTGTCCTGAGCAGGGGTGCACACATCACTGGGCAGGCCCACAGGCTGAGCCTGGATGTGACATGCGAGTAGGCACAGGAGGCTTCCGGTATGAAAGAATTTTATGACGATCAGAGTGATGCAAGGGTGGGGCCGGTTCAAGTGTAGGTTTTATTATTCTCCAGGTCTGGTGAGGCCGACAGAAGAGGAGACGGCACCACTGGAACAGTCTGTGGCTCACAGTTCCTGGGAGGAGGGTCATGCTGCATTGTGCAGGGACACACGGGAGGTGCCAGGGTCGGTCCAGAGGCAGAGGGTGGGGTGAACCATGGACAGGGCCTTGGACAGGACCTTGACTGGTTCCCATGGGAAGGGGTGAGGTGGGGAAGCTGGCCCGAGACTGGCAAGGGTGAGTGATTCCAGCAGGCTCTGGGGACAGCGCTGCCCCGGTTGTCTGGTATCTGGACTCGGTGCTGAAGGCAGGGGGAGGTGGCCTGGAGTGTGACAGCCTATAGAGCAGGGGTGGGGTGGGCTCTGGGTTGCTTGTCTGAATTTGAAAGGCATATGGGGTGAGTGTTTTAGCCTTAGCATTTGAGTAGCCCTGGAGGGCTGTCCCTGTGAGGTCAGCAAGGCCCCAGGTGTGAGAGCATCGGAAAGCAAAAGGCCTGGTTAAGGTAGGGCCTGGGGGCCGTAGTGCACCTTCCACCACCCCACCAGTGGGCAGGCAGTGGTGGGCCATCTCTGGTTGGGGTTACACTCGGGGACTCATCCCTGAAGTCACCAGGCACTGGCCATCTCTTCTACTTAAACCAGGGGACTGGGACAGGAGCATGCAGTCCAGAGGCAGTGTTCTAGAATGTGGGGCTTGGGTAAGGCTTCAGCCAATCACCAGCCCAGAGAGAAGCTTCCAAGAGGGAGCTCAGCTTGGCAATAAAAAGGGAGCAAGAAGATCTGAAAATGCGGTGTCTGGGGTCAGAGCTCAGCCGAGACCAGGACTCACAGTTCCATCTGAGACCATGACGAGGATTCAGTTTGAGACGAGGATTTGAGCTCAGTTATTGGTGGGGGTCAGTTTCAGTCTGTGCACAGGACAGCTTTTCTCTGTGAAGCAACCTGGCTGTCATTTAATTCAAGACTCTCTGCCCCGTGCGATGACTATAGTTACTTGAATTTGCTCCTCTGAGCGCCTGCATATGTACCCCCTGGACCAGGTCTCCTTTTCCATGCCCGACCCCCTGGGCAGCTGTTGGTTGCCACATACTTGACGTGGCAGGCCCTGCCTATGGTTTGTTTGAACCCTGGAACCAAGTCTGGTCACCTGTGGGCTCTGTGTCCAGCACAGCCTGGCACACAGGAGGCTCAGAGAAATGAGTTCAGTCCTCAGTGTCCACTGAGCACCCCTGAGTCCCCAGGGACCTTGGGTCAGGTGACAGTTTACTGGGCGGGGGGGTGGAAGCAAGATGAAGGCAGGCTCCAATAAAGTGTCTTCATCAAGCCTGTGGGAGGTGTCATCCAAGGGCAGCCTCCCTGTCACCACCTCAAGGGCCGGGGATCTGTGATGGTCATGCACTACCTCCCAGAAGCCCTGGTTGAGGCCAGCTCCGGGTGGCGTAGCTTCCAGGCACTTCTGGCCCATGGCAGGGACTGCAGGGACCCATGGCAAAGAAATGCGGTGCCGTCAGTTGGAGTCCCAGTGTGCGCCGAGGGGTTGCAGGTGGGCGTTGCGAGCCCAAGCCCTCGGCCTCCAGAGTCCCCACCTCCAGTACAGCAGAGGTTAGCCTGGACCCCGTGACCCCTGACCGAGGCCGCAGCCCCGGGAGGCTGCTCTGCCTCTCCCCATCCCACTCGGGGAGTCGGGACCCCCTGCAAAGCTTCAAGTCTCCGTTTTAATTACTCTTATTTTTAAACTTTAATTATATAACAAGTGACACACTAAAAAGCCATCATTAAATTTTAAGCCTTTGTAATAATAGTACTTTATTACATTTTGATGACTTTATAACCATGATGCTTTATTATTCGTTCCATGTTATTTTATGATGGCACAGTGAGATTTTTAATATCTAATTACAGTACCGGGTGATCATTAAACACGTCTAACACATGAGTGCTGTGGCCTGGGTCCCGGGAGCGCCAGCACTAAAAGAAGTAGGAGACCTGCCTCGTTTGCGGGTCGGGCCTCGGGGCGGCCGGGTAGTCCTGCTGTGCAGCCTGTTGTGGAGGGAAACGTAGAGGGTGATGAGCTGTCCTTACGCACGCAGCCAGACAAATTGTATCCGGAGGGTCATGGCCAGCTGGACCTGGACCTGTCCGGGGCTTCCAGGTGGTGCTACGGGGTGGTGCACCCTCTCAGCTTGCTAGCCCCGAGCAGCCCCACTTGCCCGACCACCCCCTGTAGGGTTCACAGGCCTACTGGCCTCCAGACAGGGAAGGCTTCTGGCCTCAGGTCTGGACTCTGGGACTAGGAGGACACCTGGGCTTGGGGAACACCTGGAGAGAAGAACACCTGTAGGAAGTGGGGGACTTCTGGTCTACCTGTCTCCTCTTACAGACCCAGACGAGGGAGGGACTAACTCGCTGAGGTCAGCCTGCAGTTCAGTGCGAGTGCCAGGAGGACCCAGGCCCCTTGCCTGCAGCCCCCAGAGGACGGAGCGGCCACAGGATTTCCCTGGCTGACGACAGGCCGGGGGTCACCTGTGGAAGGCAGGAGAGGAGCAAGATGGGCAGACAGGTGGTCCTCACTCCTGTGGACACTCTCCCAGCCCTTCTTCTCTGGACAGGGGCTCCTCTGGGGAGATCCTGTGGCGGGGCCCTTGCATGGGAACCGTCCACACTGGTCAGCAGCCCCTCACCCTCTGGTCTGAGCTCTTAGGAGCAGAGGGAAGGCCCTGGACCCCTAGAGAGAAGGAATTCTAAATATACCCACTGCTGGGGCATCCACTCCCTTTGGCCTATGAGATCCTACCCACGGCTCCCTCTGCCACCGGCCTGGCCTCATCTCCTGGCCCCTCCCGGCCATATCTGTGTGCCAGCCCCTGGGGCTCCCCTCCAGTCTCTGACTCTGCTCATGCCCCCACCCCTTGGTACCCATTCTTGGGCCACCACTTAGAAGCCCTTGCAGGGTGGATGCAAGGCTTGGGAGAACTCCCAGCCCCCTGACGCCTGGACCTCATTTTTCTCTGATTCCCCATTGGCCTGGGGCTTGCTGGGGACCAGGTCCTGAGGGGTGCAGCTTTACCGCCTGACACTGGATGGTGGAGGACGCTGCTGCCTACACACACACCCCTGCCCTGGACATGGAGGTGGAGGTGGGCGTTTTAAGCTCCCTGTGCTCGTGGCAGACCCAGGCACGATGCAGCATGCCGCAGTCTGGGACCAGATGGCACAGGCTCGCAGGCACCTCTGTGGGGCTGTCGCACCTGCAGTGAGTCTAGCAGTGGAGTGACACATGGGGACAGACATTCGGGAGGAATGGTGTGTCTCCATGTGCATCTGTGTGTGCATCTCCAGGGGAACGCAGGTGTGACTGTTTATTTCAACACACAGACACCGCCTGGGGCCAGGAGGGGACCAAGCTTCCCGTCGTGCAGGGCTGCTCCCTGGATTCTAGCAGGATTCGATCATTCTAGAAATTATGTCGCTCTCTCGTTCCACTCGGAGGAAAACCAGTTGTCTGAATTGGGAGTAATGAGCACCTCATCCTGTCACCCCCAGGCTGTGGCTTCACTGGGCTCATGATTCTGACCAGGCAAAGTTAGACCCCGACTCCGTCCAACTTCAGGGACCCCCCGGGGTCCTGTCCTCTGTGTGAAAGCCAGGGAGACAAGTAAGTTTAAGTTCGGTTTCTCTCGAGGAACAAGGGACGGTGGGATGCCTGGGTCCCAAAAATTTGAGAGTCCTCTTCTATGGACTGAACTAAGTTAGTGGCGTTAAACTGGGACTTAAGTTCTGACCCGAGGGGAGAAAGTGGTTATGCAGTCCGTCGCTTTGTGGAGGACTGTGAAATCTTCTCCCGTTTGCCCAAAAGTGAGCAAATATAAAATTGAAAAAATCAAGCCCCTTGGCAGAAAATGTCCGGGTGATTCTGGCTCCATATTAGAGGGGTTTCTTCCATCCAGTGGGGCCCCAGTGCCTGGAGAGGGTGCTGCCTCCATGAGACGTGGGCACATTAACACAGAGTGGGTGGCAGATGACCAGGGCAGCCGGACCGCGGCCTGGGTCGGCCCAGGGTCCCCACGCGTGTGCCCCGTGTTCTCCAGTACAGCCTGCCGGCCCAGGGAGCGGGGCTCTGGCTGAGGGCTGCATGGGACCCAGGTTGGCGGCTTGTGCTTCCTGCGCCATGTGTGGGCCCTTGGGGTGGGGGCTCAGTACCTTTGGCCTTCCCAAGGCGTTGGATGGAGGGTGAGACCATGTCCACTTAACAGCTCTCGGCCTCGTTTCCTCACCTGTAAGATGGGTCCGTTGTTTTTTAACTGTAGAATTCAATGGCTTTTAGCATATCTACAGAGTTGTACAATCAAACCACCGTGTTTCTCTGAAAATAAGATCTTGTCGGACAATCAGCTCTAATGTGATTTTTGGAGCAAAAATCAATATGTCTTTGTCTTATTTTACTATAATGTAAGACCGGGTCTCATCTAACATAATATAAGACCAGGTCTTATATTAATTTTTGCTCCAAAAGACGCATTAGAGCTGATGTCTGGATAGGTATCATTTTCAGGGAAACACGGTACCACCATAATCTAATTTTAGAACATTTTCCCACGCCCCAAAGAAACCTGTATCTACTAGCATCACTCCCCTTCACCCCCTGCCCCCATTACCTGGAAAAACCAGTAATTCACATTCTGTTTCTACAGATTTGCCTGTTGTACACATTTTTCTTGTATAAAAAGAGCCATTTACTATGTGGCCTTTTGTGGCTGGCTTCTTTCACATAGCGTTAATTTTTCCATCCATGCGTTGGTGTTTATCAGCGGTTCATTGCATTTATTGGGAATACTATCCCCTTCTGTTTATCCCTCCTTGTAAATGGACATTTCCACCTTTGGCTGCTATGCATAATGCTGCCGTGAACTTCTGCGTACAGGTTTTTGTGTGGACAGAGGGTTTCCTTTCTCCTGGGTAGATCCCTACAAGCAGACTCGTAGGTTCATGGTACCTGACGCTCAACTGTTGAGGAGCTGCTCGTTTATGTGTTCTGATCTTTTCCAGTCTTTCTTCCACCCTATTTACATTTTGAATCTAAAACGTGTCTCTTGTAGGCAGCACACAGTTGGATCTTGCCTTATTTTTTAGACGATCTGACAATCTCTGCCTTTTGATTAGATTGTTCAATCCATTCACATTTAAAGTTACTGATCCGGTCATTTGCCTTTTGTTTTCTCCATCTCACAGCTTTTATTTCTCTAGTCTTCCTTTACTGCTTTATTTTGTATAAAGTAGCTGTTTTCTAATGAACGTGAGAAATCACTAAGGCCGTGAGTAATTTTAAAATTATATCCTTGAGTTATTTTTAGTGGTTTTCCTAGGGCTTACAATATATACCTTAATTTATTGAGTTTAGTTCAGGTTTATACTGACTTAGTTCCAGGGAAAGATGGAAACTTCGTATGCTATTGCTCCATTCCTCCTCTGTTGTGCTTTTTCTATGCATCTTGCATCCACATATGTTACACACACAACACATTGTTAAAATGCTTACTTGACGTAATCACGTTGTTTAAAGAAGCTGACAGAGGAATGGAGAGCAAGTATATATTTACAATGTTCACCTTCTTATTTACCCCTTTTTATTCTCTTCAGTTCTTTGTGTGGATTTGAATTAACATTTCATGTCATTTTCTGACTCCAATACAACTTTTCCCACCACTTTGGTGCTGTTATTATCGAATATATTACATGTCTGCGATAATAGGCCCCCAAATACAACTATTTATACAGTTTTATGAAATTGCTTTTTAACGAAGAAAGAAAAACTGTGCCGTTGTACAGTCTTTTGTAATTACCTACATAATTACCTCCACTGACACTTTGTTTACTTGTGTAGATTTGAATTAGTGCCTTGAGTCACCTGCATTCACTCTCAAGAACTTGAGTGTTTCTTTTAAGGCAGACATGCCAGCAACAAATGAACTCAGTTTTTATATGGGAATACCTTTATTTTACCTTCATATTTTAAAAATAGTTTTGCTGGATATAAGACTTTGGACTGGCAGATTTTTCTTTCAGCACTTTGAATATTTCATCCCATTGCCATCCCGTCTTCATTGTTTCTAAGTCAGCTGCTAGTTTTTTGGGGGGTTCCTCTGCATGCGGTGAGTTGTTTTTTCTCTTGCTGCTTTCAAGATTTTGTCTGTCTTTGTTTTTAGTGTTTTGGTTATGACGTGTTTGGGTGTTTATCTCTTTGTGCTTATCTACTTGGAATATTGAGTTTCTTGGGTGTGAAGTTAATATTTTTCGTCAGTTTTGGGAAGCTTTCATTATTTCTTCAAGTGCTTTTTGTCCCCTTTCCTTTTGGTTCTCTCATTACAGGTGTGTTAGTATGGTTGGTATTCCACATTATGTTGGGGCTCTGTTCATCTCTCTCCATGTTTCTCTCTCTTTTTAAAATTGCATAATCTCTATTGATCTATCACTAAGTTTGCTGATTCTTTCTTCTACCAACTCAAATATACTTTTAAGCCCTTCTAGTAAAATTTTCATTTCACTTCTTTACTTTTCAACTCCAGAATTTCCAGTGACATCCCAATCACAATAAACACACTGCATGCCTTGACCTTGGTTTCTAATACTATTCTCCAGTCCAAGGAACCAGAGATCCTTGGAGAAATGGCTGTGTCTAGGGCGGGGGCAGGGATATGTCATGTCAATAGTGTGTGCCCCTCATATGATGTAATGAAAATGGCTCTTCACCTCTGTGGTCTTCTCCCCCCAAGCTCAGAACTCCAGTCTAATCATAAGAAAAACACCAGACAAATTTCAGTTGAGGGTCATTCTATAAAATACCTCTAATTTTTCTCATGTCTGGGATCCTAAATTTACTTTCCAAGTCCTTTATCTGTTTTGTCATGATTTCCATCTCTTTATATGAGAATTTTTCTCTTTGCTCGTATATTCCAGGCCACTGATTTGGGGCTAATCTACTTACTGAAATTATTCCTTTTAGCTCCAGTTACAAAATGTTGACTGTGCCGAATCTCCGTCGGTGCCCTCACTGCGGTCATGTCATTCAGCTTGTCCCGTCTCCTCCAGCAGCAGCATGTTGTGTTCTTGTGGGTCTCACTGAACTTCCTTCTGTGGCGCCTGACCCGGGTTCAGGCTGTTTCCTTCCTTGGCTCCCTGCGGCTCACATGTGATTATTGTATCACCTACAAACAGGTGGGAAAAGGCACTGTGGACCCCACTGTGGGCTGGTGGTGTGAAATAGCCATGATGCCAGCTGCGTGGGTCTCCTAGGTTGCTGCCTCTTCTAATCTCTTCCTATTGTCCCAGGGCCACCTCGGGGCCAGCCTCCAGTTCAGAGGAGGTGGGGAGATAGATTTGAGAGTGGAGGGGACAGAGCTATGTTCCAGAGTCTCCCTTTCACCGTCTCACCTGGAAAGTCACAGCAGACCTCACTCAGACACCCCAAGTCTGTGCCCTGGGCTTGAGAGAAAGACACCAGGTTGCCCTCCCGAGGCCCAAGGCCAAAGACACCTGTTTCTGCTGGAACTTTGCAAAGGCAGGTACATCTCTGATTTGCCAAGATGACATGTTCTAAGCATCAGGCAATATTTTGTGAGTCACAAATTCTGCAATAAAGTGACATGAAGGGATAGCTTTTCTGCCCCACAGCACTGGCCTGTCACGGACCATTGAGCAGAGCAATGAGTACGGCTGGAGGGTTAGGGTGCCATCCGGGCACCTCCATAGATGGTCCACGTGCCAGGAAAAGGTGGAATATCACTCAGGAATCACCAATCCATCATAATATTGTACGATTTTTTGGTGTGTGTTTTTTTCTTTAACTGATGGATTTGCTGGCTCTTTCCCTCATCCACTCACCCTTAGCCCATGATCGGTACATAAATGAGCCAGACATCCTTCCATGGCCTCGGCTGTTGCCCTCATGCTCATGACTCCCAAATCATTTTCATGAGCTGTGGACCGATGGATGCAGCTGCACACCTCTCCACTTGCACATCCAGGCACCTCAGGTTAAACGCAGAAATTCAGCTTACATTCTCTACACTGGACCACACCTCCTCCTTTTGGTGGGGTTGGCCTTGAGCAGAGGAAAGAGAGAATGAGGGAGTTTCCAGAGGCCTGGTCACAACCCCACTCATTGCTGTGCTGCACCCATTGTGTGCTGTTGTCTGGGAAACCTGAGCCCCTATGGGGGGCCGTGGGGGAGGGGGAGACGATGGCCACGCTGACAGTGCTGTGGCCGCATCGTCGTCATTGAGATAGAATGGATGACAGCAGCTCACGGGAGGTGAGCCCTGAGGCCCTGGGGTTGGGGAAGGAGCACAGTGTCCCTGGATTCTTAGCTCAGCAGTGACAGAGCTACCACTGGGTGGGACAGATGTATTTCCACCAGCCCTTCGCTCTAGACAGAAACAAGACCACTGCTCCCAAAACCAGTCAGTATTTTGATCTCAATACGGGAGGGTCTTTGGCAGTAAATACTTGGATAGTGGCTCCACTGTCCTCCTCGAGCTTGTCCAGTGAGCTCCCTGGGGGTCGGGGGGCAAGCTGGGTCATGCGTGGGCAGCAGAGGGTGGGCGCACAGCCGTCCTGCCTGCTCACACACCAGGAGTGAGGAACAGGAGAGTGACCATGACCTAGCAGGCTTTGTTCCGGGACCGTAAGAAAATCCACTTGCATAATTCACTTCCTAGCAGATCTTAGGAGAAGCTAGTCAGCTCAGGGGCTGTAGACAGAATGAAGTCGTCAAACCCCCTCTGTGGTGAAGCTCTCAGATACAAGGGTTACATTCACTGACAAGCAGCGCACCCTGAGCCACACAGACCTTGGGCTTCCAAGGGCGGCTCTGGCGCAGCCCCCCCAGGTCAGGCCCCGTGCGTTGGTCGGCGGCTCTCATGGCTACTACTCAACACGACACCGATGGTCCGGCCAGTGTTACAGGACAGGAAGAAAAGAGAGGACCGGGAACTGGAAAGGAGACACAGATTGGCCTTGTGCAGACAAGATCACTTTCTACATAAGAAAGTTTTCCAGGAAACTTTACCATTAGAACTAATAAGGTTTACTATAAGGAGATGTAAAAACCCACAGCGCTGCTACAAAACAGCCAACACTAATAGGAAAATACAGTAGCAAAAACCCATCGTTCACAGTAGCGATGGGACGCTAAGGTATCAGCAGTAAATAAAGATGAGTAACCTCTCCAATGAGAAACTACTAAAACGTCATTGGAGGATGTAGATGGAGAGAGAGACCCTGAATAGTAAAACATCAGTTGTCCTGTAAAACAATCCATAAATGAAGTGCAGTTTCATTTAAAGTCCTAACAGTATCCCTCATGGCGCCCAACCAGGGGGGTGGCAGCTCCACCTGGGGCGCGGATGGACCAGGGACAGTCAAGCCCAAGTTTGAAGACAGAGCAGGAAGTCCAGAGTCTTGTCCCACCAAATGTGAAGCCTGCGACCGGAGCTGACGGGCGGTGCTGAACAAACGGGCTGGGGCTCTCCCACCCGTCAGCTTCACAAATTACCACAAACGTGGTGGTTAAAATAACACATTTCTTAGCTCACAGATTTGCAGGTTGGAAGTTGGACCTGAGTCTCCGTGA
This sequence comes from Rhinolophus sinicus, assembly GCF_036562045.2. Taxonomy (NCBI): domain Eukaryota; kingdom Metazoa; phylum Chordata; class Mammalia; order Chiroptera; family Rhinolophidae; genus Rhinolophus; species Rhinolophus sinicus. The sequence goes on from NC_133753.1 coordinate 1,367,646, forward strand.
TGGGATCCTCAGCGTCCTTCACCCCAGTCGAGTCCTCACGTCATCTCTCCTGCGCCTTCTTCTGTCACATCTCCAGTCTCAGCTGGGGAAGGTCTCATGGGACATGGCTGTGCTGACCAGATAGGGCGGACAATTTCCATCTCAGGGACATCAGCTCAGTCGCTTCTGCAATTCCCCATCACGACCTCGCTGGGCCTGCCACAGGAGAGACAGACTAAAGCTAATGCGCAGTGGCCACTGCTGAGCCTCGATGGAGGGAATCCCTGCAGGCTCCTTGCACTTGCCGAGGGTATGGATGTCTGTCGCGCCAGAAAGGCAGTTCCAGACAGAACGATCGTGCTCAGTACCTCGGGTCAGAGAGCCTGGGGCCGCCTCTCCCTCCTGTCTAGATTTGGGGACGGTGGGTGCAGTTTTCACCCAGCCAGGGTGCTGCTGACATCCTCACACATGCGCCCTAGGAGATGGACTCCCGGACAACATCTTCCAAAAGCCTCTTGATGACAAATTGCAGAATTCAGGGTTTGGGGGTGCCTCCGGCTAGCACTGCAGGTGTTTCCAAGTAGAATGGATGGGACGGCCGTGGGGCTTGGTCCAGCTGACATGGAAGGGGTACAAAGAGCAGAACACCTGTAATACCAGAACTGAGGGGAGCCTGGAAGGGAGGGGGAAGCCTATAGGTGTGTTTAGTTCTCCAGTTTTCGCAGTAGGAATTTATTAGGTGGGTGCAAAAGTAATTGCAGTTTTTGCAATCTTTTTTAACCTTTTAAACTGCAGTTACTTTTGCACCCACCTAACAAAAGTGCAGGCTTTATAAATCAAGATTGAGGGTTACACGGTGCATGTGTATCTTTTTTTCCGTCCTGGCACGTTGGGGGGTGTCTGTGGCCTGACTTTTATATTCTCTCCTTATCATGTAGCCCTACTGCCTGCGAACCCAAGTGGTTTATGAGTTCAGGGTTGCAGCGATCCCACGTCCTGGGCTTTGTGCCCCAAATGTCCCCGCAGCCCCTGCCCCGGTTCCAAGTCCCTTCCGGAGAGTAAGTTCCCAGCAGCCTCCAGATCCAGTGCCTCTGGGTAGTGCCCATCCACGCGTGCTGGGCCGTCGCGCCAACGGCTGAAGGGGCAGCTGGGTCTGCGGACTCCCAGGAATGAAGCAGCTTTCCAGTGGACAGGCCTGAAATATAATACAAGCTGTGCACCCACCTTGAGTCCTACAGTGAAGATGACAGGACGGTCACAGGCTCCTGGCACACAACCTGCGTGACCTCCAAAGCTTCTCCAGAAACGCCGCTCCCATGCCCATTACAGAAAATCCACCAGCACGCGTTTCCTTTAGTTTTCATTTGTATTAGCAATGTTGACACAAGGATTCCCAAAGGCAAGGGGCAGGCGGGGCAGGTGCCCCCATCTTCGTCCACTCCTCCCACCTGGGCCCTGCCTGTTGTCTCTACCACCCACCTGGTGTTCAGGTTCCAGTTCCCTTCAATGTCAATCCACTGTCTATTGACTCCACTCAGTTCGGATGTGACTTGGGTTCCTTTCTGATCCACTTTTCTTTCAGTCGAACTCACTTTCCACTTAATCCAGTTCAACTTCAAGTTCCTTTTCTGTTTTGCTCAATGCACGTCCGTGCGGGGACTGGGGACTGCTGTGCTCCCATCCCGCGCTGGGTGCCTGCGGAGGGCGGGTGTGGGACCCCACACCACCCTGTGGGAGGGCCTCACCCAGAGGTGGCCCCTGCAGAGTGTGGCGGCCACGTGACCCTGACCCACGAGCAAGGCATCGACCGAGCGTGACACACGGTGGGTCCCTGAGTGCATCCATGGAGGCTGTGAGTGTGGGCGGTGCCCCGTGGATCAAGGCAAGTCTGGGCCGACAGGAACACGACGGGACAAGCGAAGCCACTGTCTTCACTGCAACACTTCGCAGTCTTCAATGCTCTATGCGCCTGTGAGCCTCTCAGAAGGGACTGATGTGGGAAAGGTTTCTAGAAATTTTCACTAGTTTCAGGGGACACTGTTGCTGAGGGCAGGTCCTGTGCTGGGATCAGGACTGCTGGGCTCTTGTCCCAAGCTGTCCCTTGGTGGGGGTGGGGCAAGCCTGGGTCTCCTGGAGTGGAAGTGAGCTTGTCTCATGGTCCAGCCTGGGGCCCCGCTTCCAAGGGCCCCACAGCAGTGACACATCCCAGGCCCGCCTGCTTCATGCTCTCGGCAATCAGGAAAACCAAGATGGCCAGGGCATCTACCGACTGTGCACAGATGTAAATCCGGGCTGACCGACGTGGAGGGGAATGGAGCGTTTTGTTGGAGCTCTGCAGCCAGCGTCCCGAGCGCCCCAGGAAACTGCCCCCTCCTAGGACTCCTCCAGGCCCTCCCAGGAGGTGCCGAGAAGCAAGACAAGCAGAGAAACAAATTTGCACGGTCCCCGCCTTCGGGACCACGGATCTGCACACTGCTCGGAAGACAAGCCCAAAGCAGCCCCTCTGCGTCTTTGGAGCAGGAGCGGTGTGTGTGGGACATTCAAGGGTGCAAAGTCACGTCATCCTTATTTATGAGCTGACCTGCAGAGGCCGACTGCTCTGATTACTCGCTAATCATCCTCCGCGTGCCTGGACCCATGGTTCCCCGGAGTCAGCACGGTGGTAAGTGCCCGTCTGCATCGCGGGGCTCGGTGCAGTTGGGCAAACCTTTTGGTAATTTACAAAGGCTGTTGAATTTTATAGTAAGTGTTTTCCAAACCAAGCTGGATTCTAAACAATAATGACTTTTTAATGTGGCTCTGTGATTACATTGTCATAGTGAAATACAGGGGTCTCCAACTGCATCCGAAATGAGCCTGGCGTGACTGGCTCGCAGGCAGAGGCCCGCGGCCCCGGGAAAGCAATCTTCATAAATTACCCTCCAATCTGTGTGGCCGGGCAGGTGAGTCTGATGCCGACAGTGGCGACTGAAATTTCAGGGCACGATTTGTAAACAAGCTGTTCCTTTTGTTCCGGAGCAGTGGCCGCGGCCAGCATCCTCAGCAGTGGACACCACAGCCTCCCCAGTCAGCCTGCTGGGCACTGGCTGTCACCCTGGGTGACACTGGGACGGGGACCCCCAGCCCCACAGCTGCTTGCATGGCAGTGAATGAAGGAAGCTAGCACTGAGTGAGCCACATATCAAGCCCATGTGGCTCGTGGCCACCGTCTGGGCAGGGTAGACAGAGGTCACGTCCATGGGCACAGAAGGTGAAGGCCGTGGGGCTGACTCTCCAGCCACCTGACGGCTTCTCTCCCACGTTCTTTCCCCTCCTCACAGCAGTTCAGTGACTCCAGGTCCTGCTGGGAGGGGCCCAGAGGCATGTGGGGAGGCTGCTCACCCTGTTTCTGCGCAGCTCCGTGGGTGCCTCCTTGGGCTGGGCCTGTGCTGGGCCAAGGCACAGCGAGAGCAGGTTTCTCTCCAGGGCCTTCAGGCCACCTGGCAGGGCTGGGAGTTGGGTGGGGGGCCAGGGGCAGTGGGGCCTGTAAGGTGAATTCCTGGGGACTCCAAGGCCTGATGGTGGGGCTGGGGGTCCACACAGTGGGCACTGGGGCTGAGAGAACCCCTGGCCGCTGGGCTCTCAATCCTCAGGCTGGGGACCCTTCCTCATGACCCTCACCCCCTTAGTCTGCGCTCTGGCTCAGGCCAGGGTGAGGTTTCTCAAGTGCTGTCCCCAGGGGAGCTCAAGTCAGGGTCACCAAGATGGTGGGCACATTGTAGGCCCAGGGGCCCCCCTTCTCGGTCCTTCTGGGAGCCCCCCAGGACAGGCTCGTCCCTGCACATAGCAAGCATAGCTGCATCAGGAGACTGGGGTCCAGGAAGTTTGCTGAGGGTGCATGCCTGGGCTTCTGGACACAAGGAGCCCTGGGTGATGACTTCTGGAAGCTTCTGCAGCAGCAGACTGTCCAGGAGAGGAAGGGCACCTTCCTGCGTCCTTAAGGATGGGGATGCCTCTCCCGTCACGGGTCTCCAGGGGCGCAGGCTTTTCTGGGCTCCAGGCGCTGCCCCAGGACATAGTGAGAAAGGAAGTGAGAAGGGCTGATGGCAGGAGATATCTGTGATTTGAAAGCCCCAGGTTTTCAAATCTGTTCTCACCACTGGTTTATTTTTTTGACCTTATGTAAAGCCTGTTTTCACAGTTAAACCTCCTGACCCCACTATTCCCCTGGTGGGGCTTCCCAGGACCCCCACTCCCACATCCCATGGGCTTTGAGGGGGCCCTGTGAGGTGTCTATCTCTCAGAGTGGGGACCACACCTGGTCCAGAGCCTGTGTCCTGAGGGCAGTGGACGTGAGGGGCAGCAGTGCAGACTGTGGAGGGAGTCACCTTGCTGGATCCCCTGTGAGCGGGTCCCCATGGAAATGCTGCAGGTTGAGCAGCAGGGTCTCCTCGGGGGGCCAGGTGGGACCGAGGTGCAGGCTGTGTGCGCGGGGCCTCCTGTCTTTGAGGCTCACAAAGGAGTTACGAGGGTGGCTGACCCGCCCCAGCTGTCCAGGAAGGCGGCTGGTTTTAGCCATGATCCCACTGGCTGGGAGCCTGAGGTCCCCAGGACACTGCCCCTCAGTGACCCCAAAAACCATGGAGGCCTGCTTGACCCCCACAGCCTGTTGGCCAGACTGGCAGTGATGATGTGGGGCCACCAACAGCAACCATAGCCGTAGGGAGGCACCACCAGTCCCCTTATAGACAGGAAGGGACCCCACCCAAGGCCTCAGCACTGTGAGCAGCCAGGGGCAGGCACGGTCCTCCTGTTTCTTGGTCAAAAGCTTTCTGTGCCTTGTGGCGTGGGTGGGGGCAGGCGGCTTGTAGTGCCCGCCATAACCCAGCCCTGCTCTCGGCCAGCACCACTTTCCCTCCATCCTCACCACACCTAAGTCTCTTAACCCATTTTTCATAGATTTGGAAACTGAGGCCCAGAGTCGCAATTACCAAACAGCCGGGGGCTGGGATCCAAACCCCGAGGGGAATTGGGACGGGCCCCTTACCCATGACCAGCACCGGCCCCTGGACCTACTGTGCTCTGGGGGACCTGGGTTAGTGATGCCCCCAACTTTGCAGGATTACTGAGAAATCAAGTGAGTTGACCGCACGGGGTGGGACCTGAGTACTGGACGGTTATTAGGTTCCTTTTCGGTGCTTAACAGAAGAATTTGTTTGCAGCTGCAGGACCGGTTTCAGAGGGAAGAGGCCCTTCAAAGGGGCAGCAGCGTGCCTTTAATGTCTCCTCCTTAAAAAAATCAGGAGGGAGTCAGGAGTCATATCGTCAGGACAGCAGAGGGACCCAGTTTCATTTCTGTCACGCGCTCACGGTAACACAAACCCGCCACTGTCGGGAGGATGGCAGCGCCAAGTATATCGTGTCAAAAATTCACATGAACGTCCAATCTATGCACCAATTCAAAATCTGCTTTAACAAACTGCTCTTATTAAAGTCAATTGGCGAGCATTCCATTATAACAACAAACGAAATCCTCCCTGTCTGCAGATAAATAATTTTCTCCCCACACCTAAGCGGGAGGCATTAACTTAACGGGTAATGACCTAAATTATGTATTAAACTCAATTACTTTTTATTACTGCTTTCCAATTAGGGCCCCCGATTGACTCGCCACGCAGGGACTTCTCGTGCCATACCTGGTCCCCGCCAGCTCTGGCCACGCACGCCGTCACCCGGCTTAATTGAGTGTGTCTCCTCGCTCTAGCAGCCAGCGAGGGGGGCTTCTGGGCATGAATAAACATCCGCGCAGGCATGATTACCAGTGAAATTGCCCGTCTGCGCTGCAGAGTCACGCTCCGCAAACACTTCTAAGGCAGGACCATCTCCCTGCCTCCCACTCGCAGCTTCCTAACCAGGATGCTTTCCAGAGGCGGCTCCAGGGGACCGTGGGTCCTGCCCGGTCTTGGTAGCATGCTGCTGCTGTGACATGCATCTCCACTGGCTCAGAATTAGCTGTCCCCTGCCCCACCAGGTGCTGGCTGGCGGGGCCAGACACCCCACCATCACAGCTGCCCCAGCTAGCAAAGGGCTTCCCTTTTAAGCATCCGTGTCCTCTGAGAATGGTGTGTGTGTCCCCATCTTTGTCCATTCGGGCTGCTTAACAAACTACCGTGGGGGGGCCAGGGTGAGGGGCCGGGGGTGGGGGCTATGAACAGCAGGATTCACTTCTCACAGCTCTGGAGGCTGAAGGTCTGAGAGCAAGGTGTTGGCAGGTTCGGTGTCCGGTGAGGCCCTGCTTCCTGGGTCATAGACGGCATTCTTGCTGTGTCCTCTCGCGGTGCAGGGCGAGGGAGCTCTCTGGAGTCTCTGCATACAGCTCACGCATGGGGCCACCGCCCAGGACCTCGTCACCTCCCACGGGCCCCCCCCTCCTCACACCATCACATTGGGAGTGAGGCTTCATCATATGGATTTGGGCGGACACACATTCAGTCCATTGCAGACCGTATTTCTCTAACGCAGGTAAAGAATGACTTTTTTAAAAATCGTGTAGCCCTCCAAGCACTAAAACACTGCTTTTGAGCAGGTGGCCCTGTGCCAGCGTCACTGCAGGCCCTGTCTACACAGCCTGTGTGCGGTGGAGCGTGCCGTGAGGGGCGTGGGCGGCTGGTGCACAAGGATCTGGGGGCAGGCCGAGCCGGAGGTGAGGGAGCGAGCGGACAGGCTGCCAGGCGGGAGGGCGGGAGCCCAGGCACTGAGCTCCTGTCTTACCACTGGGCTGAGGCCCCTCTGGCTGGGCTTCCCCGAGGCCGCAGAGCTGCCCGCTGCCCGCTGGGCCCTGCCCTCCCCCACCACAGGCCAAATGAAAGGCTGGAGGGGGGAGGTTGTGGTAGGCTTCACAGAGGTCCCCCGATGAAGGCCAGGAGATGGGACACCCCGAGATCTCCTGGTGGTTTCGCTCCTGCCGCCTTCCCTTGGCTTTGCTCATTCACCAGGCCTCCGAGCAACCTCGAGAGGGGCCTGGCGATGGGCCTGAAAGCGGGGCCACGGATGGACAGGCCTTGTGGGGGCTTCCCAGCTTTCCACAGCGCCTGGCCGTGGCCTCCTGGGGCACTGCTGGGAGGGGCGCATGACACAGTCCCACATCCCAAGTGGCCACCAGTCACAGTTCGGGTCGGTGGGGGGGGGCACCCAGTGTGTACGGCCTGGCGGGCAGCTTCACGCTGGCCACTTGGATGGTCATCAGGAAAGAAAGCCCTTCCAGTCTGGGCTCAGGGCCTGCGAGGCTCCTTGAGCCAGCAGACCAGGACCCGGCGTGGCCGGCCTGCATGGCCACTGCTGTCTCAGTCCCTCCTCCCATAACCCCACCGGGTCAGAATAGGGACAGTGGAGTGAGGCTCAGAGACAAAGTGCCCTTTTGGGCAGAGCTGGGGTTGGCACGCATGCACCTGTTGGCCCGACCAGGAGGCTCTGCAGTGGCTTTCAGGGACTGACAGATAGGAGGGTGACAGCAGTGGGGTCCTGGGCAGGTCACAGGGGGACCGGAGAGACACCCGGGAAGACGAGATGTGGCTGGGCATTCAAGGACCGTGAAATCAAAACCTAGTGGGAGAATGGGTGGGTGTGAGTGTGGCATGTGTACAGTGTATGTGAATGTGTGGTGTGTGCATGTCTGAGTGTGTCTGTGGTGTGAGTGTGAGGGTGTGTGTGGTGAGGGTGCTCACAGACAAGGTTCTCAGCCTCACGCTACTGCCGTGAGTGCCTAGACTCCCGCTTTGAGACACCTGCACAGATGGGTGGGACCCTGGCTCTTAGCTGGGTGGCATCAGCTGATCTGGTCTCTTGCTTCACTGCTGAGCGGCCTCGGTCAGGTGACATAACATTTTCACGTCTGGCCACCTTTGGGTCTCCTTCATCTGAACTGTACTCACCCTGCACAGCCCATGGTCCCACCACGCGGCTCCCCAGGCAGCCCCTCTGGCCACACCATTGCCCGTGCTCCAAGCTGGGATGGAAGGTGGTGGCCAGGGTACCCAAGATGGGTCAGGGCCCCAGTTTCTGGCCCCTGAGCCCTCCTGAATGACTTTCTCTGCTGGACCCCTAGGGGCCACAGGCACGGATGAGGCCCAGCTTTGGCCTCTGTTGACCACAGGACCATGGGCTAGGAGGAGCAAAGCCCAGGTGGGAGACGGCCCTGAGGTTGGAACAGTACAGGAATGCTGCCTGGAGGAGGAGGCCTTTATGTTACAGCTCAGTGGCACCTGAGAGGTTAGCCAGGCCTCCACCTGGGGCCTGCACCCCTCTCTGACATGCATCTCTGGAGCAGTCTCAAAGCCAGTGACAGACTGGATAGCACCATCCCCAAGCTGGGCCAGTAAACCCAGTGGCCCCCAGCCTGTCTCTCACAGGCATCAGAGTTTGCTTTTTGTTTGTCTAATGAATTCCTCTGCTGTTCAAGAAAGAAATTAATTTTGCCTTTTCCTCCAAGCGGTCATTAGGAAAGCTTTTAATGAACATAGTAAAACCCAACTAATTATTGCAATGGCATTTTACTCTAAATAAAATTGACAGGAACCACGAGTATGATGCATATAATTCTCCTTAGTTTATTAAAAACCATTTATCACATTTTATCCTAGAGGAAACTGATCATATTAGTCTGTGATAATTTAACTAATATTTCCTAACTGCATCTAACATTTAAGGGGACTTTATCCTTATTAAAGTCATAATGCATTATATGAGATGACCGTGCATCCTAATTACTTTTCTTGGTGAAGAATGGGGCCTAGACTGACTCTAAGATACCTGGTGGGGGGCCTCGAATTACAAAGACCCCCTCTTGGTTTCAGTGGAAGGGCCTCAGCTGCCAACACTGTGAGCTCTGGCTACCAGGGGCTGGAGCCTTGGGGTTGGAACCCGCCCCACCCCGGGTGGTCCCAGAACTTCAGAAACCCACCCAATCACTGAAGGACCACAGTGAACTGGAATTTGCGTCACTGGTGTCCCCAAAAGCTTGGGTGGATACACCCAGGTCTGAACAAAAGTGTTCCTTCCTGTTTGTTGTTAAGCCAGAAACCGCTTTCTGCCCCAATCCAGACTTATAGCATGCCACTCGGTCACTGCTCCAGGTCAGGAAGTGTCACCAGTCCCAGAAATGGGACAGTCGAGGCTCCTCCTGAATGCTGGTTGTTCAGGCTGAGTTCCACGTGGCAGGTCCCCATGCCACCCACATCACATGTTCCCGGGACAGACCACACTGTGCAGCTCTCACCATCAGGGACCAGGCCTCCCACGCCCTCACACAGCCATGAGGATCTGACCTCTCTCCTCGCACAACCTCCAGCTCTGGCCCCTTGGCCCCACCTGTGCTCTTTGACCCATCGAGACCCCACGTTCTTCCTCCTCTCCGGCCCTGGGGGCTCTTGGTCCTGTGCGCCCACAGTCCTCGGCCAGATGGCCTCACCTGCGTGGCCCCAGCCCACCCTCACAGCCCTGGAAGGACCTGCCACCGGGAGCCTGGTGGCTGCCTTATCAGCCTTTTTTGCGCCCAGGCAGCTGAGGGCCTGGGGAGCAGTGCACAGCCAGCATGTCTGGCCTCTCTAAATTCACACTCACCTGCCCCATGGGCACCAGACACTGCTGAGCGACCTCACCTGTTTAAGGGCACCTCCGTCCCCTGGCTGCAGACTGAGGTTAGGCCTCTCAATTCTTGTCCCCAGCGGCTCCTGTGTCTCCACCGCCCACCTCTTTGGAGGGGCTGCTGTCCCCTCACCAAGCCCCAGGCCTTGGCTCCTGGCCCCCGTCTCCTGCAGGAACAGAGGACGAGCCCCTTCTTCACCAAAGCCCTTCCCGCCTCTCCACCCCTTTTCTCTGCATGGATCAATGTCCCCTCCGGGCCTCAGGCTCTCATGCTCACCTGCAGAAGGCAAAGGGGGCACAGAACCCGCCCCACCACCCCTCCCCTTTCTGCCGCCAGCCCTCCCCAGCTCCACCTGCCCCACCACCTGCTGAAGTTGCTTGTCCAAGGTCACGCTCGAGTCCTGCTACGTCAGTGAGTCTTGCAGCCCCCTCGCGCTCCCTCATGCCCCAGCCGCCTTGCCCTGGTCTTCCCATGCTTTTCCCCACCCACCCCTGGGTCTGCACCTGTCCCCCTGGCCACTGCTCCCTGGCTCACCTGGCTGGTTCTCTCCCTCTCCTCAAGCCTCAGGGGTCATCCTGGGCCCTCAGCTCTTCTCTGTCCCAAGATACCTCCCCACCCGTGGCTCCATAGGCCCTCTGTCCCCTGACAACTCGCTCCCACCCTTGTTCCTTCTGTTTCCTTCCTTTTGAGCTCCAGACCTGTATCCAGCTGCCTACTCTAAATTTTTTTCATTGTCAGTCCTTCGTTTAAGTTACACAGGGAATGCAGGCATGCGTGCCTGGGGAACAAAGCAGGTACTGTCCCTTCGTCCTGCCTCATGTGGCTGGGCATGGAGGCGTCTACACCAACCACGTTCTTCACATGGACATGCACAGGGGCGCACACAGAAAATAAAACACACACAGTGTGTCGTGGGGTTGCTGACGATGTTTTGTGGCTTGTCCGCACCTCACTGTTATACCTCACCCCGCCAGCGGGGGGCGTTGCGTTCCGTTGGCGCACAGGGCCCTGCTTGGCTTTTACAGATGGTGGCAGAGCTCTCCGTGCTGTGGACAGTATTTCCGGTAACGCGCTGTCCTCTGCTGATGAGAAATTAACTGCTTCTCTTTCCGTTCTAACTGTTTTTTTCTATCACCACACATCTGCCACTAAACCCCTGCCTGTGGTTCTGTGTCGTGTGTGTGTCACGTTCTAAGCAGGTCCCTCTCAGGACAGGCTGGGTCGAAGGGGACACACATGGAGCTTTTTGATGGCTGTTCCCAAGTTGTTTTCTGAAAAGGCCGTATAAAGTATTCCCCACTGTACGTGTTTTTCTCACACCTTTATCATCATTAGAAAGTATCCGTCTTTTACCATTTTATTTCCAGTTTTATGGGTGAGAAAGAGTATCTCACTGTTGCTTTCACTGGCATCTCCCTGATTACCAGTGAAATCAAGCATTATTTAACTTTGTGTGTGTGTGTCTTTATAGCTACTTCTTTAACTCACAGAATTTATCTGTTTTTGACGTCGAAATCCATGTTCATTTGGTCCCACTAGGCAGCCCAGCCTGCCAGCCCCAGTGCACCCCTCCCCGCTAATGTCCACACAGCTTGTAGGTACACGGCTGTTTCTCGACTAATTCGCGCCTTGTCTGCAAGCCAATTCCCATTGTTCTTCTTCAAAACTGGGTTCACTATGCTCCAGCATTTTCTTTCCCAGGTGGATTTCAGTCGGTACGTTGAACTCCATAAAAGGCGCGATTACAGCTAGATTGGGACCCCACCGTGTGCATGGATCTTTGGGACAGAGACGTTTTCAGGACGTCAGTTTTCTCACGTAAGAGCAGGATCTCTTTCCCCATTACTAAGATTTTCTTTTGTGTCTGCCAGTAAAGTTTACTGTTTTCCTTGCATAGGTTTTGTGAGCATTTCTGTTAATTTCCCCCCAAGATGTTTTACAGTTTTTCTGGCTATTGGAAATGGGAACGGCTTCTTTCAAACGGCTCTTCCTAGAGTGTCTGGAGAAGCTATGGCTTTTGGCTGTTGGCCTCGTCTCTGACCATCTTACTAAACTCTCCTGGCATTTTTTATTGAGTTTTTCCTTGGATTTGCTATACTCAGTTTTACTGTTAGCAAATCACACTTGTTGCCTCTTCGTAGCTCTTAAAAGTCATTGCACTGCCTCGGCCTGCGACGTGGGATAGAGGTGAGTGTGAGTGCCACCTTGCGATGGGCGTCTCGATGCTGCCCCACGCATGAGGCCCCCACCGTCCCCACCTCGCGTAGACGCCCATTGTGAGTGGGGGGTGCTCCTGACAATGCTCTTCTGCATGTGTTAATCTGAGCCTGTTGATTCTGCCCTCATGAGTTATAACTATTTACAGTAGTAATGTTCACATGTGGAATGTTCTGGAAGCACTGGAAGAATGTTCCTCCAGGATCCAGCTCTGCGGAGGACGGGGCTGCTGGGCAAGGGTTGGTGTGTCTCATTGTCATGTACAAGTTTGTTTTTTCTATTCATGTTGATCACTTAGAAATCTGCTTTTATTATGGTTTACATCCACAAACAATATTTATGCATTTTAAAATTTATGTAAATGGCAAAATAGTGTGCAAGTTGCTTTTTTCACTCCACATCAAGTTTCTGAAATGTATCCCTGTCGACTGCCATAAATGCAGTGTGTTCCTTTTAACCACAGTGGAACATTCCACGGTGGGAACAGGGCACGGTGAATTGGCGGCTACCTACCAAGGAGCCCCCAAGCGGCTTCCCCCATTGCAGGCGGCAGCCCCCCAGTGGCCTGGTCTGTGTCAGCCGTGGCGTGCAGAACGCCCCCCCCTTCCACCAGGCAGAACCTCTGGCTGGCCACGTGTGGTAAATAAGTATTAACCACGATCATTATCGTTATTATTGAGTATTGACAAATTGCTGTCGGAGCTTCTATGCCAATTTACACTCCTGCCAGCACTGGACGGAGCTCCCATTTCCAGAGATTCATGGCAGCGCGCAGTGTATCAGACTTACCAATTTTTTACACTCTAATGGGTGAAAAATGGCATCTCGTTGTTTTAATTTGCATTTCTCGGTGTTCACAGTAAGTTGGACATCTTTTCACATATTTACTGCGCGTTGTTTCCTCCTGGTATTTATAGTGTCCTATCAGCCGCTCATTTTTCCATTGGGTGGCTTGCCTTTTTCTTATTGATTTTCAGGAATTATTTATGTATCTGGGCGGTGATACTTTATTGCTTATATGGGTTGCAAATATATCCTCCCAGACTAGGGCTGGTATTTCTTGCTTTATTGATGGTGTCTTTTGCTGAACAGAATTTTAAATTTTAATGTGCCTGATAACACCAAAACTTCCGCTTATGTTTCGTGATATTGGTGTAACATCCTGTTATCTTTGGCAGTTTTGAATTTTGACATGTAAGTTCTTACCCACCTGCATTTTTTTTTCATGACGTGAAGTACCTTTTTCCCACTGGGCCAGCACCATGAGCCTGCTCACGCACCCATCGCCTGTTGATGGTAATACCCCCCATCACATACCAAGTTCATATGCCAAGTTCACACGTATGATGGGTCTAGTCCCATCAGCTTCGTTACTGTGTTTGTCCATCCCTGAGCCATATCAGAATTTACTTTATAAAATAAGCTGTTGTCTGTGGGTCTGGCCTTGCCCCCTCACCTGTAGGTAGGGCTTGGCCCCTGGAGTCCTCTGTCTTTGAGGGTCCTTCTCAGGCATTTCTCTGCTCTGAAAATTCTAGACACTTGTCCTGTGTGAGTTCTCCGTTCTGTCTCCTCCACTCAGGGAGCTGCGGGCTCTGTGCAGCTGCTGAGACGCCGCCTCCAGGCGGTCAGCTGGGGCCTCATGGGGTCGCCTCCCTTGTCTCTTACCTGTCAGACCTCGCTCTCCTGTCCTGCCAGGTTCAGTGCACACAGCTATTGTTGCATACACATCACTTGTTGTTTTAGTGGCTTGAGATGGGAGAGGAGTCTGCTCCCTACTCAGTGCTGGAAGGTCTGAGCCCTAATCTTTACATTGTATCGAAATGCCACTGATTGGTTTTCAATTTAGCAAATCAGCGGAGGCAAAGCACGGGAGATTTAATCACCTATACAACAGAACTAAACATGTGGGGGTGCAGCTGGCGTGGAGCCAGGCAGGCAGGGGGTCCTGGGCAGGGGTCCTGGGCGGTAACATTAGGCCTTCATTGTCCTCATCCTTGTTACAGGGAGTAATACTTTCCTGTCAAAAATTATAATAATGTTAGGACTCGATGTTTCCTCTGCTTGTTTGGAATTTCCGAGGACAACTGAAACAAAGTTGAATTACTAAAAGCGGCTGCTGCATTGGGGGCTCCCTCAGGCAGGTCTGTGCCCCTCCATGGCTTTGTCCCAGGCGCTCGGCCCCTAAAACAGGACGCCGGCTGTGGGCTTGTGGGGTACAGAGGAAGTGACTCTCTTTATCCCCCAGAGCCCTCCAGGTGCTGCTCCCAGAGGCCACTCACATTGTCCCAGACCTCACTTTGTCACCTGACTGCTCCCTGAGGTGACAGGTGTCCCTCCCCTAATACCTGCTGAAGGTCAAGGTGAGCCACTGTCGCTACTTCAGGTGTGTTAGACCTGCCGGGCTAGGGGGGAGGCGCTCCTTGGTTCTCGGTCTGGCAAAAGTGAAATCCAGAGTGGGAGGCTTGGCCAAGATCACACACAAAGGAGTGGCCGAACCCCCAAAGCCCCATTCCAGGTTTCCTCCAAAGCTTTGCTCCCGAGAAGCAAGGACACTGGCCTGGTGCAAAGACAGCAAAGTGGTGACCCAGACAGAGCCGGGGTGTGTGTGCGTGTGAGTTCTGTGTGTTCCCATCCATGGGAGTGTGTTTGTGTGCATGTGTGTGTGCGTGCATGTGGGTGTGCCCGTGTGCGCAGGCCTGTGTGAGTGTGCGCGTGTGTACATGTGTGTGCACTTGTGCGTGTGTTCCATTCCACAATGTCCCAGCCTCCCCTTGGTGGGGAGTGCTGTGCCCAGGCGGGATCGTTAGTTAGCACTCATGGTATAGACAAGGGCAGGGCGTGGTGGAGACAGGGTGGGGAGCGAGAGGGGGGCTTTATGCATCAGCCGAAGCTCTCAGAACCCAGACACAGGAGAACAAAGGCGTCTGTCTTTCTGTCAGGGGACCAAGAGAATCGGGCCTCCCTCCCTGCCTGCCAGTGAGACCTATAGGATTCATGACTGAACAGAGCTGGCGGGCGGGGTCTGATGTCATTTTTGTCCTGGAATGTGACTGTGCCCTGACAGATTCCCCTCTCTCCGCCCAATCCTCACTAGTGTGTGGAATAAACCTAGATCCCATGGCTGCTGAGGCAATTCCAGCTAGTTACTGCACCAGCGCTAGAAAGAAAAAGCAACCCGCCAAAAGACCCCCAAAAGCCAGTAAAATCCAAGCTACCTGGGGGTTTGGGACATATAGTGCTCCTTTTTCAGTTTGCTGAGTAGATGTGTAGGTGGGTGGATGGGTGGATGGATGGATGGATGGAAGACGGATGGATGGATGGATAGGTAGGTGGGTAGATGGATGGGGGGTAGATGGACAGGGGGAAGGTGGATGGATGGATGGATGGACGGAGGGTAGATGGGTGAGTAGGTGTGTGGATGGATAGACAGCTGGGAGAAAGATGGCACGCTCCCCAGCTGTGACTGCCCAGGACCCCCATGCACTGAACAGTGGTGGCAGGCCAGTGTGGAGCTGGACTTTTAAATCCAGGGCACTGCCTATATCCCAGGTTACAGATGGGTTCCATGTCACTCAGTGGGGGTGGGAGCAGTGTCCCTGTAAGCAGCTGTAGGAACCCACCTGGCATCAGAACGGGCATTGGACGGGTGAAAGGGGAAGACGGTTCCTGAGGAGCTGGGTCAGGGAGGGGCCCCGAGAATGGCAAGGCATCTAGTGACATGCAGGCCAGTGATAACTGCATGAGGGGGCAGAGCAGAGCACAGGACGGGCGCTTGGGCTGCAGAGGGTGCTGGACCTGCAGGGAACCTGAGCCTGCAGTCCGGCATAGCCCGATCTGCTGGTGGATACAGGCGTCTTTGGGGTCGAGGGCTGCAGATGTCAGACCTGCAGGTGGCGAAGGCCCGGCAGGGCCGTCCTCCCAGTCCTTTGTTCATCCACTCGCTCGTTCACTTGCTTGTCACTCCGCCCTCCATCTGTGTACAATGAGAAAAGGTGCTGCTTCTTGATGCGTTGTAAGTGCTGGGCACATGTGACTATTTCGTTCTGACCACAATTTTAAGGCGCAGGTACAATTACCCATGATTTTATAAGTGTGGAAACTGAGGCCAGCAGGTGCCCGCTTCTCGCTGCTCCCACTTCCCCAGTGCCCAGAGCCCAGGGCGCTGGACGCAGATCTGAAGCTGCCTCTGTCAATCCCAGCGTGATTAGCAAGGCAGGATTATGACATTTAAAAGTCAAGACGGAAGCTCGTGCCAGCCGCCAAGCGGAGCTCCCTTCCAGGTGACTTGGTGCCAGGGCCTGGCTGGAAGCCGCTGGAGTCTGCGTCTGCTGCGGAGATCGAGCCTGGCCCGCAGGGCTGAGGGCGGGGGTGCTGACACGGCTTTGTTTCCGGATCCAGCAGAAGAGTGACTGGGTGGCCTGGTGAGGAGAGAGGTGATGTGCCCCTGAGGACGACCTTCACGGCTGTGCCTGAGACTCAGTCAGTTCCCATGTCCCTGGGCTGCCCTGAGCCCACCCCTGCCTCCTGCCCGCTTCCTGGAGAACCCAACGAGGTGTCCCAGGTGCCGGGCAGGAAAGGGTTAAGGAAGTGCTGAGCAAATCTAATTTACATGCAAAAGTCTTTCTATCCCTTCCTCCTGAAAACCCAAGGCTTGTGCAAGCCAATCAATATTTTATGAACACATTTCCTGCAACGTGGGGGGAGGCAGGTGCCCGGCCTGGCTCACTGCAAAGGGGAGAGGGAGCAGGTCTGCTTGGCCTGGGCCTGCTTCCTACTCTTCCTCCTGAAGGAGGACCAGCTCCTCTGTGTCTGGGATAATTCTTCCCGTCCTCTCCCCCACCCCCCACCACTGTCAGCTTCCTCCCTGCTTCCTTCCGCAGCATTCAGCGTTGCCAGCAGGCAATGGGTGCTTGGTGCCTGAGTGCCGCATGACAGAATGAATGAATGAATGAATGAATGAATGAATACTTTCTCAGTTTCAACAGGTACATGGGGACATTCACTAAAGAGCACAGTGAGCTGTGCTGAGGCTCATGGCCGCCAGGGACCCAGATCACAGAGCCTTAGTCCAGGGGACCGGGCTCGTCACTACACAGCCCTGGGAAATGCCTGACCACGCCTGGCTCTTCCCCAGCCCCATGGGGGGACAGCCTGGCTCCTGCCCCTGCTGCCACTTGACCCCCTGTTGGAGCCGCTCAGCCCCGTCAAAGCTCTGGGACCAGCCCTGTCCCCCAGAACTAAGTGATCTTGAGCTGCAGCCCCAAGCGCGGGCCTGGTTCTGGCGAGGGGCCATTCCTACACATTCCTCAGCAGACAGGGAATCACTGAGCCCCCCGAGCCCGCGGGCGTGCTGGTCAGACGGCAGGTGTGCAGAGCACACAGGACACAGCCACGTGTGGGTCAGGATGCGGCAGCAGTGGCGGCCAGGGCTGGGGAGCCGAAAGGGGTTCTGTCACCCTGCAGGTAGCTGGGGGTCAGAGGATGGTTCCTGGAAGGGCAGGGACAGGGTCCTCCTGTCAGAGGACGCAGAGACCTGGGAAGTGAAGGCTTCTGGGCGATTCCGAAAGGGACAGAGCACATGGGCTGGGGAGTGGGGGGTGGGGCACAGGGTGGGGCAGAAAGAGGCCTGAGAGGGTCCATGAGGTGGGGAGCAAGTTACTTTGAGCAGGGGAGTCCCAGGGGCTTTCAGCCTGAGCCCAAGCCCCTGGTCTGCCTGCTGTTGACCATCAGGGTCCAGGCCCCTGTGGAGAGGGGGCTAGGCCGCCGGGGTAAAGCCCACCTACAGGGACGGGCAGGCAGCAATTCTTAGGGCCCAGAGCAGAGGAGGTCCGAGTGGTGGCTGGACTGGGTTCTGACCCCTGAGGACTCTTGTGGGGGACAGTGAGGTTGGCAGCTGCCAGGAATTGGGGTCAGAATACTGCGGTTCCATCTAGGCTTTCCCGCTAATGTGCTGTGTGACGAGGCTGGGGGCCAGGCCTCAGTTTCCCCAGCTGTTGCACAGGTCCCAGCAGGTATCTCAGACCCTCTGAGAGTCAGCTCTGGTTCTGGGGTGCGCAGGGTCGACCCTTAGGCGCACCCCCTACCTCCCTGCTCTGAAGGCCACTGACAGTTCGTGCTGGGCAGGGGCGGGGGCCCTGCTGGGGCAAGTACCTGAGTAACAGTGCTAGGCAGGGGACAGGGGTCCTGTCATTACCGGGCTGCTGGCACTCACTCTGCAGACCTCAGCAGAAGATGCTCCCCGGGGGCCTGCCTCATGGCCCCTCACCCTGCAGACAGTGTAATTCCCAAATAATGATTACCCACATTCACTTACCCATGCAAATGGCCCAGGGTCTGGCTGCCAGGATCCTCCACCCGCCTCCTTCCCAGACCCACCACGGAAGCCAAGGCCTGTCCTCCCTGAAGGGCAACACAGAGCAGGGCCTCCAGAATGTCCCCAGCCTGGCTGACCTTCTCATGGGTGGGGTTGCTGGCCGCACTCAGGGCCTCAGGCTTTCCAGTGGACGTGGGTGTTGCTGCAGAAGCTGATGCAGGGGGAGGAGGGAGGTGCTGGCCCTGGGCCCACCCATGCCCAGCTGCCCTTGCCTGGTGAGGGGAGGGGCACTGCAGTGCAGGGGCTGCCAGCCTGGTCACCCCCAGTCTGAGGGAGTCTGTGGCTTCGTGGGGGCCAGCTGCTGCCTCTTGGGGCCAGTTGAGGCGAGTTCCCATCCTGGATTTCCACGTGGATGGGCTGGGGGGCTTGTGGAGGTGGGTGAGGGGCAGAAAGTAGCCCGGGGCCATGGTTCCCGCAGTTGGCTGAAAAGCCGGCATCCTAGGGTCTGCTCTGCATCCTATAAAATCAGCATTTCTCATGGAAGGAGGTCTGCCACTGAGAGGGCTCCTGAGCAGGGCGGGGATGAAAAGATTCACCTTGAGGCCATTCCTCTTTGTCAGGAGCAGAAAGGCTCCGTCTGCCAGCAGGAGAGGTGCTGCCGCATTGATCGGCTGCTCCAACGGCTTCGCAAATGGCTCCGTTTTTTCATGTGAAACAGGTTGTTGATAATGTGCTCTGTATTCTGTAATTAAAAACGTGAACTAACAGCCTCAGGCATCCATCCTGGCGTGGAGCCCGGTGCTGGGGGAGCCTGTGTGCCGGCCCACACACCGCAGACCAGGCTTTGGGCCAGTGTCCTGTCAGACACACGGCTGTCCTGATGCCCACGTCTCGGCCCGCCAGCCCCGGCTCCTTCCTGTCTCTGCCCCAGAAATGCTGCCCCCCCACCCCACCCGTCCTCCAGGAAGCCGTCCTGGCTGCTCTGTTCACTGGGCCCTCCCCCATGCAGCCCCAGAGCCTCCCATGGGCCCATGGTCGGGTGTCCATCACGTGGTGGGGGTCTGGCTGCCTGCCCATCTGCTCTGGCCACCAGGTGACTCTGGGACTCAGTCTCTCCATCTGTAAAGTGGGAGGCGCCCTCACAATGCAGCTGGAAGGAAGGACGGGCTTGGGTGGGGGATCAGGGACTCATTGCCAGACCAGCTCTGGCCACTCAGGATGCCACAGGCGTTGTCATGGGTTTGTCAGCTGGTGCTGAGTCAGCACTTTGGAGGGTCTGTGCCCAGGGACGACCCGTGGCTGAGCCCACAACTCCAGCCCGAACTGAACCCTACAATGGTGCTTTCCTGGGCCCCGGACAAAATGCAGCTGACACAGGAAGGACGTGCCCGGCGTGCGTCCAGTCTGCTCATCCACTGAGGTCTCCACAGTCCACCAACCGGTGTGGGGCACATTGCACAGGTAGGCGTTGTCCTCAGTGCAGGTCTGCCTTTGTACCTTGGAACAGACCTCGGAGGTAGGAGCACGTCTTCATCCCCCCGGAGCTGTTCCCGGAGCCAAACTCCTTCAGTCAGTCCTTCACTCAGTAAACCGTATGGACTTGCGGGTGTGGTCCTGGAGCAGGAGCCCAGAGGGGCCTCACCAAGCCCCGCGGCCCAGCACCCGACATGAGACACCTCACGCACCGGCCCTCAGCAGCCGTTAGCGATGAAGTGAGCAGATCGGGTTCTGAGGAGTGTCTTGACAGCACTGTCACGTTAGTGCCCCCAAAGAGCTGGGGTCTCTCCACTCCTCCCTGAGCATAATTTGCTGCAGGAAAGTGGTTCCACTCCACAAGGCCCCAGGAAATGACAATTACACATGTCCCTGCCTGGGAAAGCCGAGCGCCCCCGGCTGCCACGTCTGGGGCTCCTGGTGCTGGTCAGCCTTTTAATGTGGGAGACTCGGGCCAGAGACAGGGCGGCAGTCAGAAGGCACGTTGAAACTTTATGGTAATAAACTAAGTTTTGTACATTGACATCGGCACATCCTACAAAAGTCACTGATTTTAGTAATTGTTTCTTACATTTTTCACCATTTTCAATATAAAGGTCACGCTTTTTGTGATTAAACCACGTTTTACTTCTTTCTTTCCAAACCGTATGGCTTTTATTTCTTTTCCTTGTCTTATTTCTTTGCTAGGACCTCCAGTACAGGGATGAATAACAGTGTTTTGGGCCTCGGGGGAAAGCGTCCAGTATTTCACTATTCAGAACGAGGTTTGTTATCTCTAGGATTTTAGTCGATGTCCGCTATCAGATTGCTTCCTGTTTTTAATCTGTCCAGAGTTTTTCATTTTATCCTGGACAGGAGTTAAATTTTGTCCAGTGCCTTCTCCATTCCTATTTAGATGATCAGATAGGTGCTCCTTCTTTGGAGTAAATGAAGTAAATTACATTGGATGGGTTTCTAAATAGAAACCAACCTTTTATTCCTGGAATAAACCTCAGTGTAATTATACTGTGTTTCCCCGAAAACAAGACCGGGTCTTATATTATGTTTTGCTCCAAAAGACGCATTAGGGCTTATGTTCAGGGGATGTCCTCCTGAAAAATCATGCTAGGGCTGATTTTCTGATTAGGTCTCATTTTCGGGGAAACACAATATATACACACACAGATATCCATATATATATATATCTTACTATTCATTTGCTAATATATAATTGCTTACATTCATTTTGTTAATATATCATTAAAGACACACATTTATGTTCCTAAAGAATGTTGGTCTTTGCTTTGTTTTGTAATGGCTTTGTCAGATTTTGGTATCGGTAACACTGGCCTCATTAAATGGAATTGGATGTGTTTAATAGAACTCACCTGAGAAAACATGGGCCTGAGCTTTTCTTGATGGGAAGATTTTAGATGATGAATTCAATAACTGAAATACACATAGGGCTATTCAGGTTTCATTTTATCCTATGTCAATTTTGATGCATTCCCAGCCGCCCCAAGAGTGTCCGTTTCACCACCTGTAGGACTAAGTTGCTCACGACAGCCCCTTCTCTGCTGTATCTTTGGTGCTGCCCCTCCTTAATTCCTGACCTTAGTCACTTGTTTCTACTCCTTTCCTTTGATTACCTGAGGGAGGGGGTTATCCATTTTATTTATCTTTTCAAAGAGCCCACTTGGGCTTTGTTTATTGTCTCCATTGTTTTTAAATTTTTATTTATTTCTGCTTGTATCTTTATTACAGTCATGTGTCACCTAATGATGGGAATGTGTGTGGGTAGGTGACTGCCTCGTTGTGGGAACATGACACAGGGCACCTGCACACACCTGGTGGGCAGCCCACTGCACACCTGGGCTACAAGCCTGAGTGGCACGTGACTGCACCGAGCGCTGCAGGCAGCTGTGACATAGTGGTAAGTATCTCTGTGTTTAAACAGATATAGACAGAACAGGGCAGTAAAGTTATGATATGAAATAGCCCAGCTGCCGCCCGGGTCCTGACAGGGGTGACCCTGTCCCCCCCACCATCTGCCCCCTCCCGGCCGCAGACTTCTTAGCCGCGTTCAGCCTGAGCTTCTCACCCCTCTGCTGCGCCCAGCTTTCCTCCTTCTTCCACTGGCTGCAGAGCTGAGAATGTTGGCCCAGGGTCCTAGGACTTGCGTCTCTGTGCCCAGAAAAAGGGGGAGGGCTTTTTAAGATGGGAATTAATTGGCAAACTTCTTCTACAAAGGGCCTAAGAGGTTTTCCCCTCCAACACCAAATTCTCTTCCCATTTATCTAGGAGTTAGGTTCTCTCAAAGATTTTTATTTAATAACAAAGTATTTTGTTTTCTGTTTACATTGTTGAGGTCTTGTATGACTTTCAGTAAATACCTAACCTATTTAATTTTTTTCTGTTTTCTTTATTTTGTTCTTTAGATTCCACATATAAGTGAAATCACATTGCATTTGTTTTTCTCTGTCTCACATGCTCCACTCAGCACAATACCCTCCAGGTCCATCCATGCCACCACAGATGGCAAGAACCCAGTCCCTTCCCTGGCCGAGCAATATTCTATTGTATATGTCCCACCTCCTCTCTATCCATTCTTCCATCAACAGACACCCAGGCTTCCTCCAGATCTTGGCCATGTAAGCAATGCTGCAATGAACATATGGATGCAGACCTTTCCTCAAAGTAGTGTTTTGGGTTTACTAGGTCCTTCATTGTCTCTTGTTATAGCCTTTGTTTTAAAGTCTATTTTGTCTGGCACAAGTATTGCTACTCCAGCTTTTTTTCCCCATGTCCATGAAATAACTTTTTTCATTACTTTACCCTCAGTCTGTATGTTTCTATGTGAAGTGAGTTTCTTGTAGGTAGCTGTCATGCAGGGTATCACACGGGGTCTCTGGTCCCGCTCCCCACACAAGAACGCAGGACATGGTGAGGCCAAAAAGGAACACCCACGGAGCCATAGGTAGGGGAGTCATACCACTATAGTCTTGCTGGTGGCTGGGTTGGAGACACAGGAGGCAGGAGCCACACTATCCACAACCCACCATCCACTTGTCTCTGCCAAACAATCTCACTTGCTAGCAATCCGCTTCTCTGCAATCTGCAATCCACACTCCACCGCTTGCTAGCTCAGCCACCATCTTCTTGCTAGCCCCCATTTTTCTGCTAGCATAGCCACAGCAGTTATATTAGTGGCCAATGGCTCACTGGTTACAGCTGACGGCCAACTAGTCACAGCTGATGGCCATGTAATCACAGTTGATGGCCATTTACTACTTGAGCCAGCACCTTTCTATGTGAGGCCGAGAGCCTGGAAACTGCTTTCTGGGGCTCTGTCCCCACAGCATCTTATAACCATTGTTTTGATCTCTGTCTCGGTAGGCTGCTTGCCTCCATTTCGATAGTTCTTTTTCTGATGTTTTCTCTTGTTCTTTTATTTGGGACGTGTTTCTTTGTTTCCTCATTTTGGCTGCCTCCCTGTGTTTGATTCTATGTATTAGGTAGATCTTCTATGTCTCCCAGTCTTGGCCCAGTGGTCTTATGTAGTAGGTGTCCTGGGGGCCCCTGGCACAGTCTCCCTGGTCACCTGCTCTGGGTGCTCCAGGAGTGTCCCTTGTGCAGGTTTTGTGTGCCTTCCTGTTATAATTGAGCCTTGATTTCTGTTGGCATGTCAATGGGTGGGATTGACCCTCAGGCTGATTGGCTGTGGGGTTTGGCCACATCCACAGCTTACAGGCTGCTGTGTGAGGCACTTACCCCACTGAGTGGGATTCCCACCGGTGGGCTCTGTGCCAACTGAGACTGTCCTTTGTGTATGCCACTTGTGGGGCTAATTGGGTGGTGCTCTGCTGTGGTCTGAAGCCAACCTCCAACTATGTTGGCTCTGGGGTCTCTTGGGAGGGGCTGTGGTGCAGGCCCAGGTCACCCACTGCCTGTGAGCAGTGAAGGGCTACCTTGTAGAAGTTACAAAGCAATGTGCAGTTGTTTGCTGCCTGTGCTGGACCTGGAGGTGTGTGGGAGAGGCCACACTGTGAACCGAGAATGGCTGCCACCAGTACTGGGCCTGGGGTAGCTCCACAAAAAGCCAGGACACCCCAAGGCCTGCTGCCACCTGCCAGCTCCCTTAAGGTTCAGCTGCTGATAAAGCCTCATTTGGTATACAAGTTGGGTGAGGCAGGGTTTCAGGGAGTCACTAGAGTGAGAACAGTTGTGGTCACCACGTTAATGTAGACTCTGGGTTGGTGCCAGTGCTGAGCCTGTTGCTACTCAGCAAAAGTCTTGGAGCTCACCAAGGCCAGCTACCCTCTGCCTGGGGTCTGCCGGACTCTGATAATTTTCCAGAAAGAGTGCAATACAGGTGGGAATGGCTGCTCTTGAGAAAGTGCCTCAGGTGCTGGGCGAGTTGGGTGGGGCAGGGTCCCAGTGAGTCAGCAGGGTGGAGCAGTGAGCTCACTGGGACAGTCAGATTCAGATTTGACCAGAAGCGTAGGGGGCGGGCTTAACACAGGAAAGATGGCGGCTGCCTGCTGGCTGCTTGAGAGGAGAACCTCTTCACAGGGAAATGACAACTGTCTTCCAGCCCTCACCTGAAGCACACACCTCAGTCTGCACACCATATGTCTCCAATATCCCCAAGTCATGGTTTCTCTGCTGGAGCCCAAGGTGACTGCCTGCGAGAGAGTCTGTGTGCGGGCCATTTAAGAGGACGTCTGGGTTTCCTGTAGCTTTCCGTCCCACCTGTATGGTCAGAATCCCCATTGTTTTTCACAGCCAGGTGTGTGGGGGCTCCTCTTCCTGGCACCAGTACTCTGGGCTGGGGAGGCTGGTGTGGGGCTGGGGTCTCTCGCTCCCGGGGGGGGGGGGAGTGACCTCTTCTGCCGAGATAGCTGTCCTGATTCTCAGCTGCCGCACAGAGGTTTAGAGCCCATTCTGTGTCTCTGCCCCTCCTACCAACCTCAATGTTGCTTCTTTATATCCTTAGTTATAAAACTTCTGTTCAGCCAGACTTCAGATGCTTCTCCAGGTTGATTGCTCTATAATTTAGATGTAATTTTGATGTGTTCCTGGAAGGAACCAGGCCCAGTGTTTATCTACTCTGCCATCTTGGTTCTCTTTCCCTTTTCTATGTTTTCTGTCTCCATTTTTGTATTTCTTATCTCTTTGTTGAAGTTCTCCTTGAGATCACTGAGTACCCTTATAACCAGTGTTTCAGTGTTTTGAACTCTGCGTCTGGTAGATTGCTTGTCTCTATTTTGTTTCGTTATTTTGCTGGAGCTTTGCTCTGTTCTTTCATTTAGGGCATGTTTCTTTGTCACCCCATTTTGGCTGCCTCCCTGTGTTTGTTTGTGTATTAGGTATGGCTGCTATGTCTCCCGGTCTTAATAGAGTGGCCTTACGTAGTAGGTGTCCTGTGGAGTCAGTGGCACCATCTCCCTGGACCTGAGCCAGGTGCTCCAGGTGTGTCCCTTGTGTGGGCTGTGTGCGCCCTCCGGATGTAGTTGAGCCTTGGTTGCCATTTGCATGCCAATAGGAGGGACTGGCCCTCAGGCTGATTGGTTGTGAGGACGGGCTAAGACTACACTGGAGGAGCTGTTATCAGGGATGACCCTATGGAGCAGGGTTTGCTTTGCGGGGCTCTGCCCAGTCTGCCTTTTGAGTGTGTCTTCTGGCAATTCTCAATAAGGGTTGTTCTACATTTTAGTTGTAATTTTGATGTGGTCTGAGAAGAGGTAATTACAGCGTTTACCTACTCTGCCATCTTGACTGTGTCTCTCAGGAAGACCAAGTTTAATAGAACCAATATGGTCTCTGTCCACATGGGCCTGGGTTAAAATTCACATAGAGACAGCCAGGTAAAGGGAGAGGTGGCTTCACTCGTTGGTCTTGTTGGCCAATTGTATGTATTGCGGGCCTACTTAATTTTTAAATGTGGTTGTAAATGGAATTGGTATTAATGTCATTTTTCTATTACGTGTTGAAAACATATAGTAATTAACCTTATGAGATAGTGGAATTTTCTTCTTATGTAATGCCTGCTTAATCCAGTCTGAAGAACACACCGTGGGTTATAGTGTATTTGTCAAAGCTAGCTTGTTGGCAAGTTTTCCAAATTATAAGTACATAACACTGAGTACATAGTTTTGAAATTAATCATGTCACTGAAGTTCACCATATCTCCCCAACCCAGGCACCTGAATCTGGTGTTCTCTCTGGAGGTAATGCTTCTATTTTTAAATTTTTTTCTGGGATAATGACTTACTCTTGTTGTTTACTTCTTTTAATGTCAACTTTGATAATTTATCTGTTTTCATTCAGATTTATTAGCATACAACTGTGAAAATAATTCCTTGGTAATTTAAAAAATTGTCTGCATAATCATTTATTTCTTATATGATTTAAACTTTTGTTTAATTGCTATTTCTCTCCCATCTCCTTTTGTAACTAGATTAGCCAGAGTTGTGTTGGATTTTTCAAAGACTTAACTCTTTAATTTACTTATTGATTCTCAGTGTTCTCTTATCTAATTTAATAATTTCTGCTATTGTCTCTACTATTTTAATCTTCCTTGGAACTGCTTTTTTTTTTTAAATTTTATTGGGGAATACTGGGGAACAGTGTGTTTCTCCAGGGCCCATCATTGCCCTTCAATCTAGTTGTGGAGGGCACAGCTCAGCTCCAAGTCCAGTTGCCGTTTTCAATCTTTATTTGCAGGGGGCGCAGCCCAGCATCCCATGCGGGAATTGAACCGGCAACCTTGTGGTTGAGAGCTCGTGCTTTAACCACCTGAGCCATCCAGCCGCCCCCTTGGAACTGCTTTAAAAAAGACTGATTGACTGGAAAGTTTTCATCCTTTTGCTTGTTTGATAATGTAAGTGTTTAAAGATGTGACTTTATCTTTGAGGACAGCTTTGAAGAAACCTCTTTGTTAGCAATTTCATTATTTTCCTGATATTCTAGAATTTAAATAATATTTCTTTTTTCAGTTCCCCTCAGATGTTATATTTAGGAGTGATTTTTAATTATCAATTAGCAAGGATTCTTTTTTATTTAGATGTTTGTTAATAGTTTTTCATTTTATTTCTTCAAGTTAAAATAATTTCATTTGTACAACTTTAACTTTTGAAATATATTGAAGTATTTATTTATTTGCCTAGAAAACCTCCTGTTTGGAAATCTTCCATTGATCATTCGAAGTATTGTTTTTAATTACCCAAGTAATCATGAATACATTCTCATTGTAATAAAATGTAATAATATACAATGTCATTATATATATTAAATACAAACCTAAAATTCTCCCAATTCTAATTGCTTCCTCAGAAAAACTCACTATTACAGTTGGCGTGTTTTCTTTAGGACACATTTCCATGTGTTTGCACAGAAATATATAACCTATAGGACTATACACTTCCTATTTGTGTGTGTTTAAGCAAGTGTGCATTGTTCTGCAGTCTAGTTTTTTCACTCAATATAGCTTTTACATGTGCCCCAGGCAAGTTTATTTAAATCTGCTTCATCTGTCTTTTACCTCCTATCCCACAATATTAATAGGCCATAATTGATTTAATCGTGTCCCTTTTGGTGGACATTCAGGCTGCCCCCCATTTTCCTGCCCGGAATACCCTTATACATGCCACCGGCCATGTGCTCAGCCACCAGATTTTCCCAGTAAACGCTTCTGAAGGACACCATACAAGCGGCATCCCAGAATTTGTACTGACTATGGATTATTTTGAGAATTTACATAAAAATGTCTACGAACATAATATTATTTCCCATTTATTTAGGTCTTTGTTAATTTCTTTCAAAAATATTTTGTAATTTTCACTGTAGAAGTCATATATCTTTTGTTACAAAAGTAACAGAGGTGTTATCCAGGTGCTAGAAATGTTTAACGTTGTTGTAAACAGTATGTGTTTTAAATTTTTATTTTCCAAAGTTTTGTTTTGTTCCAAAAATACAATTGGCGACTTTGCTAAATTCACTTCTTAATTCTAAATTTACGGTTAGATGAATTCGGCTTTTCTATGTACTAGTCGTGGCATCTGCAAATGGCAGTTTGATTTATTTCTTTTCTATAGTTCCATATTGTTTTTGCCTGCATGCATTTGCTGCAAAGTGGAATGTTATGTTGAGTAGGAATATTGGCTCTCTTGCCCCACTCCTACTCTCCTGATGCTTGCTCTGTGTTTTCAGTATGTTCTCCTTGTTGGTTTAGGGGAGAGCAAGCATGTCCATTCCACATCACTACGAGTTTCTTCACAAATGTGTATCGTCGGATTTTATTAAATTCTGCGTTTACGAAGATGGCCTCATGATGCCTCTCTTTTGTGCATTGGAGGCTGAATTATACTCATTGATTTTGCATCCCTAGAATAAACCCCATGTGGTTCCAGTATATTATTATTCTTCTGTATCAGTGGATTCAGTGTGTCAATATTTTTCCATGTATGTTCGTGAAGGAAATTGGTCTTTTTCTCCTTTCTTCCAGTGTCCGTGTGAGCTTTTGGTAGCAAGGCTATGCTGGCCTCATGAAATGTGAGAGGACACGTTCCCTCCTTCCCTGCTCACTGGAGTGCCTCATGTAAGATCAGTGTTCTCTCTCCCTTAAATTGTCAAGAAAATGTGTGCATGTACCCCTCTGAGATTGGGGTTTTCTTGGTGAGAAACATTGTAATAATGGATACAATGTATTTAATAACTACCAGACTGTTCAGATTAAACACCATCTGTCAAATTTGACGAGTTCCAGAGGGGGTTTTGCTCATTGAATCTAAGTCACCCTCTTACTGTACAGCTTTTTTATTCCTGATATTGTTTGTTTATGTTTTCTCCCCGTTCCCCACCCCTTAATCACTTTTGCTAGAGATATATTCATTTTACTGACCTTTTTAAAGAACCAAAATTTGGCTTTGTGGGTTTTTTTCTGATGTATGTTTGTTTTCTATTTCTTTGATTTCTTGCTATGTCCTTATTATTTCTTTCCTTCTGCTTTCACTAGGCTTGGCTTTTCTCTGACTTCTTGAGATAGATGCTTATACCATTGGTTTCCAGCCTTTCTTCTTGTAAAATATATGCACATTCGGCTATAAATTTCCCTCTGAACACTGCTTTAACTGTATTCCTCTGTTTTGATGTTGTATTTCCATTAGCAATCGGTTCACACTGTCTTCTCATTTCCTTGTGACCTGTGATTTAGAGCTACGTATATGGCTTAATTTCCAAGCACCTGGGGATTTCCTGTTGTGTTTACGGTTTTACTTCCAGCTTAATTCCACAGTGGCCAAGAGCACAGCCCTGAATGACTTGCTTTATGGGCTGGCATACGGTGTATTGGTGAAGGTCCCACGTGCCAGTGGAGGGATGTGGGTTCCGCCCTCATCCTGCGCAGTGCTCTGTATCACTGGCCAATTAGGTCAGGCCCATCAGGGCTGTTGTTCAGAACCTCTTGTCCTGTCAGATTATTTGTCTGTTTAGTAAGTCAGCCATGGAGAGAGGGGGGTTAAGTCTCCCTTTATGTTTTGGATATCTTTCCTCTTTCAGTCGACTCCATTTTGTTTCCTTTATTTCGTTTTCTCAATGCTTGCCTAGGGTCGTCCCTTCCAGCATACGCTGTGACCTTTTCCTTAGCATCTGCTTCGTCTGGCGCTGCCCAAACTCTGCGGGCCCCTCTGGCATTTGCACAGGTACCAGCCCCCTTGGTTCTTCACCCTGTTTTGTGCTCTGAGATTTCAGGAGTGTCTCTTTTAAGTGGCGTATCATTGGGTTTTAGTTTTTGTATTCAGTCTGACTCCACGGGTCTTTTATTTGAGATGTTTAGCCCGCTCAGTGTGACATGTTCCTGTTGTCGGTTTGTCTCTCTCACCTTGTTTTCTGCTTGCCCACCTGGTTCATGAGTGCCCCACCTCCTCTCACATCTCGCCTTCTTTTCAGATTGATGAAATGTATTATTCCACGTTCCTTCCCTACCTTGCGCGTTCTCCATTCTTTTACCACTTTTAGGGGGTGAGTCTGGAGATTTCAACCCCCTTCTTGGCTACTGTGTGACAGTTCAGTACGAACTGAGACTCTGCCCACATCCTGTCCTGCTGGGTCTTTACCTCCGTTTATTCCTCTGGCCTCCTTCTTTGCTGTTTCATTGCATTTAAATCGCATGTATGTTGCATGTACCGGAAGCCATTGCTGTCGCTGTGACACACCACGGACACCTACCCATGTTTGCCCAAGTGTTAGCTTTTCCATTGCCTGGTGCTTCTGACATCCACTCGTTTCTGCTGAGGTTACTGTCTTTCTGTCTGAAGAGCTCATTTGAGAGCTGCCTTCGTCCAGGCCTGTGGTGACAGGCGCTCCTGGCACGACTGGGCCTGGATGCCTTCATTTCTGAAGTCTGCGTTCACGGCCATGGACTCTTGGGTCGGCAGATCCTGTCCACACCGTCCCTTTTCAGCTGTCATCCCACTGTCCTCTGGCTGCTTCTGTCTCCGCTGAAAATGCAGCTCCGTCTGTTTCTTGCTCCTTTAAAAATAATGCAGCTCTCTTCCCTGGGCACTTGTAGCATTTCCTCGTTTCCTCTGTTTTTGGTGGTTTTACCTGGATGTGTCAGAATGGTTTCCTTGGTATCTCTCCTGCTTGGCCTTGCAGAGTGTCTTAAATCTGTCGGCTGGTGCCTTTTGTTGGTCTTAGGAAGTTTTCACTCATTGTTTCTTCTTCCCTTCCTCCCACCCCTCGTCTGGGGCCACGGGTCACACAGGACAGATGTGCTCACGGAATCCACGGGCCTCTCCGCTTTTCCTTTTCCTCCTCTTTTTGCTTTAGTCGTACATTTGCTGTTCACTGTTCACTCAGTTCCGTAACCCAGAGCTCTGCTGTGTCGAAAATGCTGTTACATGCATCCATTGGTTTCTTAATGCCAAATACTGTGTTTTCCAGTCATAGAATTTCCATTAAGGTCTTTTTATGGATCATATGTCTTTGATAAACTTCTCCCTTTTTTCCATCTGTCAACCCATCAGTTCCCTTACTTTCTTGGATTTATATATCATAGTTATTGTAAAGTCCTTATCTGCTAGCTCCCCATCTAAGTCACCTCTCATTCTGTTCCTATTGTATTTTTTTTCCTTCTGGTTTGCAGTCACGTGTCTCTTGACATGCCTACTAATTTTTTATTGGTTGCTGGACGTTATGTATAAACCAAATGTGTAGGAGGTGCATGCGACGTCTTCCCCCAGAAAATGTCCTCCTTCTCGCTGATGAGCAGACAACGCAGGGAGCTGAACCCCAGATCCAAAGATCTGAGCTGGGTCAAGTCTGGGTAACAGCTCAGGCCGTTCTCAGGTTCTCGTGTTTCCACAATGCATCCCTCAGGGGCCCAGCGTGAGCCTGGGGGAGGCTCTGCCCAGGGGTCTCGGTCCTCTCAGCACAGATTGTCTTGTGGACGTTCGGCTCTGTTTTTTTGGGGGGTTAAGCTCAGAGTTTCACTTTCCACCCTGGGCAGTTTCAGAACTGATGACTGTCTTGCTGGCTGCATGGCAGCCCCCTCGGGTCTCTGGAGCCTCTCCATCCCTTTCCTGGTCTGCCTGGGCCAAGCTCGACCCCCAGCCTCTAACCAGCCCAGAGCGGGAAAGGCCCCCACGAAACGGTGCTGCAGCTCATCGGCGTCTCCCCTCTCTGGAATCTGACTCTCTCGTCCTCCTTGCTTCTACACCTCTCTGCCCCCCTTAAACAGATTACTTCTGGATTTTACCAGCTTTTTAATTTGCTCTCAGCCTGAAATGCAAGTCAACTGCTCAGAACGAGAAGTGCATTGGGTATTTCTAAGAGTGACTGCTGAGAAGCGCATTGCTGAGGCCCAACTCATGAGCATCTAGCATCTTCATAGGACCTACCAGGTCCCCTGCGTCAGTCATGAAGGGCTGGGATGTGCCTGGTCACAGACGGCCCCCAAATCCCTGGTTGTGACAGCGAAGGCTTGTCCTTCGGCCACCACTGTGCCTGGCTCAGGCCTGCCCCCTGTTCCCCTTGCGGTGGGAGCCAGGAGAATGCAGGGCCTGCCCCTGGGTCACCACTGGTCACTGTGGCAGAAGAGAGGCAGGCTCCAAGGACTGCATGCGGGCCCTTAGCACTTCTGCAAGGAGGTGCCATTGTCACTCTGCTCACCTCTCACCAATTGGGACAAGTCACATGGCCACACAGGGAAGCCAGTGCCTGAGACCAGTGCACGGGCCACACCACCCCCAGTGCCTGAGACCAGTGCACGGGCCACACCACCCCCAGTGCCTGAGACCAGTGCACGGGCCACACCACCCCCAGTGCCTGAGACCAGTGCACGGGCCACACCACCCTCCAAGAAAAGAACGTTTTTTTCTTCACTTTATCCCACATTTGAAATTCAAAATACTTTAATGTTGCTAGTCTGGTAGTTGCACAGTGGCTCATTTCTTAAAATCTGTGTTTCCCTGATGAATGAGATCGGGGGCTGGTGACGTGTCTCTTGCTTCCCATCAGTCTGTGGACAGGGGAGCTGTATGTTAGGACGCGGGGAAAGTGTCCCAGAAACTAATGATAAAGTCTGCATCACTAGCTGTGACTCGCAGCCTGGATGTGGCCTCACCTGTGAGCGACAGGTGCTGTGCTGGGGCTTCCAGCCCAACCGGCCCTGTCATTTTCCTAACACATCGAACAGTTTTTCTTTTGATGTTTGGATGCTAGATGTTGAACACGTAGTTCAAGGTTGTCACAGCTTTGTCGGGTGCAGTGGCTCTTACGGACACACACAGGTGTCTTCGTCCCTTTCAGTGCCTGTGCTTGGAGCATTTGTCACGGTAATGCCGTCACCCCTCCCTTCCTTGCCTGTGCTGACACCTCCGTCAATGCTTTGTTTCTGAACCAAAGGTCATCATGTTTTCAGGTGTGTGTTGTAGGTCACGTGTGATCGCACTTTGAAATGTGACCCAATCCTTGTCCTGTTGTGGCCGAGCAGACGTTCCTGGTCACTCCACCGCCGTGTGCCGCCCTGCCCAGCAGCGTGTGCCTCCAGCTCCTCCTGTCCTGGTTTCTGCCCCCAGTTCATACACAAGCTGAGCGTGTGCACCTGCAGGAAGGAAAAGGCCTGTGGCCCCGCGTCCTCCTCCCACCGTGTGCTCACCTGCCCACACCAGGGCCAGGGCCACTGCTCTGTCACCCCATGCTGGGCCTCTGCTGCTGTTGCTCACTTTTCTTACTTGGTGAAGGTTAAGCTCTGTGTTTTTCCCACTTTTCTGACACACCTTCTGGCAGCTGCTTCTGACACACCTCTGGCATCCTCCGTGGCTCCCTCACCTTCCTCTCATCCTGTCGGTGGCCCGGGGCTCAGTCTTCCTGTCCCCCTGCTTTTCCTGGGTCTCCATCACCCTGCGCACATCTAGACACAGCGGACCTGACCCTCCAGGCAGCCCGCCCCACCTCACGGTGACACCGAGCTGCCTCCTTCCCAGTGTGTCCCCACAGCCTGGAGACCAGCCTGTGGACCCCAGCTGGACCTGAGCCTTCTGAATGCAGGCAGGTGGCCTCGCCTCTGGCTGTGTGTCCCCAGGTCAGCACGTGGTGCGGCAGCTGTGTGCATGGGCTGGAATCTTGGCTTCCACTTCAGAACCCTAGGGCCTTAGAAAAGCCACTTGGCTGCCATGTCTCTTTCCTCTGTAAATAGGGACGTAATTCACATCCTCCTCATCGGGTCACTGTGACTGCCCAGGGGATAGAGAGCCTGGTGGGGGCCACCTGTCATCATTTTGTATTGTTATTGTTATTTGTTGTCGACGTGCCGATGGCTGGAGAGACCGGGCACTCAGCAGAGGCTGGCAGGCTGCTCTTAGCGCATCTAGTCCACCCTGGTGCCCTCTGAGAACCACCCGGCAGCGTACTTCCTGCCTCCTTGTACGTCTGCAGTGGCTTGCTCTGTCTGTGCCTCGGCGACATCTCGGCTGATGGTGGAATTCTCGGCCGTTCCGTGGCAGCCACCAGGCTGTGTCTTTCCCATGGTCATTAGGGCTAATTATCTCAGGACACATTCTTTAGATAAGGCACCTTGCCCTCTGACAGGGTGGGGAGCAGAGCCCAGCTGTGTGCCCACACCCCCGCCCGCAGGCCGGGCCCTGCCGACTCCTCTGTTGCCGGGAGATGCTGAGGAGATGGCCCCAGCAGAATAGGACACCCAGGCTCAGACGGTTAGCATCCTTGAAAAGTTGATTGGCAGGAGCAGCTGGGCGGGGACAGAGCAGGGGACGGCTGGGTGTTTGCCTGTCTGTTCACAGCTTCCTCGGGCCCCAAGTGACAAGTGAGTTCCTCTGGGCAAGGTGACTGTGTGCGAGTTGGTGGGCACTGCCTCGGTCAGGCCTGCATGTCCAGGACGCAAGGAGGTGGGGTCAGCATTCCATCCCAGGCCATGTGCTCAGAGTGGGTGCTTTACAGAGAACTCTGGGCCAGGCTGAGTGTCGTTCCTGTGGACCTCACACGTCCTTTTAGACCGAGCTCTTCAGAGCCAACCTGAGCCAAGGATGGGGGATGACAGTGAGAGGAGGCCGACCCAGGGACGGTGTGTCCCCCGTCCTGCGGGAGACACTCAGGGTGAGGTTACCTCGGGCTTCTTCTCTAAGACAGTGAACCCAGAATCTCCCCAGCCTAGGCCGCAGGCCCCAGGCCCTCAGGATGCCCCTTCTGCCTGACCCTACTCACCAAAGACGGAAGGCCAGTGCGGATTGAAGGAGGCAGGCGGGCTGGTGGGAGGACAGGAGCGTGTCCAGGGCCGGACGCTCCACACCTGAGCCCCACGCTAGACCATGTACGGGCTCTCGTCCCCGCCATGCCGCCCCACTCTGCTCCACGCCCCTCTGCAGACCCGGGCACCTTCTCCTGGCTGACTAAAGTGTGCTGTTAATTTCTCTAAAAAGAACTGAGGTAGACTCCAGTCCCTTGAGGATATTGTTAGAAATGCTTTTTCTATGGTTAAATTGTAATAATAGTTATAAAGTCTTGTGCTGATATAAAATTCTTGTCTCACACTTCCTGGCCTGAGGACGTGCTTGGCATTGTGTCTCTCCTCCAGGACGGCACTTCCCTCTCCCATCAGCATCTGTATTTTGCCAGGAGCCACTCACACCTTTGGTGTCTGGCCCGCCCTCTGCACAGGTCTCGGTGTTGAAAACGTGTGTCATAGAAAGACAAGGTGTCCTTTGAATCTGCAGGCTTGATCCTTTTTGTTTTAACTTCACAAAATGTTCTTGAATCATTCGAGTTGTTTACCTTTTCTATCTGTGTGGTTCTCGCCTGTGAGCCACCAGTTATGTGTGTGTTATTTCTCTGTTTTTGTTTTCTTTTTCTGTGCCTTGTCCATGAGCCTTTTAACTCTTTGTTCTTTTCTGCCTCATTTTTTCTCGCTCTTTTTCAAGCCTGACCCTCACGCGGGCCGTGTTTTCAGCACCACCTCTCCTGCTGGCCTCTGGACCACGTTTGGCCTCACCCTGTCCTGCCTCTTCCTGTTTCTACTTGTTTCCCCAGGGGTGCCTGCCCACTTTTCCTCTCCTGTTGTCTTATGATTTCTTATTTAAGCTTGTTCCGGCTTTTGTTTTCTAGAAAAGATGTTTTCATGTAGATCTTCACGTTCCTGACGGAAACCCCAACAAGTATCTGCCTTCCCCCTGCGAGGTCTCTCCCTGTGTGTCATCTGGACTTTGCTAGAAAGACAGAAACTAGCCGGAGCTGCACCAGAGGCACAATTGGCAGGAATACACACTGAGAGGAGACGGGAAAAGGGGGCTCATTCAGTAGTGCGATGTGCTGGAACCTCCGTCTGTTCTTCCAGACCCACTTGCCCATCCCCCTTCTCCGCACCCTGAGAGGCTGAGCTGCACGGACCACATCGGTGACTCCTGTGTCTTCGGCCCGTGTAGGGGGTCTCAGGGCAGGAGGCGGGAGGAGAGCGAGGTGGGTATCCCTCCCCCAGTCCCTCCATGAGACTGGCCGTGGGCTGGCCAGGCCCCCCACCTGACACAGGGCTGCTTTGAGAGCTACAGGGGCCGTGTGTGCAGAGCCTTTCCAGCATCTCCTGGCACTGGCATGTGCCCCACAAATGCGGTCTGCCTATGTCTGGAGCACTGGCTCTGGCCGAGTGCGCCCTGGCTGTCCCCACACCCCAGGGGTCCTGCAGGGTTGCCTGCCGCCTGACGTAATGCAGGTTCTAGTCTGCCTGGCGGGTGAGCTAGTGCACTGTGCACTGTCAAGGGCAAAGCTTCTTGTTCAGGGCTGCCACAGAACCAGCCTTTCCACCCACCCCCCACTGTCACACCCCAGTCCTCGCACCGGCTAGCGTGAGATGTGTCACCCCTCATTCTGCATGACACCTTTCCTGTTATCCCCCAGTTTGGGGAGCTGATCAGGGTGGGTCACACATGTGGGGAGGGTCATGGGAGGCCAGTCTCCTGTATGAACATGCAAGGAGTTTCAGGATCTTTTCAGCCTTCTGAGTGATCACTCACGTTTCCTTTCCTGGCACCTGTGTGGACCCCAGCCCTAGGCTCTCCTGCCTATGCCCCCACCCCAGCCAGACACTCTGTGCTTGGAAGTCACGGACTCTGAGTCCCCAGCACATTCCTAAGCTGTGGATTCTGCAAAGTGATTTTGCAGGCTGTTTCCAGTTAATTCTCAAATATTTTAGACATGAATCCCATTTTTTCCACTAGGAATAAGCAAGCTTTTAATTGGCTTAGTCTCGTGAGTGAGGCGATGACTTTTGTTAATCATTTTAGCCCACGGACTGTCTCCTGGTGTCAGCGATAGGAACCTAGGACACTGAATTTGCCAGGAAATTGCAGATGCCGTGCTTCCAGGGCCCCTCCAGGGCCAAAGTCCTAGCCCTGTCTCCAGGGAGGTTCCTTCCTCACTCAGCCAGGCATGAAAGGACAGGACAGTGTGGCAGGGAAACGCTGGCTCAGGTCCCAGGACCAGTCTCCAGCTCTGTCCCTGCTTGGCTGTGGAGCATCCAACATGGGATGAGGACATCTGTGACTGGGGACCCCTGTGATCTGGGCCTACGGTGACCCAGGCTCACCAATGATCCAGCCCCACTGTGAACCGGTCCCACTGTGACCCAGGCCCACTGTGACCCGGCCCACCTGTGACCAGGCTCACCTGTGACCTGGCCCACCTGTGACCAGATTCACCTATGACCCGCCCCACCTGTGACCAGATTCACCTATGACCCGCCCCACCTGTGACCCAGCTCACCTGTGACCCGGCTCACCTGTGACCCGGCTCACCTGTGACCTTGCCCACCTGTGACCAGATTCACCTATGACCCAGCCCACCTGTGACCAGGCTCACCTGTGACCCAGGTTCACCTGTGGAACACGGCCCTCCCACCCCCAACAGGAGCACCGTGGTGGGGCAGTGGCTGAGAGGCCATCCAGGGGACGGCGAGAGGTGGGGCCTCCATGCGTCGAGGCTTCAGGCCCCCGGCACCTGCGGCATTGTCCCATCAGACTTCACTTAGAAAACCCAAATCCAGAGAAAGTGACTTAGAAATTCAAGCTGCTGTCTGAGAGTGGACCCTATGCCTGCCCGGCCACGTGCCCAGGACGGCGACCTGCTCCGGGGCCTGTGTCTGTCCACAGGCCGAGGCGTCCTCCTTCCAGCCCTCGCCCGGCCTGGCCGTGGCCCAGAGCCTGCCCGCTAATGGTCTCCCCCGTTCAGAGGTGCTCAGCGGCTCTCCAGCTGGCATACTTTTTGGTCATCTCTGGGTGCTTATAGGTCTTCTGGATCATTCCAGAAAGTTGCTCCCGGGCCAGCACAGACAGGCATGTGCCCGAGTGGGGACGGATGGCGGCTGCTTAATTCCCGCCGTCCACGACAACAAGAACAGCTGGATGGTTGCAGGAAGGTGCTTGTTGGGAGCAGTTCTCCAGTTTAATCACCGCGAGGTGCCGTCTGAGTGCGTGTGAGACAGCTGTCCTTCCCCTTCATTGCAGTAAACACGGACAGGCTTCCATAAAACCAGGGGACTGCGACTCCTTGCGAACAAAGCCCCCTGCAGTGTTACTGCTGGTGGAGCGCGGGTCGTGGGGTCGGGCAGCCAGCTGCAGGAGCAGGTGGTACCAGCCCCAACGGAGCACCACCAGTGAGGAGACGGTGTGACAGCCGCTCCGTGTCGCCCATTCTACGTTGGCTTTGTTACTTCAAAGCCACGCGCCCAGGATCTTCTGGGCTGACAGCTGGCGCAGACTTCCTCGGGCAGGTGTCCCCGGGGTGGGTGTGAGGTATCCTCAGTCCGTGAAAGAGTGGGTTGTGGGGGTGGCCCTCTCTGACCAACCACTCCTTGACTACATGGCCGGGAGGCCTCGGTTCCCACGTGGAGTCCATTAGCCCTCCATCGGCCACAGCGGCCACAGAAACTGGCACCACACAGTGTCGAATCAGCACCTCTTAACTGCCACCTTGGGAACCCAGACACAAGGCATCACGCAAGTTTCTGAGAACCTCAGCCAACACCCAACTGCAATGTGTGGAGTGATTCCTCATGCCAATACCGCGCTATACCATGAGAGCCCACTTTCCTTTAGAGGAGGGAATGGATGGGGGGGCTGAAGTAACTCACCCAGGCCACACCGCTGGTGAGAGGCAGTCAGGATGAGGGGGACGCGCCACTGTACCTGCAGCCGTCACCATCGCTTCCTCCTGCCTGCCGTGCAGCTAAGGTCTGCAGGGTCTCAGCAGCTTAGGGAGTCCAGGTCTCTGTACCCTGGAATGGACCCTGAATGCACCCTGAGGAGACCCCACGGGCATGTGACCGCTGGCCCGAGCATCCTTTCAGGGCAAGGTGTCAGCTCACACAAACTTTCAGGAAAAAGGCTGCAAAGCTTTGAGGAGTTCACCTCCATCCACGGCCCACACCTGAGCCCTCCCACCTGAGTCCCTCCCCCCACAGAATGCCAGGAGGCAGCTCCCAGCGCAGGCCCCATGCAGCTCCAGAGGCTGGTACAGGTGCCCTGAGCCACCCAGCTGGGACCGAGAATGCCAGGCCCAACCGCAGCTCCCAGGACGCAGTGCTTGAGCTGGGCATCTGAGGGGCTACCCCACAGACAGGATCTCGGGAGGACTGGCACTGGCATCATGGAGGGAGGGGTCCCCCCTTCATTGGTCACCTGTGATTCACCTGCAGTGTGAGAGGAGGGATGGATGGTCGGGTGGGGGCCAGGCTGGGGACCAGGCACAAGATGCAGGTGCGTGGCTGTCTGCTGGCCTCTCTGCTCAGAAGTGCCTGTTGGTGACCCCTCCACCCAAGGAGTGCCGAGGGGCCCTGCGCCTGCCCAGGATCCCGGGTTGGCCTGGAGCCTGCTTGAGCCTATCCAGGGGTGTGGACAGCCTCGCACACATGCAGGTGACCCCAGGTGACAGCCCGTGACGTCCTCAGAACCTGGGCTGCCTCTCGCCTACATGCTGCAAGCCCTGGTTGTCGCTAATTTATTGCAAATTGTTTGGGAAAGCCAGTTTAATTAAAATCTAAATGAGCCTCCCAGGAGGGCCCCCTCTCCTGGCCCCCGCCGCGGTATAATGAGAGATGGGCGGCTCAGGATTGCAGCGGCTTTCATGCTTTTGTCATCCCTAAGCCCCCGAGATAACACAATTTACTCATGGAATGCGCACTCCCGTGGCATGCGTAAACGGCGGTGGGGTACACAGACTCATGCAGAGTCCCAACTGGAACCAGGTGATGGTCCAGGGACGATCTCTTCCCATCGAAAATCAGGGCGCAGTGGAGTCGCTAAGGGGCAGGCAGGGTCCACCTCAGGCGGGCAAGTGGGATGTGGCTGTTTTCTGGAGATTTAAAATAACTTTCTGGGAGAACATTCATCGCAGCGTGGTTTGGGATGGGCATTGATGGCTGAAAAGCACAGAGGTCCTCCTGGTGCCCCAGGCCACGCCAGGGACAGAGGAAGCAATGGACACGTTCTTCCCAAGCCAGGGACCTCACTGTGTGCCTGGGCAAGCTGTTTCCTCTCTGGATTCTCAGTTTCCGCACCTGCAGTAGGAGATGACTGCACCAGCTGATCCTATAGGCCCATCTCCCTCTGAGTTCCTCTCCTCTGTAAAGTGACGCTATGCAGGGTGGAATGCACTGGCTTGTGGTCCCACCAGACCCACTGTCTCTTCCTCCACCCAGTGTCCACCCAGAGCTAATGGGCATGACCCAGATTGTGTCTGGTTTGAATGATGGCGCCTCTCCACACCCCAATCAAGGCATAGTTGT
Source organism: Rhinolophus sinicus (assembly GCF_036562045.2). Taxonomy (NCBI): domain Eukaryota; kingdom Metazoa; phylum Chordata; class Mammalia; order Chiroptera; family Rhinolophidae; genus Rhinolophus; species Rhinolophus sinicus. Next base: position 1,407,540 of record NC_133753.1, read on the forward strand.
GGTAGGTGCAGGTGGCACAGCCCCTGGGGTAGAGATAAAGTCAGCCTGTACCACAGCCAAACAGGCTGTGGACCTGTGCTCCCCTTCTCGACTCTGCAGCATCTCAGGCCTCGTCCGTCAGCTGTCAACTGGGGAAAGTTGTCCTGGCTCCTTTATCTAGTCTGGGGACCCTGACACATTCTTGCACAGTGGGTCCTAGAACAGCGCTGATGGTACAGCAGATGCCCAATAGCTGTCACTTTCCTGTTCGCTGTGCCCGGGCAATGCCCGGCTTGGTGGGCTTCTGCATCACCAGCGTCCCACACGGGGTCTACGGCAGAGCAGTGTCACAAGTGGAGGCAGACAGGTAGGTGGACGGACAGATGGGTAGGTGGACCAGTGGATGGATGGACAGGAGGGTGGATGGACTGACAGACAGGTGCAGGGGACGGCTGGTTGGGGATCTCAGCAGACCCCGGAAGCTGGTCACTCCTGTGCTCTCCTCTGGCTGCGGCTGATTTAAAAGCTGTGACTGCTGAAGAGAAGAAAATACCAGTCTCTTAAAATTGCATCACCAGCCTGCAGGGCTCTGTCTGGCTCTTCAGACGGCACTGAAACAAGATGTCACCCCTGAGTGTGACAGAACAGCATGCATCCATCGCTGCCTGCGTGGGCAACCAGACCCTGGCTGGGGCTGTCTCCCTCTGTCTCCCTGGCTGCGGCTGCCGTTAAATACACTTGACGCCTTTATTGGGACCTCTCCAGTGTTATGAGAAATAATTGAAACTAAACCACATGTGTCAAAAGAGGTGAACCTCTTGCAGTGGACAGTGAGTGTCACAGCTTGAGCTATCTTTCCCCTGAGACACCATAAAATGGGGACATCAAGTGAGGACAAGGCCTGTCTCCCATACTGCACAAGGAGGGGACACAGCCCAGAGTACAAGAGGACATCCTGGGGGTGACAGAGGCCCCACCTCCTGCTTTCCTCACCTGGAGAATGGGACACTGCAGCCTTCTTACGGCTGCGAGCGTGATGATGGCTGCACCCCACCCCCCATCCCACTGGATCCCTGTGGGGTGTCGAGGTGGCTGCCTCGTGCTTTCGTGTGGTTCCAATACCATGGCAACACTGTCCTGGGACCCGGCCCTCTTTGTCCAAGCAGATGGCCCAGTGTCCAGCTTTTCCAAATGTGATGCTGGCTTCCCAGCTGGGCTGGGGTAGCAGGGGGTGGTTGGAGGCCTAGCCACGTGAGCTGCCTGCTGCCCTCTGCCCAGGACCACCCAGGGGGCAGACAGCCCCACCCCACACCCTCTCCACTGGCAGCCCAGGGGCTGTGCCAGCAGGGTGCACGGGTGGGCAGGAGCTCGTCGTGATGCTAATTTACAGTTATTGCCTGGTGTCCAGGTGCTTCTCCACGTTAAGTACACTCGCTGCTTTTTTATGCAAGATTGAACAACTTAACGGCCTGAACAAGTCGGATGACAAGACTTTAATTGCTATTTTGCTCCCTCCAGCCCCCAGGAGAGCAATATGCAGGCATTTGGAGAAGCATTTCATAAAACAGGAGGGAAGCAGTTCATAGAGTCCTGTGCACATTTGCTCTTCAAGCTCTTTGTCCCCCTGGGCCGGGGGTCACACGTCTCTGGGGACCCTGAGGCCTCCAGGCTGGAGGGGGCAGAGAGAGGAAGCCCTGAGGGGACCCCAGCCCTGAGAATCAGTCTGTCTCCCACCAGCGGGGGGAAGTCCCTGGTTCTAGTCAAGTTCCAGACACTCATTCATTCATTCATTCATTCGCTCACTCATTCTTGCATCAAGTGTCTACTGAGTGACCCCTGAGGGCCAGGCCAGGCCATGTGCTGACCCTCTAGACACAGATGGTCAACTGAGGAGTGGGTGCCTGTAGGGGGGAGGGGATGGGGTCACGGGGAGCCCGAGGGTGTCGCCCGTGGCTGGTGGGGCTCCATTGAGGCCAGGATCTATACCACCAGTGCTCAGTGTGAGATGGTGCCAGCTCCTGTCTGCAAAGCACGTTTTTGTCTGGAAAAGGCATAAATCTGGTGTGGGGGATGGGAAGGGGAGGGAGAATACAATGACCGTCATTTGTTAGCTCCTTGAGAACAGGCGTACACAGCAGGCCGGTGGAAATCAATCTTCTTTTCCCTGATCTCTGAGGAGCCACCTGGCCGTGGGCCTTGCTCATTCACTACGTGTTCAAAGGACTCTTTAAGGATACAATTTCCCTTTTAAGAAGTCACTCAGGGCGGCAGGTTCCCTGGAAGAGCTGCCCAGCTGACACCCCTCATTAGCTGCCTCCCATGGCTGGAGGACTCTGGGCTGCGGTCTAAGTGGAGAAGATGGGGAGCAGCCAGGAGAATGCGCCCAGGTGAGGGGGCCGGAGCCCACGGTGGGGGCAGGGCAGGGCTGCCTCCCCAAGGTCTTGGCAAAGCCTGCTTAACCTCCACCCTCAGGCTGTGCACTGGGAGTTGATCTCGGGACAAATGCGGAGACTGAGTCAGGAGAGGGCCAAGGGCCCCTGGAGCCTCCCCGGGGGAGCCCGTTCCTGTGCCTGTGTGCGCTTTGCTTTGCAGCACTGGCTCAGCACGTGCAGTGTGCTCGGCCTGCGCTGGCCCCCGACGGCTCAGTGGGGAACACGAGCGCCCGGTCCAGCTGGGCTCACACACAGACATGCTCATTCACACTCACGCAGAAGCCTGCACACTGGACGTAGACACGTGCACACTCACGTGACGTGTGCATGAGCACACATGTGCACATCTTCACGTTCCTGCACAAACACACACAGGTGTGTACATACACTGCATACTCGCCTGCACACACCCTAACCCATGTGCACACATACGTGCACACACTGGGAGCAGAATCAGACAGGCCAGGCTAAAGTCCATAGTGGGTGGCCCAGGGAGAAACGGCTGTGATGTCCAGGGAAGGACAGACGTGTGCTGCCTAAGGCCAAGGTCTAGGTAGGGTACCTGCCTGGGCGGGGCCTGGAGAGGGAACCGCTTGGCTGAGGGCTCAGGGGTGGGACTGAGCACTTTCGGGCAAGAGGCCAGGCTGGAGGGCGGAGCACACAGCTGGTCACCAGCGGAGCTGGGCGGGCAGCCAGGGGGCTGGGCACTCACAAAGATGCCGCCCCTAGCCCTGCTTGGTCCCTTGCACACTAGTAGGGAATGGGAGGGGAGGGAACAGGCTCCTGACGGGGGATGGGCTGAGCTGTACATGAAAGGCCTTTGAGGTGGGGGGGAGGGGCTGGCTCTCAGCAAAGGAAATATTGAAATTAAATCATTTCCCAGGGTGGGGGGAACTCTCCGTCCTAATTAAATAGCCAAGACTCTCGTGGCCTGCTGTCAGGGCGGAGGCAGATGCTGCCCTTGGAAGGGGGGGATTAGTGCGCTGCTCCCCTTTGATGCCCCCCCCCCTCCAGCTCCCAGGGGCAGCGGGAGGCAGCCACTGCAACACTAATTAGGGCTGCAGCCTGCCACCTCCTGTCCGTAGGCACAAATCCATATTCACATGCTGGAGCGGGAGGCCTTTCCTGGGACACAGCGCCCCAGCCACAGGCCCCGTGCTGGTGGGAGGGGGTGAGGAGAGAGGAGCCCCCATGCATGCCCTTCCCAGCCCTGGCTGTCACTGTCATTCTGGTTTTTTAATTAAAATTTATTGGGGTGACAATTGTTAGTAAAACTACATAGATTTCAGGTGTACAATTCTGTAATACATCATCTATATGTCACATTGTGTGTTCACCACCCAGAGTCAGTTCTCTTTCCATCACCATATATTTGATCCCCTTTACCCTCATCTGTCACCCCCCCTCCCCGCTTTCCCTCTGGTAACCACTAAACTGTTGTCTGTGTCTATGAGTTTTTGTTTCTTTATTTGTTTGTCTTGTTCTTTTGTTGCTTTGTTTTATATCCCACATACGAGTGAAGTCATACGGTTCTCGACTTTTTAGATGATTGGATAAAGAAGATGTGGCATATATACACAGTGGAATGCTATTCTGCCATAAGAAAAGATGAAATAGTGCCATTTGCGACAACATGGATGGATCTTGAGATTATTATGCTGAGCGAAATAAGTCAGACAGAAAAAAAAAGTCACTGTCATTCTTCGCAGCCCTTGTGGAGGAAGCTCTGCAGTCCAAGGGGCGGGAGAGGCTGAGCCCAGGACGAGATGCAGAGCTTTGCAGCTCGGGGGCTGAGTGCTCCCCCCGCAGGCACTGCCGGGGGAAGTGTCACATCCTGGAGCCTGGGCCTGGCCTCAGGCTGTGCTAGGTGACCACTGAGTCTTTGGGGCCGTGGAAGTTCACCCTGAATTCTCCAAGAGTCAGAGAGGCAGAAGGAAGGGATTTCCAGACCCAGTTTGAGCACAGAGGTGCAGGAGGTGTTAAGGGCATCTCTAGAGGAAGAGTCTCTGGTCACAGTGGGTGCCGGCTACAAAATGAAGCAGGTGTGCAGGCAGCAAAGAAGCCTCTCCACTGGCCACTGATGCCAGAGCCCCGAGCCCAGACGCGGGGCAGAAAGAACAGGGACCACAGCTGGGGCAGGGAGAGAGGGCGGAGAACAACCCTTAGTCCCATGGAAGAGACAGGGGACCCGTGGCTGCCCGGAGCCTGCCTGCCTCATCTCCTTATCTCTTTGTGGGCACCGAGAACCAGGGAGCTCCAGAACCACAGTCAAGCCATTCCCGGGCAGGCCTGCAATGCCAGAGCTGCCTTGAGGCCCAGGCAGCATCTCATCTGGTCCCACAATTTACCCCCCGAGTCCCCGAGGGGAGGCCTGCCCAGGGTGGCATACCTGGGCTGTGAGGCTGGCCCCCCAACCCCATGCTGGGAGCCAAAGCCCCAGAGCCCATTGGCCAGTCCCTGCGGCTGGCCTCAGGCGTGACCAGCCTGCCTCCTCACTCTAGGAGCCAAGTGACACGGCCTCCTCCTCTTCCCTCCACCCAGGAGGCTTGTGGGAAGTGACGCAGGCTCTGAACTTGGCTATGGGAGTTGTCATTGTGCGCAGGCCACGAGCTGCAGGAAGACAGGAGAGAAACACCAGGATAGTCAGGGGCGGTCCCTCCCTGTGGTCTTAGCTCCATTGACTCGCGAATTTAACATGATGCTCTACTCCTTGGGACTGGCGTTCCAGGTTCCCATTTGGTATCGTGGCTTATCCACTTGAGGAATTTCCTTTATCATATTTGCTGGTAAAAAAATTCTTTTATCTGAAAATTTCTTTCTTCCATCTTCATTCTCTAAGAACGTTTCTTTCCTATTTATAGGATTTTGTCCCTTTTAGCATTAAAAATGTTTTCCACTGTCTTCTGAAAAGTGAACATTTATTCAAAGCATTGCTCCCCTGTGTGTAACATGTCACTTTTCTATGGCTGCTTTCAACGTTTTCTCTTTGTCTTTGGTTTTTGTCAGTTTGACTCTAACGTGCTTTGCCAAGGTTCCCCTGCATTTATGTTGACTTGGGTTTTCTGAGCTCTTGTAATCTATAAATTGATGTCTTTCATCAAATTCAGGTAATTTTATCTATAATTTCTTTTAAACAATAATGAGAATTACAAAATTTCTGCTCTGTTTCCTCTCTCTGCCCCTTCTAGCACTCCAATACCACACATGTCAGGCTTTTAATATTACCCCATGGGTCTCCAAACTATGCTTTTAAAAATTGGTTTCTTTCCTTCTTTCCCTCCCTTTTTCAAATTGGATAATTTCTATCAATTTCTCTTCAAATTCACTAACTCTTTTCTTTGCTGTTTTTGTTGTGATATTAAACCTATCCAGTGAACTTTTTATTTCAGATTTTCATTTTTCAGTTCTAGAATTTCCACTTGGTTCTTTCTTACAGTTTCTATTTTTCTACTGCAATTCCCAATCTATTCAATCATTGTGAGCATATTTTCTTTTATTTCACTAGGCATAATTACAACAGTAGCTTTAAAACCCTTGTCTGCTTAGCTCAACATCTTGGTCTTCTCAAGGGTAATCTCTATGGATTGTCTTTTTGTTCCCTTTGAGAATGGGCTACATTTTCTTGTTTTTTCATGTCAAGTAATTTTGGATTATATCCTAGGCTTTGTAAAGGTTATGCTGTGGGGCTTCAGGATTGAAGCGAATTGACTTTCCTTGTTTTAACAGACAATGAATCTGATGTGATTCAAACTGGAAAATCTTCCTTTTGGATGCAGCTCACATCTTGGTTGGGATTTTCAGGTTGGGCAGGGTCGCTTGGAGCCTGCCCTGCCCGGTGTGGCTCAGGGTCAGCCAGACGTGGGCGCAGTTTGCACACAGACTTGTGGATCCCCCTGCCCTATGATGCTCCCTTATCTTTCTGTGGCCCAGGTTGCCTTCAACTTTGTGCTCTGGTCCTCAAGCTATAAGGACTGCATGTTTTTTTTAAAGGACTCAACATTTTTTCCACACGCTGCAGACGTGGGGCTGCCCTCAGGCTGGAAGCTGTTAAAATGGGAAACTTCCTCCATTCTGGTCCCTTCTGCCTGCTGTGGGTCATTCTCCAGTGTTTTCAGCTGGTTTTATTAGCTTTTTGTGCTTATTGTTGTTATCTTTGGACGAGTCGCTGTGATGGGATCGTCCTTAGCTGCTACCAGAGTCAGAACTTCGAGGTCTGTTTCCAGTCTTCATTAGTGACACCCACTAGCCTCTAGTCTGGGCTTTCTACTCCTCATACCGAGCTCGTGGCTCTGCTGGGCTCGCTGCCGAGGGCCCTGGGTGTCGCCATGGCCCCCATGACTCATAGTGTGAAACCCTAAGCCCCAATGTGATGGTATCAGGGGGTAGGGTCTTAGGAGGTGACTGAGATTTGAGAATAAATGGCGTTCTAAGAGTGGGGGCCTGACTCCATGGGATGGTGGCTTCGTAACAAGAGGAAGAGACAGCTTGTTCTCTCGCCAGCGTGTGAGGACACAGCACGAAGGTGGCTGCGAGCCAGGAGGGAGCCCTCACGAGAACGGCGCCATGCTGGCACCCTGCCAGCCTCTAGAACTGTGAGAAGTAACTGTCTTCTGTCTAAGCTACCGTCGGGGCGTCTTGTCGCAGAAGTCTGAGCTGATTAACACAGGTGTTTAAAAGGCTTCTCTCTCTGGCTGCTCAGACCGCGAATGTGCCCCGACAGGTTTCTAGAGCTGCTCCAGGGCGTGCCCCCCCTTTGGCTGTCATCCCCACAAACAGCAGCCTCCTGAACCCCTGTCCGTCCTCCTCTACTCAAGGCTGCTACGCTCTGCTCACGTCCTCCACCCCGTTCCACTCTGGGAAGTACCTCTGAGTAGAGAACAGGGCACGCACCAGACTCCCCTCATTTGTCTCCTCTCCCTCAGGGTCACGGCCCTACACTGGCTGGTGCCCGACGTCCGAGAACATACTGTGTTCCGTTTTGTAGCTGTTCGTGGCAGACGGCAGAGTCCCTGCTAGTGTCACGGTCACAGCAGCAGTCATATGTGCCTTCACGGGACTGCTCCTTAGAGTGCAGTGCACACCCACCAAATGTGCACACCAGACTGGTGGTGGGTGTGCAGAGAAGGCAGCCCACTCGTAGCCAGCGGAGAGAGCACCTCCACACCGCAGACGCCCCTCGTGGCCAGCCGCAAAGGCTAGCAGTCTGCGCTTCCGAGAGTCCAGAGTAGTGTTTCCTGGCTTAGACAGTCACACGGGTCAAACAGCCTACACCTTCTCACGCTGAGCAGCAGTGTGTAGCCACTGTCCACTCGGGGTTGTTTTTTCCAGCTTTCCTTTGTGCTGGGGTACCCACTCACCTAGCCGTGGACTTATGGTTATTTCCAGTTTCTGGCCATTGAAAACTGCTATACACATTTTTATATGTGTCTTTTGGAAAAACACTTCTATTGGTAAAATGCACTTTTGTTGGGTCTCCTGGGGTGGAAAGGTGAGGTCACAGGGTTTGTGTGTGTCTGGCTTTCACAGGGGCCACCCAACAGTCCTATGTGGTGAGAGGGCCCACTTGGCACTTGGCGGCCACACCAACGCTGAGCGCTCCTCTGTGTCCCTTGGGCGAGTCACCCGGTTTTGACCTGCATCACCCTGCTGACTAATGAAACCGGGTGCTCCAGTCCTCACATGCTTGGGGGCACTGGATATGCCATTTTGTGAAGTGCCAGTTCAGATATTGTGCCCACTTCTCAGCCCATCTGCGTCTTCCCTCCCTTTAAAAAATTTGCTGTGTGGGAGTTTTTTATGTGGACATAAGTCTTGTCAGATGCACATGTCACAAAACCACCTCTTGGCTGGTCTCTTCACTCCGTTAATGGTTTCTCCAATGAACAGAAGTTCTTAATTTTAATGTGCTGCGATCGACCCATTCTCTCCTTTATGGGTAGTGCTATCTGTGTCCTCTTGAACAGTTTCTCTGTAAATCTTAAATCATTCCACATCAAGATGATTCTGAATTATGACCGCCCCTTGCCAGGTACTTTCTATCCTTCGTTCCAGCAGCAACTAGATGGGCTGGCCTTTTATTTCTTCATATAAATCGTTGCTAAGAACATGTGGCCACGTAGGACTGAGGTCAGAGAGTGGTGGGAGCCGTGTGCGGCTCTCCTGCCGCTGACGCCAGGCCACAGCTAACGGCTTTGTCCTGTAACAGACATAGTGTGACTGCTGTTCATCGGATGTGCTTTCTGTCCCATCCTCATGGACATCTCGGCAGACTTGGCAAACACCCCGAAACGTAACAGCGACAGGCGCCGTGTATGCTGGGCTACACGTGGTCACGCTTAGTCTCACGTGGTCACCTCTTGGAAAACCCTGTGGTCAGAGGGCGGAGCTAAGGGGCCTCGGGGCAACACAAACCTGGCTGAATTTTCCTCTTCTCTGGGACTAACTGTGCTTTGAGGTCTCATGGTTTCAGAAATCGGCTGGGCCTTCAAACCACACAGCAGCCTCCTGACTGCAGAGGCTGGTTGCCTAGTAACTGTCTCTCATGACATCATCACCAGCGGCAGAGTGGGTACCCTGACCCAGGTAGTGAGGGTGCATGGGAGGGTTCTCACATGTAGACAGAGGAAGGAAGGGTCACTGTGATGGCCAGACAGCCGGGAAGGCTCCTGGGGCAGGCGGGACCGACTGGCCTGGAGCAGAGCTCACACCAGCAGAGGTTTGTGGCAAGGCCAGGAGGTGAGAGGTGCACGGCACAGGGGACAGGGAGCCTGTGGGGCTGGTGGGGTGAGAGGAGGGCCTGGGAGAGAGAAAGGAGGCCCTGAGAGAAAATCCCCAGCTGACGAAGGAGAGATATCCCAAGGGATCGAGAAATTGGCCACAAGCCCCCAGTTCGCTGGGACAGCTGCTGGGAGCCTCTCAGTCACTCCCGAGGGCCCAGGCTGGGCTCCGTGTCACACTGCTGGGGGCACACTGCAGTCCCGTGAGAAGGCCCTGTCCCAGTCCTGATGAGAGGGTGGGAAAGCTGAGCGTCAGATGAGAAAGTGTCTCTGCCTCAGGGAGAATGTAGGCTGCCCCCCAAGGACAGGCACACACCCAGGTCACCTGGCTCTAAACCTGCTGGGGAAGTGAGAGGGGGATGGATTGTCTGGGGGTCCTCCCCTGTGGTACCACTGGGACAGGGCCACAGGGGACAGAGGGCCACAGGGGACAGAGGGCCACAGGGGACAGAGGGCCACAGGGGACAGAGGGCCACAGGGGACAGAGGGAGATGACATTGGAGACGTGTTTGAGAGAGGCTTTGGCTGCCGCAGAGAGAACAGCAGCCCTGTCAGGAGATCCTGGGGACAGACGTCCAGGCCCGATGGAGGCAGCGGGGTGCCTGGTGGGAAGGGGTCAGAAAGGAGACCTGGCTCCTCGTAGGGCAGGTCAGAGAGGGCCAGGCCCTGCATCACAGCGCCATCTCCCCACCCACCCATAGTAATCCAATGACATACTGGTAATTTGTGGGTCAGCAAATCAAAAGAGGGTGGTTAACGTAAGTAAAGCGACAAGGTCCTGGCATCAGACAGGCTTTGTGCTGCACCCACTCTCTCCCTGCACACCCAGGGTGCCCCCAAGCTCTTTGACACCCCGACCCTGGTGCCCCAGTCGCCTCGACCACCATGCCTCCAGCAACCGCTGTGCCCTGTGCTCCCCGTCCTATAAAGGGTGCCCCCAGGCTCCTACAGCACCCGTGCCCCCCACCCTATGTGTATCCCCTCTTCCCTGACTGCCTCCCTCAGCCCTGGGGAGCTGCTCGAGGCCCAAAGCTGCTCAGTGCAGACGGCCAGCGCTGGGCGCCCGGCCACACCCCGCTCCGGACTTGCAGTGGCTCTCCAGCCCCGCCTCCCCGGTGATGTGCACAGGCTGGGAATCGGGGCTCCCCTCCCTGTTCCCATGGCGTCCAGCCAGTGCCGAGTCCCCTCCGCCTCCCTGAGCTTGAGTGTGACCGCTGTTTTTCTGTTGTCACTTGATCCCTGCCCCATCCAGCTGTACTGGTGGTCACCTGTGTCCCCTCACCAAGAAGCCTGAGTCTGCACCTCTCCCTGGCACCTGTCCTCTGCAGCCTTTCTGGGGTGGGTGCCCTGACCACTCACACCACTGGCCTCTCCTTCAGGGCCCCTCTTGGCTGGGACCCTCACCTCCTGTGCCAACCACAGCCCTTCACACCTGGGGGCTGGGGTGGGCAGTAGGCTGATTCATGGCCCCAAAGAAGCACTGTCCTAACCCCTGAACATGGGACCTTACGTGGCAAAGCAGCTTTGCTGATGTGGTTAGGGACCTGGAGGTGGGGGTGGTCACCGGGGTCCTTCTAGGAGGGAGCAGGGGGATCAGAGCACGGGAGGAGAGGCAAGGACAGAAGTGGCTTTAAGATGGAGGACAGGCCTGGAGCCAAGGACGCATGTGACCTCCAGGAGCTGGAAACAGCCAGGAGATGACTCAGGAAGGAAACAGCCCTGTGACCTTACCTTAGCCCAGCGAGGCCTGTGTCACCCTCCTGGCCTCCAGACTGTAAGGTGGGAACAACATGTTGCTTTAAGGCAGGAAGCCTGTAGCGAATTGTTACAGCAGAGGCAGGAGTCTCATACAGGGCCCCCCCGCCCCAACCTCTTTCCTGCAGGACGCCCTGGGCCCCTCGTCCCCTCCTGGGGCCCTCTCCAGGCCCACTCAAGTCCTGTCCTGGGGAATGCATGTGGGAGACCCTGGGGACAAAATTGCGTCCCTTCCTGAGGGTGACACCAGTCCCCACCCCACTCCTGGGGGGCAGGACTCAGATTTCAAGTTCAGATTCTGAGAGTGGGTGGGGACATGGATCAGCCTCAGGACACTGCAGCCCCTGCCCTGGCCTCCTGCCCTCCTTCCTCCTCCAGACCCTGTCGCCCCGAAGGCTGGGAAATACCCCCACTCCCCCCCACCCGCACTCTTGCTCCCTCAGCAACCCCCATCCATGCCTCCCAGGGAGGGTGCAAGGCTGTCAGGGCCACATGTGGCTTCCTGCCAGGGACACCAGAGGCCTTAATTGACGGCAGCAAAACAAACATTTGCTTTGGTGATCGCGCTGAGTTAACTGCTCAGCGTTGTTTTAATTAAGCCTTGTGATGGATGAATCTCAATAAAGCAGCTGTTCGGAGCATTCAGGTGTGTAAATAAAAACATTAGGAGGGCGCTGGCTGCTGACGCGTGACGTGGCGGGGACAGACGTGGGACGGACGAGTTCAGGGCTGTGTGAGGCTGGGCCTTTTCTGTTCCTTCCCCTGCGGACAGGAGGGGACAGGGCCCTGTCCCTGGCCTATGAATAGCAAGTGAAAACAAGTCAGGAAGGTTCCAGCGAGCATCGCGTCCTGTGAGCAAGGGCGGGGCACTGGGGGGTCCCTGCAAGCCCCTCTTGGGATCTTGGATGACGCTCCCAGCAGGACACTGGGAGCACAGCACCAGCGCTTGGCCTGGCGTGGGGGCCGGGCCTGGACTCGACCTCCACAGCTCTTGCTGCACACGGAGGCCGGCCCCCTCTGTCTGGGGGAGAGGCCTTTCCTGGCACAGCTGGTGGCCTTCTAGGGGCTCCCCTGAAGATGGTCTGCACCGCCAGCGTCTTTTCCTAGGCACCCCCCTCCCAGGTCCCATTACGAACTCTGCTTCCCCACCTGTGGCTTCATCACCAGTGTCCCCAAGGCCACCAAGGGCAGCCTCCGTTCATTAGCCCTGCCCATTCACTGGAAATAATGATTTGCAGAACTGGGCGGAAGTTCCGTGAAGGAGGACGGTGGCTAAATCTGACGCTGGTGATATTTCTTCTCAAAAATATCAAAGTGCCGCTTTCATCCATGAGCTCATGTCTCGCCGTCGTATGTTCAATATTTTTATCGCGCGCCATTGAACTTGGGGTCTTAAAGCTTCTCATCTCCTTTGTGATGTGCACACTTGATTGAGAGACTGGAGCAGGACCCACGGCTGAGGGAGGACATTTCCTCGGGCCCATCAGTCATCCTTCACCACCTCCAAGAGCAGCCGTTCTGCAGTGGGAGGTCAGCCCCTGAGGCCCTGGCTGGTGAGGAGCTCAAGACTGTGGGTGTGATTTACGACTGGGCGGGAGGGGCAGGCCCTCGACTCCAGGACTCCACGCACGCCAGGCCCCCAGCCCAGCTTCCCCTCTGAGGATAACTGTCCCTGTATTTGTCCTCGTCAGTGGCCAGTGCACGCACAGGTGCGTGCTTCCTGGGGTGGCTGCAACAAATGACCACACACAGGGCGGGAGGGGGGAGCTTCAAACAACACCCATTTATCCTCTCAGTCCTGGAGGCCAGACGCCTAAGGTCAAGGTGTCCCAGGGCCGCCCTCCCTCGAAAGGCTCCAGGAGAGGGTCGTTCCTGCCTCCTCCAGCTCCTGGGGGCCCAGTTGTGCCTGAGCTGGTGGCTGCAGAGCCCCACCCTCTGCCTCCTCCTCTGTGTGTCTCTTATAAGGACACTTGTCATTGAATTTAGTGCCTGGATGACCTCATCTGAGACCCTTACCTTAATCACATCTGCAAAGAGCCTTTTTCCAAATAAGGTGACAGTCACAAGTCCTGAGGGCTGGGCTAGACAGACAGAAATGTTTGGGGCCACCAGTCAACCCACAACAGGAGACGTGCAATAATATCTGATGAATGACTAGTGAGTGGCCAGCCGACAGCCACAGGTCCTGGATTTCTATGGCTCTGTGACTAAGGAAGAGAAGGAAAAAGCATGTTGTCCCATCACCCGTAGAGAATGGGGAAACTGAGCCTCCTTGGTGAGAAGTGATACCCCAAGATCCTCTGCAAATTGAGGTGTGTGTCCTGCCCCTCCCCAGGGCAGGGCTGTGTCCGCTTGGTGCCAAAGAGGGGTCCAGCCCAGGCCCTCCCCTTACCATAGGGAGAGCAAGGACGTGGGGAGGGCACAGGGGGGACCCGGAGGAAGGAAAAGCGGGAAGGAAGCTCTGCTGTGACGACAGCAACCAGCTGCACTGGGGTGCCAGATAGAAGCCCCCCACGGCCCCCTCACGGTCCCCTCTGTCCTCATGGCAAGGCTGAGCCCCGGCTGGATGAGGTCCCTGATGACAAGTCCGCCTGTGCCTGGAGGAGATGGTGCCCCATAGGCGGGGACAGCCTGAGTGTGGCCAGTGTGAGTCCCTGAACTGGAGGCATTGCCTATCCACGCCGGGGCCCTGACCCATGGGACCTGTGAGGATATAACATGCACCGTTTTCAGCTGCTACATTTGGGGCATTTGTTCTGCAGCAGTGGATAGGACCCGAGCCTACAGGGTCAGCAGGGACCCTTGAGGGCAGGGCCGTCCCCTCCATGGCCTTGCCCTGCATGGTCTCCATTCCTGCAGAGCAGGGAGGCGACTGTGCCGGCACTGTCACCACAGACATAGGCATGTGGTGCGCCGTGTGGGTCCCCACCAGGCGTGCCGTGCGGCGTGAGGGTCTCTACCGGTGTGGAGTGAGGCGTGCATTTTCCGATGGGCGGGCGGTGTGGTGTCTCCATCGGGTCCCCAGAGCGGGGCCATGTGCCTCACTGCAGCCCACCGTGGCCGTCGCCAGGAGCCCTCAGTGGAGGCCACCAAGGGCTGTCCCTGCTCTGGCTGAGGGTCACACATCCTGGGGTCAGAGGGCCCCTCCATGCCCCTCCCTCCACTGACGCCGTGCAGCCCGGCCCCGCTCATCTGCACCCCAGATCCCCCTCTTACATGTCACTGTGCCCCTGAGAAATTGCCGCTCCTAATGGCCCCGGGTCACAGCAGGGCTGGCACATCTCAGATGACGAGCTCGTCTTGCGGATCAGACGCGTGGGCCTTGGGGGAGGGAAAACAGGACACGCTCTTCCTTCCTCCCAGCCGACCCCACAGGCAGGTGCTCAGAGCCATCGGGAGGGGACTTGCAAGAGTTCGTCCCCATCAGCACAGGCCGTCACCACGGAAACCAAGAGCAGTGCCTTTGTCTTCCCCCACCTGATGACAGGCCGGTGGGCTGTGGGATGGCCTGGTGAGCCAGGAGGCCGACAGCCTCACAGCAGGATAGGTCGGGGCAGAGGCCCCAGCCAGGCCACCACGGCCTCAGTCTTCCAGCGCAGCTGGGTCGGGCCGGCCTCACTCAGGGCTCCTGGAGAAGGGAGCTCTGCTCGTTAGGAATGAAATCTCCGGGACAGGGCAGGCAGCCTACAGGCTGTGCCAGAACGTCCCCTCAGCGAGGCGGGAGGGCTGGTGAGGCCGCGGCTAAAGGCTGATTAGCTGTATAATTACGTCTTTACTGCACTAATAGCTGTGTTTGTCATGTTAGCCAGCCCAGATGAAACTCAGCTCAATAGGTGAGATGCCTTGCTGGCAGAGGTGGGGCACCACACGGCTTCCCGTGCACTTGGGTAGCCGTGAGGAGGCGCCAGGCACCCAGGCTGCAGAGGCAGAGGTGGCAGCCAAGGGGGCATGTGGCAGCAGGCATGAAGCCGACGGCTGAAGGGCCCAGATAGCTCACGCAGCCCAACCCCCTCCGTCCCAGACAAGGAGACCGAGACCCAGTGAGGGGATGCCCAGGTCACTGCACGGTCAGGGCGTGTGTCCAGTGACCTCAGGCAAGCCCTGCCACCCCCAGGCTGGGCCTTCCCCAGGCAGTTGCAGCCCACAGCCTGTGCTGCCATTGACAGCTGTGTAACGAGTCACCCCAAGCTTTGCAGCTAAAACACTTGTGCCTCCTCGTGTCCATGCTCTGGGTCCAGGTGGCACAGCCGGGCGTCTCCGACTCAGGGTCTGACACAGGCTGCAGTCAGGGTGTCATCTGGGGCTGCTGTCACATGAAGGCTCAGCTGGGGAAGGACCCACTTCCTGGCTCTCACGTGGTTGTTGGTGGCCTCAGGCCCTGTCGGCTGTTGGCCAGAGACATCGGTTCCTTGCCACGTGGACCCCTCCACAGGGCTGCCTGGTGACACGGCAGCTGGTTCCCCCGAGGGGTGGGGGCAGAGAGAATGCCCAAGACGGAAGCCACCACAGTTTGTAACCTGATCTTGGAAGTGACGCCTATCCCATCTGTCTGCCTGCCAGGTTTTATGTAATAGGAGCGAGTCCCCAGGTCCTGCCACACGGTGCCAGTCCGGGAGGTGGTGTCACTCATTAGACACCCCCTTCCTAGGGAGGCCCCTGCCATTGGACAGGGGCCCTACAGCGCCCGGGCAGCCAGGCCCCACATGGGACGCCGGGGCCTGCCTGGCGCTGTGCAGCAGACATGCATGCACAGAGGACGCCCCAATGGTGCTCAGCACTTTCCCCCAACAAGCCCCTGAAATGCAGAAACTGAGGCACAGAGAGGGTTAGCAATAGTGCAAGAAGCAGACACAGAATTTGAACCCGTCAACTGGGTCCAAAGTCATGCCTGGCCCCCTGGGTGACCCTGGCAGTAAGACGACCAGGTCAGAGGGGCCTTGCCAGTTCCCATAAATCAAAACTGCCTCTGGGCACACAAAGGGGAGATGGGTGACCAGACCAGGTCCAGCCGCTGCCTCTGCCGTGTGGACATGGGGATGGGAGAGCCGGGCTCGGTCCGACCTGACACGCCGCCTCTGCCCAGAGGCCTGTGACTGGATGGGGCTGCAGCTCCACCTCCCGCTGGAGCAGCCTGGCCGCTGAGCCCCACACAGGGCATGTGTGTGAGCCCTGTCCCATGTGTCTGTCCGTCCCTGCCTGTCCCTTTGGGTCTGAGAGGCTGACAAGGGCTCTAAGCCTGCAAGGCCTGCCCAAGGGGACAGGATGTATGGAAACTCGAGCACTGGCCAGCGCCCAGCAGATGTTCAAAGCATGTGGCTCCAGAAAGGGCCGAAGAAGGACAGTGGCTGTGGTGGCACCTGGCTCAGGGCGGTCGACGCTGCCCTGGGTGGGACCCCACCACCCCGTTCCGGGGCTCACTGGGTTGGCTGCCTCCCCTCCCACGCATCCTCCCTCGTGTTTGTGTCCTGGCCCCGAGGGCCCCGCTACAGATGACCACACACTGGGGGTTTCACACACAGCTTCATTCTCCCGGGCGCTGGAGGCCAGAGGTCCATCCAGGTGGCCCAGGGCCACGTGCCCTCCAGAGGCTCCAGGGGACGGTACTTCCTGCCTCCCCCGGCTTCAGGTGGCCCCAGGTGGTCCTGGGCTGGTGGCCACGTCACTGCGATCTGCCTCTGTCCTCCTCTGCGTCTGTCAGACGGACACCAGTGTTTGCATTTGGGACCCACTCAGAGAACCCAGGATGACCGCATCTTCAGATCCTTAATGACAACTGAAAAGACCCTTTTCCAAACAGGGTCTCATCCACAGGTTCCAGGGCTGGGGGTTGGTCATGTTGGGGCCACCATTCAACCCACTGCAACCTCTAAGGACCAGCTGTGCCAGGTGGGAGCCTGGGGGTGGCCACACCGCAGACCGGGCCTTTGAGCGGTGTCTTTAGGAACTGGCAAGGCTTGTGCTGCCAGCCCTGGGACACTCAGGAGACAGGTGAGGAGGGGGCTGCTGGCCACCCGCTGTGGCCCTGGGGCTGTGGCGACACCCTCTGCACAGCTGATGGCTGGTCCTGGCTGGTCCTGGCTGGTCCTGGCTGGTCGGGAGACCAACTGTGTTGGGAATGCCTTCCTCAGAGGTTTCCATGGGAGGAACGGGTGTCTCCATAGCAGGGGAGGGGGGGGGGTTGGGGGGCATGGGTGGTGGGGTAGCTGCTGCTGGAATTTTAACAGACAATGGGAATTCCCTCCTGAAGAGCTGAGGAAGGGGGCAGGAGGACGAGCTAGGAGGAGAGTGAAGCCTTTTGTGGGATGTGTGGGGCAGGAGGCCTGTCGCAGACTGAGCTCCCTCCTGAGGGGCTGGCCCCCATCCTCCTGCCAGGGCCATGGTGAGGGTGAAAGTAGGCAGCAGGGCTCCCCATCATTGCCAGGGAGCTGGTGGGGCACTTCTGCCCACACAGATGCCCCCATCTGACCAAGAACTCCCAGGGGCCTCGCCTGGCTTTCCAAAATCACTCCCCCCCGCCGCCCCGCCATGAGAGGGGCCTGAGGGAAAAGGGCCTCAGGGTGGACAGTGACGTGAGGATGGAGGGGCTTCTCTCCTTGGCAGCGTCCAGGTGGGTGAGGCGGCCAGGGAGGCCACAGCGGCAGGCTGGGTGGGGCGGAGGCAGAGGACGGAGAATGTGCTAGAAATGTGCCCGCGGGGGAAGGGGGGCAACTGTAATTGCCTTCTTTCTATGACAGCAAGATGCACATTTAGCAAAAAGCTCTAAATCATCTCTGAGCAATTTCTTTTTTAAAGTGGAAATGGGGGAAAACAAAGAAAAAGGAAGAAAGAATGAACCCTTTTCCTGGCTGGGGCTCCCCAAGGAGGCAGCAGCTTTGACAGCCATGGCTACTTAGCCCTGTGCTCCCCCCACCGTGCCCTGTGCCCCTCATCCCACCCTGTCCCCGTGGGTGGGTACGGGCTCAGCCAGCATGCGGGAGTTGGGGTCAGGGCTTGGCCAGGAGGTGCTGGTCCTGGCCCAGGGTGGGAGGTCAAGTGTGTGGCAGCGTGAACTGGGTGAGGACTGACCCTCAAGGACGGTGGCAGAGCTGGGTGGCATGAGGGCACTGGACTGATCAGGTGGGTGGCTGGGGGTGCCCACAGTGGGAGCCGTGGCCCTTAGGGCCCGTGTTCAAAGCATCACCCAGCGGGCCTCAGGGGCAGGGCTGCAGCCTCCGCGTCCCCAGGCCCCCTGGCTCCTGCGTGTGTGAGCCACATGCCCGCTGGTGACCTCGCCTGTTGTGGTGGCCATCTTGGCCCCCTTCCTGGTGACCATGGGGTCCCTGGAGCAGGCCCAGGTCAGGGTTTCGTGAGCCAGGAGGACAGGGGTCGAGGGCTGGCTGGAGGTGCTGGGGCTGTCCCCTCGTGGCCCACCCAGCGAAGCCAGGAGCTCCGCCTGGCAGAGCTGCCTGTTGCCTTGCAGGCCCCTTTCTCTCCGTGCTCAGAGTTACAGCCACAGCCACACGCCTGCTCACGCGAAGCCACGCCGCCTCGGCCCACGCCTCCCGCCCGCCTGGGGTTTCAATACTCCAAACTCATTGGAAGCATGGATGATACTTCAGCTCAGCTCCACCGCCATTATGACTCACTTGACGTTCAGTGGGCAGCAGTGACGATGAGTCTCCTGGACGCCGAGCGTCACAGCCTTCCTCCAGAGCGAGGGCAGTATCATTCCCTTGCAGCCCCCAGAATGGGCGCAGCTGGGTGCCCCAGCAGTGGCAGTGATGGAGGCCCCCACTGTGGCCCCCCGGGCCGTCCTGTCCCCTCAGGCCACCATTTCCTGGCAGAGAGAACCAGCTAGGGCTGCTGGGATGGGGTAGTGACAGGGACCCTCAGAGTCTTCTCCTGGCTGCCCAGGGCTGTAGCACTCAGAGCCCTGCAGCCAAGCCAGGGACAGCCATGCCGTCCCCTCCCTAGCAGCCCTCAACAGGCCTGCGACCCCTTCCACCCGCCCATTTCCCCACCTCCCCTTCTGCCCTGGAGCCCACACTCCAGGAGTGGGGGCTGCAGTGCCGGCCATAGGGCCCGACCTGGGGGCCTGCTGGCAGGAAGGGGCCTGCAGACACCCCTGAGCTGTTCGTGGCCCAACCTCACCCCCTCAAACATCGGTGTTGTGTTGGAGTCTGCTTCTGATGATAGCATGGTCTCTTCAGACAGACAGTGTTTTTTCTTCTTTTTCAGCGTGACTTACAATTTTCTGCTGAAAACCAACACATTGGACTGGGCAGTGGGAAGCGAGGTAAGCAGGCCTTATGGGAGGTTAGCTGCTACCCCAGCTGGGATGTGGGCTGTGTCTAATGGCTGCCATAGCCGGGGTGCCAGGGGCTTCCAACTCCCCCACGGCCCCCATTTTTGGCTCCCCTGGTGATTTGGGGCTTCCCCAAGTCCTCCACCTCAGAGAGAGCCTTCCTTTCCCAGAAGCCACTGTCACCACAGGGGGCCCTGTGGGGAGGGACAGCCCTGCACCTTCCAGCTGAGTCTGTGGTAATGAGCCAATGACCTGGCCTCCGGGTCGGCTCTCCGAGGGCACCGCTTGTCGCCACTCTCCTCGTCTTCGTGGCATCCGCAGGCTATTTCCCTAAAGCCCTGGCCCGTGGCCCGCTGTTTGCTTGTTGGTTTTTGTCCTAAGGTAGAAGAGGGAGGTGGCAGGGGGCTGCTGTGGGAGGAACACCCTTCTCCCAGGCCGAGGCTGGGGACATGCTCTCTGGCAGCCTTTCCTAGGGAGCCTGGCCTTTGCTATGGGGAAGGCTCTGGGCCACTAATGTCCTCCAACCACCTCCGGAGATGCTGGGACCCTCCTCTGAGCTTCACGTGAGGACCTGGCCAGGTTTCTGGAGGACACGCCCCTGAAAGCGTTGGGACCCCCAGGACAGCAGCCCCGAGGCCTTTCTCGGTCACTGGCCAGCACTCAGCCTCCTGCAGCCCCCAGCCTCCATCTGAGGGTTCCTACCGGCTCCCATCTGGCGGCTCTGCCCCCGCTGGGCACACCTCAGATTTGTTCCTCTTTGCCTTTACCTCTGTGCTCTGAGGTATCTGAGAAAAGTAACGGGTTTCCGGTTTGTCCACCCTCCCCCTGTGGTGAGGACAAGAGTGAAGGTTCCAAGCCCTTCGCGTGTTGGCACCGAAGCAGGAGGTCACGATGGGTTACTCACTTTAATGAGTTTGTCTGGAG